>NW_011495025.1:5999620-6015464 GCF_000754665.1 Bison bison bison | reverse complement strand
GCCCTGGGATTTCTTTGGAAGGAATGATGCTAAAGCTGAAACTCCAGTACTTTGGCCACCTCATGCGAAGAGTTGACTCATTGCAAAAGACTCTGATGCTGGGAGGGATTGGGGGCAGGAGGAGAAGGGGACGACAGAGGGTGAGATGGCTGGATGGCATCACCGACTCAGTGGACGTGAGTTTGAGTGAACTCCGGGAGCTGGTGATGGACAGGGAGGCCTGGTGTGCTGCAGTTCATGGGGTCGCAAAGAGTCAGACACCTATTCGGACTATCCCAATTTGAGTGAACCATCTGTTTCCTGTTTCCTGCTGGAATGTGTCTAACTCACTCTATATACACTCTTAATAGATGCAATCAGATTATCACAAAGCTAGAGTTACAATGATTTGCTCTGTTAATACTACTGGTTGAACAGTCCAGAAATACTGACTTGGCTGACCCTGCTACCCTCTCATATTCAATAATGTTTCTTCTTCTGATTACAAGTTGGACTTGTTTTGTGTTCACAAAAAAGGAGGTGTGGATCAGGAAGTGAAAAGGTGGGGGAAAGGTGTGAAAGATTGAATGAAGGCCAAGGAAAACTTGGGTTTCCTCACTACATATTGGACAGTCTTACTGCTCACTTTGCTTACTCAATCCCATCCATTTCTATGATTCTAATTACTTTTCATAGATAGTCCCAAATTCAAATCGCTAGCACAGACCTATCTGAACTTCAGATCCACAAATGCGACTGTCTTCTTGAATGTCGCCAAGTAGAGATGTCTCAAATGTGTGATCTTCTTTTCCATGTCCAGGATTTCTCCTCTTCCTGTGTTCTCTACGTGAGATAATGACAACATTATCCACCTAGTTACACAAGCCAGACATATAGGGATCATCCTTGATACCTCACTCTCCTTATCTCCTCATCACTTCTCACCCATTTTCTCTCCACAATGTATCTCATTCATATCTACTTTGTCCTTTGCCATCACCTCTTGCTCCTTCCCAGACAACAGCAGTTACATCCTAACTGGGTTTCTCAGTATCCCTTCTTCCCATCCTTTCAACTAGTTCTCATGCTACAGGTCACATGATTGTTTTGAAGTGCAAATATATTCATGCTATACACACACAGAGCTTTCCTCCTTCTTTAACATTTCAGTGACTTCCTTTTTCTCATGATGAAAATAAAAAACCAAGGCCTATGCATCACTGCATGTCCTGGTCCTATCCTACTTCTCCAAATTAATCTTATTTCTGCTCTACCACTTACTAACTCTATAACTGTGGACTGGTTACTTCTCTGTGCCTCAGTTTTTTTGTCTGTAAATTGGGAATAATAGCAATGTCTTCCACGTAGCATTGTTGTGAGGACCAATGTAAAGTGCTTAGATCTTAATAGTAGGTACTCCACAAATGTTAGCTCTCAGTACATTTTAGCTCTCTTCAGGCTCTTTAATGTTTTTTTCTCAAAGGTACCATATTTCCTTTCATCATAGAATCTCTGTATGGCCTGCAAAGCCTAAAACGTCTACTATCTGGCCCTATATCTGGCCCATCAGTACACAAATGATGCTTACTGACACCTGACCTAGGCAATTGATGTACTTTTCTTATTGCTATTAAATGGATGGGTAACTATTAGAAAATACATATATTTTAGGGTAGGAGAGGGAAAAACAAAATCAATAGCCAAGAAATTTGGTGATGTATTTAAGTCCATATTAGAAAAGTATATATACTGATTATTACCTCTGTATAAGAATAAATTTGATGCTCAAATTTTAATAACTATTAGCATAAGTATAATATGTGGTGTGATGGGAAGATAGGTTCTTTTAATAAGTTGCAGTTAGGAAAAAAGACTTTTGTTTCTTTAACTCTAAGACTAAGGACGGAAACCTTGGAGTTCAGTTCAGTTTACTCCTTCCTTCTTCATGTCTCCCCTACCAACAATGCCTTCAGCTGCCTGGGGATTGCCAGGCAACCAGCTGCTACTTTGCACACCAGGCTAAAATAAGCAGGGAATCAGTGAGAGAAGGCAGGTTAACAAGTGTAAATGAACAGGCTGACTGACTTATGACAAATTCTTGGCAGAATCAGCAGGAGGATACTGGATTGCAGATGGATTGCCTCAGCCCTGAACAGAAAGTTGTGCGTGATAATAGAGCCAAGGAAAATGTCAAAGGAAAAAAAAAAAAAGATATCTTTTACAGCTACACAACAGAAAAATAACTGATTTGCCTTTTCTGTAGATGTGTCTCTAAAGTTGGCCATTATGATTAAAGTTGCTTTTGAGAAAAGAAAGCAATTAGGATTTTTCAGGAAATCAAGAATTTCAAGAGGAAGGAAAACCGAGTGTACAGGAAGACCAGTCAATAGGTCAAAGGGGGCAGCTGTGAAAATTTTCAGCTTTTGGACAATGTCATCTTTGTTTCAGTGAGAAGCTTCATTGCTCACTATTAGTAGCCATAATGCCGTAGATCCTGAAGGAAAACAATCCCCCTTTCGCTTTGCACCACACTTTCTGCTGGGTCTGTTCAGTCAGCCTTTAGGTAGGGATGGAGGGCCGCTCTCAGCTAGGCACTCAGCATCTCAGTAGCAAGGCAGACAGAAGTCTTGCCTTCCTGGAGCATACAATTGGGCAGAAAGGGATACCCTAAACCCAGTAAATAAGTATATTCTGTAATATTTAGAGGCTGAGAGATGCAATGAAAAAAGTAAAGCAGGGACAGGATAATGGTGAAGGGGTGGGTCTAGCATTAAAACAAATGTGGTCAGGAGAGGCCACTCTAAGAAGGTGACACTTGTGCAAAGACTTGAAGCAGGTGAAACATGAGCCCTGAGCATGTCAGGGATGGGTCTTCAGGAAGGGGGCCTGAGGGTGCAAAGGTATTTGAGATGATATGTGCTTGGCATTGTGAAGGGACTGTAAGAAACCCTGATGGTTTCAAGGAGGCAAGCAAGGAAGCATTTAGGAATGCTGGAGAGTTGAGGGGCAGGTGGCTAGATTGTAGGGTCTCGTGGGCCGTGGCTTTTACTGTGGATGAAATGGGTGAAATTCTCTTCTCTAAAGGGAGATCTGAGATCTAAGATCTGAAATCCTCTCCTAAGTCTCAGTACCTTCTGCCACCCTGTTTTGTCTTTACTCATTCCCACTCCCTCCAGAAGATCACCATAAAACCAGGGCCAAGATTAGGGTTGAGAGAAGCCCTTGCCTCCCATGTAAAGTTTAAGGGGGCACCAACACTCTCAGGAGTCACCGGTTTTCCCTCTGCCTCAGACTCTGATATGGGACAGGGCAGCACTGTTACTGATCCTATCTTTATGTAAATTTTGTTTTTTCACTTTGTCCTGAGGTTTTGACATTATTTTTGATTTTTTAAAATACTACACTAAAATATTATTTGGTTGACTGTTTTTGGTACCCCTTCCCCTTAAATGTTGTGCCCAAGGGAAGTGCCTAAATCACCACATCCCAGTCCCCACGCTGAGGCTCTCTCTCACTTCCCCTTGTTTCCACAGGGGTTTGTAGACACTTTCTGTAATGGCCAGACAGCTTTTTCAAGCTATCCAGTCTCTGTCACATTCTGTCACACTGGAACACAAAAGCAACCAAAGACAGTAAGCAGACAAGTGAGAACGATGGAGTTCTGATAAAACTTTACTAGTAGATGCTGAAAATGGAATTTCATTTAATTTTCTTTTTTTTTGTTTTATTTAATCTAGAAGCTTGATCAGATTTAGGTTAAATTTTCTAACTAAGTTATAATTATTATTTTACTTTTTATTTTTAATTTTTATTTTCAAAAAATTTAAACTGAAATATAGTTGATTTAATTTCATGTAATTTTCATATGTCATGATACATTATTCTTCCTTAGATCTTCCCCCAGTCATTTAAAAAATGTAAAAATCAATCTCAGCTCACACTCCATACAAAAACAGCTGGCAGATCAGGCTGGGAAGCCTTGAACTGAGGGGTTGAGGCCCCGAGGAGGCTCTTTTAATGGCACTGTTTGCTTACCTCTTGCGGGTGCTCAGACACCTCCAGTTTACTACAGTCAGTGCAGACTTTCAGGGCCTCTGTGTTTGACCCTGCTTTCTACTGAAACTTGTTTTTCTTCCCTCCCCCGAAAAATACGCACAGACTCACTGTCCCCTAAATAAAGCAGGTTCATTATTAGCTACCTGCTTTTGACTTTGTTTCTTTTTCTGTCTAGAATCCACCCTTCCTTCTCTCTCTAGCGTTCCTGTAAAGTCACTCTTCTTTCCTGACTCCACCAAACAGGTGTGGCCTCTTCATTTCCTCTGAATTCCTACCATCAGTTCAGTTCAGTTGCTCAGTCATGTCCAACTCTTTGCAACCCCAGGGACTGCAGCATGCCAGGTTTCCCTGTCCATCACCAACTTCTGGAACTTGCTTAAACTCATGTCCATCGAGTCAGTGATGTCATCCAACATCTCACCCTCTGTCGTCCCCTTCTTCTCCTGCCTTCAATCTTTCCTAGCATCAGAGTCTTTTCCAAAGAGTCAGTTCTTTACATCAAATGGCCAAATATTGGAGCTCCAGCTTCAGCATCAGTCCTTCCAATGAATATTCAGGACTGATTTCCTTTAGGATGGACTGGTTGGATCTCCTTGCACTCCAAGGGACTCTCAACAGTCTTCTCCAACACCATAGTTCAAAAGCATCAATTCTTCAGCACTCAACCTCCTTTATGGTCCAACTCTCACATCCGTACATGACTACTGGAAAAACCATAGCTTTGACTAGACAGAGCAAAGTAATATTGGCAAAGTAATGTTGCTGCTTTTTAATATGCTGTCTAGGTTGGTCATAGTTTTTCTTCCAAGGAGCAAGCGTCCTTTAATTTCATGGCTGCAGTCATCATCTGCCATGATTTTAGAGCCCCCCAAAATAAAGTCTGTCACCGTTTCCTTGTTTCCCCATCCATTTGCCATGAAGTGATGAGACCGGACACCATGATCTTAGTTTTTTGAATGTGAGTTTTAAGCCAGCCTTTTCACTCTCCTCTTTCACTTTCATCAAGAGGCTCTTTAGTTCCTCTTCTCTTTCTGCCATAAGGGTGGTCTCATCTGCATATCCGAGGTTATTGATATTTCTCCTGGCAATCTTGATTTCGGCTTGTGCTTCATCCAGCCCAGTGTTTTTCATGATGTAATCTGCATATAAGTTAAACAAGCAGGGTGACAATATACAGCCTTGACGTACTCCTTTCCCTATTTGGAACAGTCCGTTGTTCCATGTCCGGTTCTAACTGTTGCTTGCATACAGTTGACTTGCATACAGATGTCTTATGAGACAGGTAAGGTGGTCTGACGTTTTCATCTCTTTAAGAATTTCCACAGTTTGTTGTGATCCACACAGTCAAAGGCTTTGGCATAGTCAGTAAGGCAGAAGGAGATGTTTTTCTGAAACTCTCTTGCTTTTTTGATGATCCAATGTATGTTGGCAATTTGATCTCTGATTCCTCTGCCTTTTCTAAATCCAGCTTGAACATCTGGAATTTCTCAGTTCATGTACTGTTGAAGCCTGGTTTGGAGAATTTTGAGCATTACTTTGCTAGCATGTGAGATGAGTGCAATTGTGCGGTAGTTTGAGAAGGAAATGGCAACCCACTCCGGTCTTCTTCCCTGGAAAATCCCATGGACAGAGGAGCCTGGTAGGCTACAGTTCGTGGGGTCGCAAAGAGTTGGACATGACTGAGTGACTTCACTCACTCACTTGAACATTCTTTGGCATTGCCTTTCTTTGGGATTGGAATGAAAATTCTAGAGGTGGCAAGAATACACAGGAATTCCTACCACAGGTGTCACTAATACTTCTTTTAGTTCTTAATTCTAGCTTCTCTTTGTTTTTCTCTGTTTTATATGTGTAAGCATTCTGTTCCAGATGAGATTCCTTATCCTCTGTAAACCCTTCCAAGTGCCTAGTCCAGAGCTGAGAGTATGATGGAAGCTCGACACTCAGGAATTGACGGACTCTATCTAGTATGAGGATGTCTTCTCTTAAAAGAGTCAGACAGGACCGATGACATTCTTAGAACATGCCCTCTGAATCTGAGGGAGGTGATTGTTTAGATGGGATGTACAGATTATCTATACTCTCTTGCCTCCTTTACCCTGTGATTAGCAACAATTTTGTTGCATGTGATTGCTAAGATTGTTATCTCATTGCCTTCAGATGTACTTCTGTCACAGCTTGTACTTGCTCCTGATTCACCAGTTTACTAAAAGAAACCCTCAGCTTAAACAGAGACCTGTTTGACTGCTTTGAATTAGTAGAAGAGGAAAAAGAAATAGTCACTGTTTAAACACCTACTGAGGTAGCAAGCAGTGTCCTAGGGATTTTACAAAAGGTAGGAATTCTTCTTAATTGTCAAATCAGGGGACTGAGGGTCAGAAAGTTCACTAACTCATGTGAACCTAAGTGGTGGAAATGAAATGAAACACACAGGAGGTAACTGTAAAGGAATGTATAGAAGTTTAACCTCACTAGTAAGACTGAGACATCAGGTTTATCTCTCTTTCCCTCATCTCTGTATCTCACCTTCCCACTCTCACTCCTACTCAACTGTCTAATATTCATTGATGAGATAATGTATAAAGTTCACAGCAGAGTCTGACACATGACACTCACTCCAAAGGTGTCCTGTTTTCTTTCTCTTAAATCTCTTCTATTTCTATCCCCCAACCTCTGCAGACCACTTTAAAATTGAATGGCTATTTTATTTCTATGCCTACATTGTAATTCATATTATGATTTATCAGATTACATTAAGGTAGGGTGTCAGAAAGGTAAATATTTACATGTATGAGTCTAGAGCATGTAACCTAGGAACTGGTGTTTGTGCTCGGTACTCTGCAATTGCTTGTTGAGCTAAATTGGCATTTGAAAACTTTTTCTAGATTTAAATACAAAATAATCAGGTTTTACATTTGGCTGAAATCTTGGTGCTTCTGTGTTCCATTCCTTTCAATGGTTCCCTATTGAATAATAGAATTTATTTTGAGTGCCTGGCCTCCCAAGCCTACGGGTCGCTTCCTCTCTTTCCACCTGGTTATCTTTACTTCCATTTGCATTTCAGGCCCCAGGTAAATGGGCCTAGTCAGCCTCCTCAGATAGAAGGGTTTAAAGATCTTTGGCATTTTGACTTTAAAATTTGACTGTTATTTAGGAAACCACACCATGTATCTCACTGTACCTGTGTTTCTTTGCTTATGCCAGTTCTCCACTTCAAATTCCCTTGCCTCCATATCTAAAAGTTGAAATTCTCCATGTCTTTTCTTTCTTTTTTGGCTGAACTGCAAAACATTAACCAGTGTACTGCCAGGGAGTCCCTCCACATTTGTTATGTTTTTTTTCAGTGACAACATCCTTCATGAAACTTACATTGACCTCCTTTCTCTCTCTGAATGCCTATACCTCTTTGCTCCCAACCATGATACTCTTCGTCTCATCTGGTCTGTGAGATTTAATCATCTTGAGGCACAAATTCCATGAAATTTCTCAAGTGGTGCCTTGTATAAGTGGGGTATTCAGTAAAGGGAAATTGAGTGAATAGAAACTGAACACAGAAACAATGTAAGGAGTCTCCTCCCCTTTTAGGGAAAGAACTTTAAACTACTCTACCAACCACTTATAATGAACACTTCCTTAACTAGAGAGTGGATTTTTTCCCCCCCATTGGCTAGGAAACAGTTTCTTTTGATGGAGTGTGAAATTTGAAAGGAAATTAAAAAAATTTTTTTTCCCTTCCACTTCTCTTTTTGGCTGTGCTGGGTCTTGGTTGCTTTGCTCAGGCTTTCCTTAGATGTTGTGAGCGGGGGCTACCCTTCACTGTGGTGTGCGGGCTTCTCATGGCTGTGGCTTCTCCTGCTGTGGAGCACAGGCTCTCAGCATGGGCTCAGTAGCTGTGGTGCCTGGGCTGAGCTGCCACGCAGCATGTGGGATCTTCCTGGACCAAAGATTGAATCGGTGTCTCTTGCATTGATATTGACAGATGGATTCTTATCCACTGCGTCACCAGGGAAGTCCCTGGAAGGAAATATTTTAAAGTTCTGCTTGAGTTCAGAAAATGAGAAAAAGTGTCAACGTGTTAATTACTGGAAGTGTTACAATAAGAAGCAAAGTTTATGTATTGTCAGCTCACCCACCATAAGAATATTTTAATTTATAGCACTACTCCTAAAGGAGAAGAAAGTGATGAGTAAATAATAATGAAGTTCCTGCTTCAAACTTGTGGATCTTAGAAGAAATAATCCTCAACTTCTGATGTGGCAAACTAGGGAGATACAAACCTACTTCTGATGACAAGGGCATGGAGAAAAATATTTTAAGTACACAGCCATGGTTACAAGGTGGACAACGGTGGTTTTGTACTTCACTGTATGTATTCATTTTTTCTTCCAGTTTTATTGAGATATAGTTGACATACAGCATTGCATACCTTTAAGGTGTACAGCATAATGATTTGATTTACATAAATCATGAAATGATTATCCAAGTAAGTTTAGAGAACATCCATTATCTCATATAAATACAAATTGAAGAAACAAAAAAAATTTTAATTAAAAAATTATTTTTCTTGTTGCTGGGAACTCTTTTCTCTTGAGGATTTTCATATATAACATACAGCAATGTTAAGTATATTTATCAAGTTGTACATGTGGTATATAAGTACATGCCTAATACTTATTTGTCTTATACCTGAAAATTCATACCTTTTGACTGTCTTCATCCAATTTTTCCTGCCCACTTCCTGTCTCTGGTAACCACAAATCTGATCTCTTTTACTATGAGTTTATTTATTTGAGTGGTTTTATCTTTTAAGTTTTTTTTTTTAAAGTCTTTGTTGAATTTGTTACAACATTGCTTCCTTTTTTCTTTTATATATGTATATTTTTTTTGGCCGGGAGGTATGTGCGTCCTTAGCTCCTCCACTAGGGATCAAATCTGCACCCACAGCATTGGAAGGTTGGGTCTTAACCCCTGGACTGCCAGGGAAGTCCTTGTTTGCTTTTGAAATACAGTTGACTTCACCATTATGTTCATTACTGTTATACAGCCCAGTGATTCAATATTTCTACACATTTCAAGCTCATCACCACAATAAGACTAATTAGAATATGTCACTGTACTAAGACATTACACAGTTATTGACTATAGTCCCTTGCACATTCCATACCCATGTATCATTTATTTTGCAGCTAGAAATTTTTACCTCTTAATCTCCCTTACCTATTTTTTCTTCCGCCAACCACCTTCCTCTCTAGTAACCAACTGTTTGTTTTTTGTATTGATAACTCTTTTTCTGCTTTGTTATGTTTCTGAATTTGTTTATTTGTTTTTTAGATTCCACATATAAATGAAATCATACAGCATTTTTCTTTCTTTGTCTTATTTCACATAGTATACTACTCTCCAGGTCTATTCATTTTGTCACAAATGGCAATATTTCATTCTTTTTTATGGTTGAGTAATATTCCATTGTATTCCAGTGTTCCACATCTTCATCCTTTCATCTATTGACGGGCACTTTGGAGTCCATATTTTGGCTATTATAAATAATGTTGCAGTGAACGTTATTGTTGCTTAGTCACTAAGTCATGTCCAACTCTTTGTGACCCCATAGAGAAGGCAATGGCACCCCACTCCAGTACTCTTGCCTGGAAAATCCCAAGGATGGAGGAGCCTGGTGGGCCGCAGTCCATGGGGTCGCTAAGAGTCGGGCATAATACCACTCTCAAATTTTAGCTGGGTATAGAGCTGCCCTGGAGAAGGCAATGGCAACCCACTCCAGTGTTCTTGCCTGGAGAATCCCAGGGACGGGGGAGCCTCGTGGGCTGCCGTCTATGGGGTCGCACAGAGTCGGACACGACTGAAGAGACTTGGCAGCAGCAGCAGCAGACTGTAGCCCACCAGGCTCCTCTGTCCATGGGATTTCCCAGGCAAGAATACTGGAGTGGGTTGCTATTTCCTTCTCCAAGGGGTCTTCCTAACCACGGTTTTAAACCTGTAGCTCTTGCATTGGCAGGTGGATTCTTTACCACTGAGTCTCCAGGGAAGCCCACAATGAACATAGGTGTACATATATTTTTTTAGTGCTTTTGTTTTGTTTGGATAAATACCCAGGAGTGGAATTGTTGGATCATATGGTAGTTTTATTTTTAATTTCTTGAGGTATTTCCATACTGTTTTCCAAAGTGGCTATACCAATTTACATTCTCACCAACAATGCAAAGACATCTCTTTCCTTCACATTTTTGGCAACACTTGCTATTTTTTGTTTTTTTGGATAATAGTCACTCTGACAACTTTAAGTTGATATTTTATTGTAGTTTTGATATGCATTTCCCTGATAATTTCATATTTTGAGCATTTTTTTATGTATGTTAGCAATCTCTATATCTTCCTTGGAAAAATATCTTTTCAGATACTCTGCCCTTTTCTTAATTGGGCTGTTTGGGTTTTTTGATGTTAAGTATATATGTTTGTGTATATTGAATATTATTGGATTTTAATTTTTAAATATATCATATATATCATTTGCAAATATCTTCTTCCATTCAGTAGATTGTCTTTTTGTTTGTTTATGGTTTCCTTTGCTGTGCAAAAGCCTTTAAATTTAGATTCTATTTGCTTATTTTTGCTTTTACTTCTTTTACCTTAGGAAACAGATCCAAAAACACATTGCTGCAATTTATATCACAGAGTAATCTAGCTATGTTTTCTTCTAGGGGCTTTATAGTTTCTGGTCTTACATTTAAGTCTTTAACCCATTTTGAGTTTATTTTTGTACATAGTGTTAGAAAATGTTCTAATTTCATCCTTTTTGCATGTAACTGTCCAGTTTTCCATGCACTACTTATTGAAGAGACTCTTTTCCCCATTTTTTTTTTTTGGTATATTTTTGCCTTCTTTGGCATAGATTGATAGACCATAAGTGTGTAGGTTTATTCTTGGGTTGTCTATTCTGCTCCATTGATTTATCTGTCTGCTTTTGTCCCAGTACCACACTGTTTTGATCTGTTCTTCTTTCTCAGGGTCGTTTTGGCTCTTACAAGTCTTTTGTGTTTCCACACAAATTTTAGAATCCTTTGTTCTAGTTCTGTGGAAAATGCCATTAATATTTGACAGGGATTGTATTTAATTTGTAGATTGCCTTGGGTAGTATAGTTATTTTAGCAATATTAACTCTTCCAATCCATAGACACAGTATATCTTTCCACTTGTTTGTGTTGTATTCAATTTCTTTTATCAGTATCATATAGTTTTCTAAGAATAGGTGTTTTATCTCTTTAGTTAGATTTATTCTTAGGTATTCCACTTGTTTTGATGCAGTGGCAAATGAGGTTAATTTCTTAATTTCTCTTTCTTGTGGTTCATTGTTAGTGCATAGAAATGGAAAAGATTTCTATATATTAATTTTATATCCTGCAACTTTACCAGATTCATTGATGAGCTCTAGTAGTTTTTTGATGGTATCATGATGATTTTATATTTGTAGAATCATATCATCTGCAAGCAGTGATAGTTTTACTTCTTCCTTTTCATTTTGGATGCCTTTATTTCTTTTTCTTCTCTGATTGCTGATCTTTAGGAAATACTTTCAGCTTTTCACTGTTGAATATGTTGTATTATGCTCAGTCATGCTGACTTTGCCACTGCATGGACTGTAACCCACCAGGCTCCTCTGTCCATAGACTTTTCCAAGTAAGTATACTACATTGGGTTGCCATTTCCTACTTCAGAGGTCCAGGCTAGCTGTGGGTTTATCATATATGGCTCTATACCCACTTGGTTGAGAGTTTTTATCATAAATGAATGTTGCATCTTTTCAAAAGCTTTTTCTCCATCTATGGAGATGATCATATGGTTTTTATTCTTCAGTCTGTTATCACATTGAGTGATATGCAGATACTGAACCATCCTTGTACCCTAGGATAAATCCCACATGATCATGGTTTGTAATCCTTTTATTTTTATTTTATTTTTGGTCACATAAAGAATAATTGTAGTGGAGGAGCCAAGATGGCGGAGGAGTAGGACGGGGAGAACACTTTCTCCCCCACAAATCCATCAAAAGAACATTTAAACGCCGAGTAAATTCCACAAAACAACTTCTGAATGCCGGCAGAGGACATCAGGCACCCAGAAAAGCAATCCAAGTCTTCGAAAGGAGATGTTTTATCAATGGTGCTGTATAGAAGGAGAAGTTTTGTGTCTCCTCCCTAACCCCTCTCTACTCTACCCAACTCTGTGAATTTCTGTTCCAGACGGTGGAGAACACTTAGGGAATTGATTACTGGCTGGATCTGTCTCCCTCCTTTTCATTCCCCCCTTTTATCCTCCTGGCCACCTCTGTCTCCTTCCTCCTTCTTCTTTTCCCTGTATAACTCCGTGAACATCTCTGAGCAGTCCAGTTGTGGAGTGCACATAAGGAAGTGATTACTGGCTAGCCCACTCTCTCCTCTATTTATTCCACCTCATCTCATTTGGGTCACCTCTAACTCCCTCCTCCCTCTTCTCTTCTCCATGTAACGCCGTGAAACTCTCTGGGTGACCCTTACAGTAGAGAAACTTTTCATCTTTAACATAGATGTTTTTATCAATGGTGCTGTATAGAAGGAGAAGTTTTGAAACTACTGTAAAATAAGACCAATAACTGGAAGCAGGAGGCTTAAGTCCAAACCCTGACTCGAGGGAACTCCTGACTCCAAGGAACATTAATTGACAGGAGCTCATCAAACGCCTCTATATCGACACTGAAACCAAGCACCACACAAGGGCCAACAAGTTCCAGGGCAAGACATACCAAGCAAATTCTCCAGCAACAAAGGAACACAGCCCTGAGCTTCAAGATACAGGCTGCCCAAAGTCACCCCAAAACCATAGACATCTCATAACTCATTACTGGACACTTCATTGCACTCCAGAGAGAAGAAATACAGCTCCACCCACCAGAACACCGACACAAGCTTCCCTAATCAGGAAACCTTGACAAGCCACCTGTACAAACCCACACACTGCGAGAAAACGCCACAATAAAGAGAACTCCACAAACTGCCAGAATACAGAAAGGACACCCAAAATCAGCAATTTGAACAAGATGAAGAGGAATACCCAGCAGATAAAGGAACAGGATAAATGCCCGCCAAACCAAACAAAAGAGGAAGAGATAGGGAATCTACCTGATAAAGAATTCTGAATAATGATAGTGAAATTGATCCAAAATCTTGAAATCAAAATGGAATCACAGATAAATAGCCTGGAGACAAAGATTGAGAAGGTGCAAGAAAGGTTTAACAAGGACCTAGAAGAAATAAAAGAGAGTCAATATATAATGAATAATGCAATAAATGAAATAAAAAACACTCTGGAGGCAACAAATAGTAGAATAACAGAGGCAGAAGATAGGATTAGTGAATTAGAAGATAGAATGGTAGAAATAAATGAATCAGAGAGGATAAAAGAAAAACGAATTAAAAGAAATGAGGACAATCTCAGAGACCTCCAGGACAATATTAAACGCTACAACATTTGAATCATAGGGGTCCCAGAAGAAGAAGACAAAAAGAAAGACCATGAAAAAATACTTGAAGAGATAATAGTTGAAAACTTCCCTAAAATGGGGAAGGAAATAATCACCCAAGTCCAAGAAACCCAGAGAGTCCCAAACAGGATAAACCCAAGGCGAAACACCCCAAGACACATATTAATCAAATTAACAAAGATCAAACACAAAGAACAAATATTAAAAGCAGCAAGGGAAAAACAACAAATAACACACAAGGGAATTCCCATAAGGATAACAGCTGATCTTTCAATAGAAACTCTTCAAACCAGGAGGGAATGGCAAGACATACTTAAAATGATGAAAGAAAATAACCTACAGCCCAGATTATTGTACCCAGCAAGGATCTCATTCAAATATGAAGGAGAAATCAAAAGCTTTTCAGACAAGCAAAAGCTGAGAGAATTTTGCACCACCAAACCAGCTCTCCAACAAATACTAAAGGATATTCTCTAGACAGGAAACACAAAAACAGTGTATAAATTCGAACCCAAAACAATAAAGTAAATGGCAACAGGATCATACTTATCAGTAATTACCTTAAACGTAAATGGGTTGAATGCCCCAACCAAAAGACAAAGACTGGCTGAATGGATACAAAAACAAGACCCCTACATATGTTGTCTACAAGAGACCCACCCCAAAACAGGGGACACATACGGACTGAAAGTGAAGGGCTGGAAAAAGATTTTCCATGCAAATAGGGACCAAAGAAAGCAGGAGTAGCAATACTCATATCAGATAAAATAGACTTTAAAACAAAGGCTGTGAAAAGAGACAAAGATGGTCACTACATAATGTTCAAAGGATCAATCCAAGAAGAAATCGCTTCTCGGCCTTTTGGCTAAGATCAAGTGCAATCGAAGAAGAAGATATAACAATTATAAATATATATGCACCCAACATGGGAGCACCGCAATATGTAAGACAAATGCTAACAAGTATGAAAGGAGAAATTAACAATAACACAATAATAGTGGGAGACTTTAATACCCCACTCACACCTATGGATAGATCAACTAAACAGAAAATTAACAAGGAAACACAAACTTTAAACAATACAATAGACCAGTTAGACCTAGTTGACATCTATAGGACATTTCATCCCAAAACAATGAATTTCACCTTTTTCTCAAGTGCACATGGAACCTTCTCCAGGATAGATCACATCCTGGGCCATAAATCTAGCCTTGGTAAATTCAAAAAAGTAGAAATCATCCCAAGCATCTTTTCTGACCACAATGCAGTAAGATTAGATCTCAATTACAGGAGAAAAACTATTAAAAATTCCAACATATGGAGGCTGAACAACACGCTGCTGAATAACCAACAAATCACAGAAGAAATCAAAAAAGAAATCAAAATTTGCATAGAAATGAATGAAAATGAAAACACAACAACCCAAAACCTGTGGGACACTGTAAAAGCAGTCCTAAGGGGAAAATTCATAGCAATACAGGCATACCTCAAGAAACAAGAAAAAAGTCAAATAAATAACCTAACTCTACACCTAAAGCAACTAGAAAAGGAAGAAATGAAGAACCCCAGGGTTAGTAGAAGGAAAGAAATCTTAAAAATTAGAACAAAAATAAATGCAAAAGAAACAAAAGAGACCATAGCAAAAATCAACAAAGCCAAAAGCTTGTTCTTTGAAAGGATAAATAAAATTGACAAACCATTAGCCAGACTCATCAAGAAACAAAGGGAGAAAAATCAAATCAATAATATTAGAAATGAAACTGGAGAGATCACAACAGACAACACAGAAGTACAAAGGATCATAAGAGACTACTATCAACAATTATATGCCAATAAAATGGACAACGTGGAAGAAATGGACAAATTCTTAGAAAAGTACAACTTTCCAAAACTGGACCAGGAAGAAATGGAAAATCTTAACAGACCCATCACAAGCACAGAAATTGAAACTGTAATCAAAAATCTTCCAGCAAACAAAAGCCCAGATCCAGATGGCTTCACAGCTGAATTCTACCAAAAATTTAGAGAAGAGCTAACACCTATCCTACTCAAACTCTTCCAGAAAATTGCAGAGGAAGGTAAACTTCCAACCTCATTCTATGAGGCCACCATCACCCTAATACCAAAACCTGACAAAGATCCCACAAAAAAAGAAAACTACAGGCCAATATCACTGATGAACATAGGTGCAAAAATTCTTAACAAAATTCTAGCAATCAGAATCCAACAACACATTAAAAAGATCATACACCATGATCAAGTGGGCTTTATCCCAGG
>NW_011495025.1:5998153-5998449 GCF_000754665.1 Bison bison bison | reverse complement strand
GGTGGGAATGCAAACTAGTACAGCCACTATGGAGAACAGTGTGGAGATTCCTTAAAAAACTGGAAATAGAACTGCCTTATGATCCAGCAATCCCACTGCTGGGCATACACACTGAGGAAACCAGAACGGAAGGAGACACATGTACCCCAATGTTCATCGCAGCACTGTTTATAATAGCCAGGGCATGGAAGCAACCTAGATGTCCATCAGCAGATGAATGGATAAGAAAGCAGTGGTACATATACACAATGGAGTATTACTCAGCCATTAAAAAGAATACATTTGAATCAGTTCTA
>NW_011495025.1:5995962-5997641 GCF_000754665.1 Bison bison bison | reverse complement strand
AAGAAATATATATATACACACACATATATGTGTGTCTATATATATAGTTGTTGCTGTTGTTTAGTTGCTAAGTCATGTCTGACACTTTGCGACCCCCATGGACTCTATAGCCTGCCAGGCTCCCCTGTCATTCCAGGTAAGAATACTGCAGTGGGTTGCCATTTCCTTCTCCATATATATATAAATTATTAGCATAAATTTTGCCATTCACCTTTACATTGTGCATACCAGGTTTAAATGCAAACATAAGCATTTAATTTGTATGCAAAAATCATCAAAATTATGGACCCAATGGGATTTTGTGCTAATGGGGCATCCTGAACACTATATGTGAATAGGGTGTCAAGAAATAGCATACATATTGCATGTATCTCCCCTGCTCACATGCATACTCCAGTTTTAAATCTGACTTCACTTACAAAACACAAGTTCAAAGATAAAGTTATTAAGAATTTCAAGACAGAACATTAAACTAAGTGCAAGGCCTTCTGAGAGCAGAACCTCATGCAACTGAGTACACTGGTCACACACCCATGAAGCTGCTTTATCTGCTATATGTGCTTGAACCAAACATCTTAAATTTCTTGCTGGTTGTGGAAAGACTGCTCATTGTGATCTAATAATCCTCTCCTTCCTTCTTGGTATCAGAATGCAAATTTTATATGGGATTTAAGATGCTCAGGGCTTTCCAGGTGGCTTAGTGATAAGGAATCTGCCAGCCAATGCAGAAGATGTGAGAAACACAGGTCCCATCCCTGGGTCAAGAAGATCCCCTGGAGTTCAGTTCAGTTCATTTTAGTCACTCAGTCACGTCCAACTCTTTGTGACCCCATGGACGCCAGGCACACCAGGCCTCCCTGTCTATCACCTACTCCCAGAGTTTACTCAAACTCATGTCCATTGAGTCAGAGATGCCAACCAACCATCTCATCCTATGTCATCCCTTTCTCTTCCTACCTTCAATCTTTCCCAGTATCAGGGTCTTTTCCAATGAGTAAGTTCTTCGCATCACGTAGCCAAAGTATTGGAGTTTCAGCTTCAACATCAGTCCTTCCAATGAATATTCGGGACTAATTTCCTTTAGGATGAACTGGTTGGATCTCCTTGCTGTCCAAGGGACTGTCAAGAGTCCTCTCCAACACCACAGTTCAAAAGCATCAATTCTTTGGCACTGAGCTTTCTCTAGAGTCCAACTCTCATATCCATACATGACCACAGGAAAAACCATAGCCTTAACTAGACGGATCTTTGTTGGCAAAGTAATGTGTCTGCCTTTTAATATGCTGTCTAGGTTGGTCATAACTTTTCTTCTGAGGAGTAAGCGTTTTTTAATTTCATGGGTGCAGTCACCATCTGCAGTGATTTTCGAGCCCCCAAAAATAAAGCCTGACACTGTTTCCCCATCTATTTCCCATGAAATGATGGGACCAGATGCCATGATCTTAGTTTTCTGAATGTTCAGCATTAAGCCAACATTTTTACTTTCCTTTTCCACTTTCATCAAGAGACTCTTTAGTTCTTCTTCACTTTCTGCCATAAGGGTGGTGTCATCTGCATATCTGAGGTTATTGATATTTCTCCTGGCAATCTTGATTCCAGCTTGTGCTTCCTCCAGTCCAGCGTTTCTCATGATGTACTGTGCATATAAGTTAAATAAGCAGGGTGACAATATACAGCCT
>NW_011495025.1:5988983-5995328 GCF_000754665.1 Bison bison bison | reverse complement strand
AGAGATCTCTAGTCTTTCCCATTCTATTGTTTTCCTCTATTTCTTTGCACTGATCACTGAGGAAGGCTTTCTTATCTTTCCTTGCTATTCTTGGAACTCTGCATTCAAATGGGTATACCTTTCCTTTTCTCCTTTGCTTTTCCCCTGGAGTAGGAAATGACAACCCACTCCATTATTCTTGCCTGGAAAATTCCAAGGACATAAGAGCCTGGTGGGCTACAGTCCATGGGGTCACCAGGAGTTGGACATGACTGAGTGACCAAGCACATATACAAGATGCTCAGCTAAAAATGACATTTTCTAGCATCTTATGCAGCTACTTGTGAACAAGTTTTGGTTAACCAAATGTATTCAGAAGTATTGCCTGGGATTTAGGGGACAGGAGCATCAGATCTCCTTTCCAGTTGCTTGGAGTAGAATGAGAACTATAAGTCCAGCAGTCACCTTGGAACATGAGGCAACCTTGAAGATGAAAGTTAGGTTCTCAAATAAAATACATAGAAGGTGCCTTATTCCCTGTAAGATCATGGAGCCACCACATGAGCCCTTGGCTGCTCACCACAAGACTTTTAATGTGTAAGAGAAAAACTTGTACCTTGTTAATCACTATTATTTGATGGTTTAATTATATGCAGATGAAATTAAGCCTAACTTACAGGGACAGATTCACTAGTTCACATAGGTTAACAAATTAATTTAAGCAATGTTTTAAAGACAAACTTCAGGCAATCCTCAATTTATTATTGGGTAACCCATACCCTAGCTTGAGTGGCACCCATTTCTAGGCTGGAGAAAAACTTTTTCTCTTTCTTTCCTGTTCAGGACTCTGTTCTGGAGCTCTGAGATTGCAGGTAGACTCCAGATAAATGCAGTGTTATAAAAGTAATGCATTATGGCAGTGAAGTAGTGATAAAATAATAATGTGAGAGTAGAATTTTGTAATTTTTCTAAGTAATTTAAATATTAATTTTTGTATTTAATAATTTAGGGCTTCCCTGATAGCTCAGTTGGTAAAGAATCTGCCTGCAATGCAGGAGACCCTGGTTTGACTCCTGGGTTGGGAAGATCTGCTGGAGAAAGGATAGGAAACCCACTCCAGTATTCTTGGGCTTCCCTTGTGGCTCAGCTGGTAAAGAATCTGCCTGCAATGCAAGAGGCTAGGGTTCAATCCCTGGGTTGGTAAGATCCCCTAGATAAGGGAATTTAATAATTTGAATACCAATCTTACAATGAGCATAGGAAAGAAAATCATAAACATCCTTGTTAACAATTATAAGATTACCTATAGAAAAGTGATGTCAACCATAAAAAAATAGATCAAGTTGTTGCATCTGTGTGTGTGCTCAGTCGCCTCCAACTCTGCAACCCCATGGACTTTAGCCCACCAGGCACACCAGGCTCCTCTGTCCATAGAATTTTCCAGGGAAGAATACTAGAGCAGTATTTGCCATTGCTTATTCCAAGGGATCTTCCCAGCCCAAGGATTGAACCAACATCACTTGGGTCTCCTGCATTGGCAGGCGGATTCTTTACCATTGCGGCATCTGGAAAGCCCAAGTTGTTGCCTCAGAGCAAAGAAATCAGGTTGAGTAATACTGCCACCTAGAGTTAAGATTCAAAACTACCATTTCTTATCTGCATGCTTGGACTGGAGCCTTCTAGGTTCCTCTGTCCATGGATTCTCCAGCCAAGAATACTGAAGTGGGTTGCCATGCCCTCCTCCAGGGGACCTTCCTTACCCAGGGGTCAAACCCGCAACTCTTACGTCTCCTTCATTGGCTTGGGGGTTCTTTACCACTAGCACCACCTGCTTATCTCTAAGGACCCTGAAAGGTTGGGGTTTGAGCAGGTGGTTTCTTCTCCCACTGACTAGTTAGTACTATCTATCCTAATTGTCTTGCCCATTTATGAAGAGTCACTAGATGACATTTTCCAGGGAGCATCCTGGGGGTATCTGGGGTAGCAGCTGGGCTGTGATCATAAATCAAGCTAAATGATACATGGAGTGCCGTATACTTCCCGTTATTCCTGTCTAAGGGCTGTCCTGCTGAGGAGCATGGAGATGGGCTTTGAACTCAGAAGCGTGAGGATTAGGCAGAAGTAGGTCTTGGAAGAGGATGACAGGGGAAAGCAACGGAAGTGCAAAATGCCTCCCTCTTCTCAAATGTCCTTCCAGCTGATCCTCAAGGACTAACCTCAGGCCCATTTCCCCTCCTTCTGCCTGGTTTATTCTGCTTTCCTCAACCTCGTGTGGTCCATGATGACCTTTTGTAAGCTCTTCTTCTCTCTTATCCCCTTTCTAACCTCCTTCTCATCTCACCTTGGTCAGCGCTGTGTGGTGGAAAGACAGTAGAGAAGAAGGCATGGTTTGAGTCTGGTCCCCCATTTATCTTACTATTTATCTCAAGCAAGTCACTTATAATTTCCTGAGACTCCAGTTAATCATATCTGTATGGGGTACAGTGGGATTCACTGGTGGCTCAGATGGTAAAGAGTCTGCCTGCAATGCAGGAAAGCTGAGTTCGATCCCTGGGTCCCGAAGATCCCCTGGGGAAGGAAATGGCAATCCACTTCACTATTCTTGCCTGGAAAATCCTATGGATGGAGGAACCTGGCAGGCTACAGCCCATAGGGTTGCAATGAGTTGGACACGACTGAGCGACGTCACTCACTCACTTACTCACTCGGGGGTACAGTACATGGATCTTACAGGATGGATACCAAACTCAAATGGGGAAATATATTGTGAGAGAAACTGACATGTGGTGAGTAGTTAAGAAATTGTATTTTCTTTCCCTTTTCTCATCCTCTTGTCCTCCATAAATCACTGTCAGGAAAAATTAGTAAAAAAGAAAAAAAGGCTGTTGGTATAAGGTATTAGGTATACATTACCTTCAAAGTGTGATTTTAAAGATACAATGACAATCAGTGTCTATTACTTTTCTGTTTTTTTAACCTGTTTGTTCTCTGAGAAAGGGAAGTTCATCAGATATGGTCATAAAGTGGAAGGGAAAACCATGGGCTATTCCACTTACTGATCTGTAGTTTGTGACCAATCACTTTGACCTCTCTGAGCCTAAACTCTTCACCTGTGAAGCCGGGACAGTGTTCCCTCTCATGCCTGCTTACTCAGTGCTTATGAGGACACAGCAGGGAAAATAGCTGGAGGGATTTTGTGAAGTCTAAAGTAAACACTAATGTAAATAGTAAATGATAATGTAAACAGTAATTATTATATTTTGTTTCCTCTTTGTTATACCCATAGTGGACATTCAGTAACTATTAGAAAAATAGTAACCATGAATTTTACCTAATTAATTCACCTAGTAGTCATTGAAAACTTATTAAGTGCCTTTCTTTGGGATTGGAATGAAAACTGACCTTTTCCTGTCCTGTGGCCACTGCCGAGTTTTCCAAATTTGCTGGCATATTGAGTGCAGCACTTTCACAGCATCATCTTTTAGGATTTGAAATAGCTCAACTGGAATTCCATCACCTCCACTAGCTTTGTTCGTAGTGATGCTTCCTAAGGCCCACTTGACTGCCCACCAAAGCCAAATGAAAAATATGGAGACAGAGTTTGGAGGAGATAGAAAGGTGGTTTTAATTCTCAGCTGACAGATGGGGACACAGTAGGCTCATGCCTCAAGAACTCTGCCCCCCACCCTCTTTGAGGTGTCTAGTGGCTTCTGTAAGTTGAAGGCTCACAGTCAGGAGTCAGTGATGAGGAACAAAAGTGTTAGGATCTTGATTTCTTCCTCTTTCTTTGCTTCAAAGACAGTCATAGGTTGACATCAGTAACCCAGTAATTGAGTCTGGCAGTTCAGTGGTTCTGTGGTCTTCTTTTTCATGTGTAACTACAAGGGGAAGGGTAGTGTAAGGGTAAACACCAAACAGAGAATATATTTAGCATAGAGTCAAAGGCGTCACAAAAGTGTGATGTGTAGCTCCTGCAGAGTTAGGGGGCAGGAAAGCAAACTTAGTTACAGATATGCAGAGTTAGGAGCAGTTAAAGTAAAAGAACTAGGGATGTTCAGGCCTGCTCACTGTTCTCTTTACCATTTTCGTTCATCTTTGTTCTCAGGAAAGGGAAAGGAAAAAAGTCATTCCTCTTTTTTTCCCTTTTCACTGAGACAGTATCATGTTGGGGAGTGCGCGTGTACTGAGGTCATCATTTGTGGTAGGAGCCTAGGAGGGAGTAACTGATGTTGTGGAGTCCAAGAAGTACTTTACAGAGATGAGGCATTTAAGACATACATATTTTCATAAACAGAAATAGAGAAAAGAAAACTCGTCTTCTCAGAATGAACAAAGACATGGATTTGGAAAAATCTGGGAGAAAGAGGCAAGTTGTTTGTTGAAACAGCAGACTGAAAGAGTGTATATGTGTGTGTGTGTGTACACACAAGTGAGAGAGAACGAGATACACCTTTAACTGTTGATAGAATGCACCTGGAAATGTCCGTTACAAGCAGATCTTGGAGGGCCTTAATTATACACAAAGAATTTTGTGTCACTGATGGTTCGGATGGTAAAGAATCCGCTTGCAGCGAGGGAGACCTGGGTTCAATTCCTGGGTCGGGAAGATCCCCTGGAGGAGGGCATGGCAACCCACTCCAGTATTCTTGCTTGGAGAATCCCCATGGACAGAGAAGCCTGGAGGGCTACAGTCCATGGGGTCGCAAAGAGTCTGACACAACCATTAAAACAGTTAAATGGCATGATCAGAGCTGTGTTTTTTGCATGTAACTCTTAGGAAAACATAATGTGAGATATTATCACAAAATATGCAAAATAACTGAACTAGAGTAGGATGCTGGAGATACAAAGTGTATAGAAAATGAGATGTTGCTAATATGAGCCTACATCCTTCAGCAACTATTAATTAGGGGCGGAGTTTGCAATGAAGAAAGAATATACTATGAATTGAAATTACCTAGATGGAAGGATTGTGAGGATGTGCCATCAGCCCAAAGATAGCCCAAAGATCAGGGACTCAAAAGTGTAAAAATTAATAAATAGAAACCTCAATTAAATGACTTGGGACACCAGAAGTGGGAGCTCTCAGGCTCTAGACCATAGCAGAGCCCAGCAGGAAGAAAAAGGACTCAGCCAATGAAAAGCCATGGGCTCTTAGCTTACTATAGTCCTCCCAACTTCCTTTTCCCCTCCATGGAACTGTTCTTCGCTTGCCATGGGGGGATTTGCACATGGTGTACCATGATTGCAGACTCTGAATTGCAGTTCTTCACTGATTCCAAACAAACCCACCTTTGCTGGAGAAATATATGGCAGTTGATTTGTTAAAGGCCAACAAGTATGTTGTTATGGGCTTCCCTCGTAGCTAAGTTGGTAAGGAATCTGCCTGCAATGCAGGAGACCCAGGTTCGATCCCTGGGTCGGGAAGATCCCCTGGAGAAGGAAATGGCAACCCACTCCAGTATTCTTGCCTGGAGAATCCCATAGACAGAGGAGCCTGGCAGGCTACAGTCTATGGGGTAGCAAGAGTTGGACACGACTTAGCGTCTAAACCAGCAAACCAGCAACAAGTATGTTATAGTAGAAATTAAATAGGCTTTCTAGTCAAATTGGCTAATGTTAAAATCCTGCTATTTACATGCATGTTATCAACAAACAAGTTACCAAAACTCTCTGAGACTTGATTCCTTACCTAAAAAATGGGAATAATACTACTACTTAGTTTACATGATTGATGTAGAGAATCCCTGTTGCTTAATCTCCTTGGCATCCATCCTCTACTTCTTCCAGCAACACACCCAGCTTTCATTTTGGAATCCACCTGCTCTTCACTCTCAGATTGTGAGCACGCGTGAGCTTCCAACAGGCAGATCTCATTGACTCAGGGATGGACACGCGATCCAAATCTGTCCATTGAGAGTATTACGGCTAAGCTCAGAGGCTTTTGTTTGTGAGCAGATTCTCCACAGGCTGTGAAGCTGAGAGTTGGATACAAAGTTTCAGTTCAGTTCAGTTGCTCAGTCCTGTTCCACTCTTGGTGACCCTGTGAATTGCAGCTCGCCAGGCCTGCCTGTCCATCACCAACTCCCAGAGTTCACTCAAACTCATGTCCATCGCGTTGGTGATGCCATCCAGCCATCTCATCCTCTGTCATCCCCTTCTCCTCCTGCCCCCAATCCCTCCCAGCATCACAGTCTTTTCCAATGAGTCAACTCTTCGTGTAAGGTGGCCAAAGTACTGGAGTTTCAGCTTTAGCATCATTCCTTCCAAAGAACACCCAGGACTGATCTCCTTTAGAATGGACTGGTTGGATCTCCTTGCAGTCCAAGGGACTCTAGAGCTGCTATAACTCTCTTGCCACCTCAG
>NW_011495025.1:5982026-5988883 GCF_000754665.1 Bison bison bison | reverse complement strand
AGAGGAGGTTCTGGAACTGTGCACTACAGTGCTTGGGGCCCAAAGATGAAGCCTTCATAGCAAGAGATACAGAGAAATGGAATCACTTGAACATTGTATGAGCCCTTGTTGACAGTACTTCCCCAAATCAGCTAGGCTGATGGACTTTTCAATTATGTGAACTTCAGAAGAGGCTAAGTTATGTTCTCTGTGCAATAATAAACACCACCACCACCACCCCCCCACACCAAAAAAAAAAAAACACCTTAGGGGTTTACAACAACAAAGATTTATTTCTCTCTTATGCTCCATAGAATGGCTGCAACTCTGCGAGATTATTTTTGGTCTGGGTCTCAGGATGATGGAGGAATTTCTATTTGGAGAAAATCACCAGTTGCTGTAATAGAGGGAAAAGAGAGTAGGGAAAATAAGTACTGGCTTTTAAACCATCTGCCTGGCATATGCTTCCTACTTACGTGTCATTGGCCAGAACAAATTCATATACTCAAGCTTGATGCCATAGTGTGCAGAGGGACAGTAAATGTTTTTGAATAACAATGCAATTTACCAGTAAATTTCCTTTTTGCTTAAGCAAGCTTAGGTTATATTTTCTGTCACTTGCAGCCAGAAGAACCTTAACTGAGAAAAGCTGGTGAAAGAGTGAAATTAGATATTTTATTTAAAGTAGCTAACACATGGTAAACATTCAGTAAATAGGTGCTAAATACTATTTTCAAGTGCATGAATACAGACTAATTGAGAATTATATCTTTCTCAAATGTTCTCAATTTCTTTACTTGATTCACTATCTCACTAACATTTATTGAGCTCTTTTTAAGTGACACACACTGTGCTAGGTAGTAGGGACATAAAATGATACACTTACAGTTTAGTTCTCCAGTAGACTGCTTTAAAAAAAAAAAAAAGAAACAATATGAGGACTTGGTGTCTTATGCCTGAGGAAAGTGATAAACATTTAGGAAATTACTATTCCGAGAAAGGTTATATATGGCATGCAATAAAATGGAACCAAAAGTATGAAATCACCACTTATCAATCCATTTGTCTAATATGTACTTATTAGCCTCTAATACAAGCTAGACATTATTGAGGTAGAAAAACAAATAACATTTATTGTCATCTTTAGAGAACTTAAAATGTAGTAGTAAAGAGAGGTGAGCTGAGAGTATAAAATGGATGCTGTCATAAAATAAAATAATGCAGATGATGGCTAATGCTGATGGTCACCAATGACTTCCATTTTGCCAAATCTAAAGATCAACACTTAACCTTGCTCAAAAAGCAACTGACTGAGTTAATCATTCCTTGATTCTTCACTTGCTTGTGCACACTCCCCTTCCTGGTTTTCCTCCCAGGATCAGTCCTCTGTTCCATGCTTAACACACTTTTCTCCAGGTGATCTCATTCAGTCTTCTTGTTTAACTATCATTTGTACACTGATGACTCCCAGTTTTATGACCACCTCAACTTCTCTCCACAACTCTAGAATGATTGATTTTATTGCCTCCTTGTATAACAAGCATCTCACAGTTATTACCAGACGGGACTCCTGATCCATCAGTCCCAAACTGGTGCCTTTCTCGATATTCCCACCCGAGTAAAGTGTACCGCCTTTCACCTCAGTCGCTCAGGCCAACGTTAAAGTAATCCTAATCCCTTTTCTTCTTTCCTCTCACTTCCAATTCATCAGCTGCTCTGTAGACGCTGGCTTTTAAACCATTTTGAATATGATCATGTCTTCTTTTTCCCCCTTTTGGATGTCACCTTAGTCTTGGACTCAGCATCACCCTACTATCATGCACTCTGACAGTAGTAGCCTTCCCTAGCTGGTTTTTCTGTTTCCATTTCTGTTCTATTATTTTCTACATGGTAGCCAGAATAATTCTCTTGATACTAAAGTCAGATCATATCATTTCTCTGTTCAGAAGCCTCCAGATGCTCCACTTCACCCTCCACCCTTAGACATAAGCATGACTCATTCCCTCATTTCCCAGATCCCCTTGATTCTGCTCAAATGTCACTTCATCAGAGAGGTCTTCCCTGATACCTTATTTTAAAAAATGCTAGTGCCGTCTGTCCTCACCCTCTATTCCTGTTTTATTTTTCATGTTGCCATTTGACATTATACAAAGTATTTATCTGTTTATACACAAAAGAATGTAAGCACCATGAGGATTTGCATTTGCAGTGCCAAAAACAGTTTCGATGATACTTTTATAAGTACTCTAGACATTACTTTAACACGCTGTATTATCTGTTACCTTATCCTAACACATTAAATTTGCTGTACTGAGTTGGACTATAGAGAAAGCTGAGCACCGAAGAATTGATGCTTTTGAACTGTGGTGTTGGAGAATACTCTTGAGAGTCCCTTGGACTGCAAGGAGATCCAACCAGTTCATCCTAAAGATCAGTCCTGAATGTTCATCGGCAGGACTGATGAAGCTGAAACTCCAATACTTTGGCCACCTGATACGAAGAGCTGACTCATTTGAAAAGACCCTGATGCTGGGAAAGATTGAGGGCAGGAGGAGAAGGGGACGACAGAGGATGAGATGGTTGGATGGCATCAATGACTCAATGGACATGGGTTTGGGTGGACTCCGGGAGTTGGTGATGGACAGGGAGGCCTGGCGTGCTGCAGTTCATGGGGTGCAAAGAGTCGGACACGACTGAGCGACTGAACTGAACTGAACTGTCTACATTTCATAGACGTGATAGCTGAGACACAGATTAGTTAAGTAACTTGCCCAGAGTCACACAGCATTTAAGTGGTTTAAAGTGAAAGTGAAAGTGAAGTCGCTCAGTCGTGTCCGACTCTTTGCGACCCCATGGACTGTAGCCCACCAGGGTCCTCCGTCCATGGTATTCTCCAGGTAAGAATACTGGAGTGGGTTACCATTTCTTTCTCCATTAAGTGGGTTAGCTAGGATGCAAATTTAGGCTTCATTCATCTGCTCCTCTGAGCTTGGGGCTCAAGTTTAATTCTTGAAAGCCATTCGCCAGAGGCGACGAAGAGGTCAGGTCAGTGCTGGCGGGAGGAAGGGAAAGTGGGAGGAGGGAGACTGTTGGGGAACGGAGGAAGAGGGAGGGGCCGAAGGGAGATGCCAGCGAAGGCGCGGCTCACACAGCCTCCGGTTTTCTGAGTAACAGCGCGCACTCGTCACTAGCCTTAGGGTGCTGGGCTAGCAGAGCTCACAGATTCTGGCAGGCGGCCGGAGCGCGGGAAGGCGATGTACTTCTGCTGGCGAGCTGGCGGCCGAAGGCCGCTGCGGGAGCGCCAGGTGTGTGCTGGCGGCAACACGCTACTGCAGGCGGCCAGTGGGGAGCATCACTCGCTACTGCTGCTGAGCGACGGCACGGTCCAGTCGTGCGGGGACAACAGCCGAGGCCAGCTGGGCCGGAAAGGCACGCCGCGCGGGGAGCAGCCAGGTGAGCTCCTGGACTCAGATGCGGGGCAAGGGATCAGACGGGTGGCGGTGCTGGAGCCGTGGGTCTACTGGACCACAGGCGACAGGAGAACAGGGTTCCGCGCTGCCGGAGCGCAGGTCCATCAGTTTCGTTTCCTCCTCGCGCCTCAGGTTTGTTTCGGTTTCCAGTAGGTTTATCTTCGAAAGGAAACTGAGAGCATAACTAAACTGGACCGCGTTCCTCTGAACAGACATGCCTTTTGAGACCAGTCCTTACCTATGCGAACCTATCTGGAACAGAGTGACCTTTCAAACGTAGTTTGTAGTTTGAACACTGTAACTCCTTCCGAAATACCCTTAAAATAATGTATGCTAGCATTTTGCTAGTATTGATTATTGTAGAAACACAGGAAAAGAAATCGCTTATTAGTCTAACACCCAAAGACAACTTACATTTTGATGCATTTCTTTTTTGCCTTATTTTCCTATTACATATTTAATCTTTATAAAATTATGTCTTTATAAGCTTTGTATATGCAGATTTATATTACTTTGTAAGTTGTGTTCTTCATCAAGCATAATATCACAAACGTTGCCCTTTTATTATAGTATATAATATTATATTATAATCTATACTATATTATAGTCTATTTAAAAACAGATTTTGAATTGTTGCATAGTGTTCTAGGCTCTGACAGTATAACTATTCTTCTTTTAGGGAAATTTGTTTTTTTTCTCATCAGGGGCTTTTGTAAATAATACTATGATTGACATTATTGTAAGTAATGTCACATTTCTGATTATTTACTTAAATTCCAAAAATTATGTCTGGGGGGGAAAACTTTTCCTCTACCCTTAGTTCTACCCTTAGTTCTGTCCTGAGGACCTGTGAACTAAATTGATAAAGGCAAATTAAGGAGGGAAAAAACCTTACAGTTTTAATATGTGCACAGGAGTTCACAGAAAAGAAGGGGTTAGACTTAGGAGCTTATGTGCCATTTAACAAAGAGTAGAGGGTTTGGGTTTTGAGGAATGATCAATTGTGGAGAAATGATTTTGAAATATATGGGGGAAACTAATGAAATTTAAGGGTTATTTTACTTAAGGCTGTTTATGCAATCTTATCTCAGTACCAACTCTGGTGATGAGTCACATTTCCTGGTATGAAAGGGGGAGGCGGGTACACCTTCAGAAGAGAATGCCACATTTGTGTTTTTAAGTTGATAGGGAAAGGCAGAGAACTCTTCCTGCATCTGTTGATTCTCAGTTGCCTTCAGCTCAAAATTATCCTTATGCCAAAGTGGCATGCTTTGGGGTGGTATATCCTGATTCCCTTAAAGTGGAAGTAAGGGACAATGTGATCCTTAAAGCCAAATTCTTCTCCAGCAATGAGGTACCAGGTTCTATTCTATGAGTGTATGCATCTTCGGAATTTTTTTTTTTTCCTTGTTGCACAGTTTGAAAAGTAAATCACTGAAAAGAATAAGATCACAAGACTAAAAAAGAAAACTTAAATATTAACAAAAAGTTGACTGGTAATGATGTGCTTAACTCCAAGCCTCTAATAATTCAGAGACAAACACTTTGGGAAAACAGTTTAGATTGTCCTGTAGGGAAAAATGCTCAGAGTTTCAACTGTGGGCGTATTTGACCCATCCAGAGGCATATTAAGTAATTCGCCCAGAGTTTCATTGGGAGGGCATCTGGCATCTGCCTCTCATACTCAGGCAGGCTCCCTGCCCATCTCTTCCTGAGCAGAGGATTCACTGTTCTCACTGTTGAAGGCTGGGAAGTCAGAGGAATGGAGTAGGGGTGAGCCCATCCTTTCTCTGGCTCCCTTTATCTAGCTGAGCTTTTTACTCCACCATCACAAGGAAGTGTTAGGCCAAGCATCAAGTCCTTACAGGTTCCATTCCTCCACATGCCCATCCTTTTAAATAGTAGCGATATTCCATAAAGATGTGCCACACGATGAGCCTATTTTCTTCTCTCCTTTAAAGTGGACTTTAGGCCTTGATTTAAAAATCACTGAAAGAGATGAGACACCCCAGTGACTCTTCCTTTTGAAGAAAAGTACTTTCTTAAACTTGGTATTAAATTAGCAATCTTGGTGTGGGTTGTTTTGTTTTTGTCCCTAAAGAACGAATTCCAGCATTGGAAACTCTGCACGTGGCTCTGGTGAGCTGTGGAAAGGAGCACTCCTTGGCTGTCTGTCACAAAGGAAGGGTCTTCGCGTGGGGAGCTGCTTCTGAAGGACAGCTGGGAATTGGAGAATTTAAGGAAACAACTTTTATACCTAAGTACGTATTTTAGTTCATTCATTTAGTGTTTTTGAGTTTCATGCGCCAGGCACCATGCAAGATTGCCAGGGTCCAAAGATGACTATAACAAACACACTACTTAACCTGAAGGGTTACAGTGTTGTGAGGGAAGGAGGCAGGGAAAATAACATAGAACACCAATTACTACTTAATTAGGATCTGTGAAAGAGAAGGGCCACATGATGTGAGAACCTGTGACGCTTTGATCTTAATCTTATGTACGGGAATGACACTTGGACCTCCAGAGTTAGTATAAAGATTATTTTAAAGGGAAAATATTTGAGCTCCAGAAGATTCACAGAGATAACTTATCTGACTAAAACAGGGCCTCCTGAAAATACATAAGCTGCCATTAACCCTCCTTTGAGGGAGTTTCCTATGAATTCAGCTGTCTTAAAAATAAAATGCCCAATTTGCATCAAAAAACCCAATAGAACCTTTCATACTCTACCACTGAAGCCCTAAAAAAAAAAGACCCTTTTGCTAAGTTAATATATTTAAACCTCTACTCAGGTTATTGTACAAATTTTCCATTACTTGGGAGCTTCTATCTGCATATATAAACTTTTTTGTCTTTTTTTCCCTGTTAATCTATGGCAGTTAATTTGCAGGTTCCCCAAGCAGAGAACACAAGTTGAAAGAGGAAAGGTGTTACTCCCAACATAATCTTTTGGCTTGCCATAAGCCCTTGGATCCTAATATTTTACTTAGTAAAATTGGGGGAAAATCATATCCTCACACACAGCTTCCTAGGCCAAATAATATGATAAGCAGTCTGAACTGTGTGTTCATGAATTACATACACTGAGAAATTTCAAAAACATGTTTTTTAATGCTAGAAAGTTACCTCTTGTTACCTTCTCTGGTCATTAAATTGTATAAGAGATGGCTGTGGCTCGGAGGAATGAAGCATTGAACTTGTAAAGAAAAGCCCAAGGTTTGAATCTGTTCTGTAGCTTGATACCAGTTGACCTCTTTGAGTTCTCCTAGGTTCAACCATATAAAATTGCTAATCAGTTCAGTTCAGTTCAGTCGCTCAGTCGTGTCCGACTCTTTGCGACCCCATGAATCGCAGCACGCCAGACCTCCCTGTCCATCACCAACTCCCGGAGTTCACTCACACTCA
>NW_011495025.1:5972030-5981926 GCF_000754665.1 Bison bison bison | reverse complement strand
GTCAGTGATGCCATCCAGCCATCTCACCCTCTGTCGTCCCCTTCTCCTCCTGCCCCCAATCCCTCCCAGCATCAGAGTCTTTTCCAATGAGTCAACTCTTCGCATGAGGTGGCCAAAGTACTGGAGTTTCAGCTTTAGCATCAGTCCTTCCAATGAACACCCAGGACTGGTCTCCTTCAGAATGGACTGGTTGGATCTCCTAGCAGTCCAAGGGACTTGCAAGAGTATATTCTAATCTACAAAAACAGCAATTTAAGAAGAATCAACCTAGTAGTATCTTTATCTCACAGGGCTTAAGGTAGGTGGTGTAGGTGACAGTGCTCCATAAATTCTAAAACCCTACACTATATGTGCATAAAGAAATTTATTTTTCTTTTAGGTTGGTAAGTATAGTATAAAGTTTAGAACTTTATACAATACATTAAAAGCCCAATAAAAATCACTTTTGCCTTATATATTATTTTGGATTCTGCCCTGTATTTTTATACATGTTGATGTCATGCTGAAAACAGTTTGAGGGCTTTGGGATAAATGTGTTACAGAAATGCAAGAAAGTAATTTAAAATATCTGTAGTCTACTTGGTGACCCAATCTGAAGAAGGATTAATAGATTTTGTACCATTATTATTATAGGAAGATAAAAACTCTGGCTGGTATCAAAATTATACAAGTTGCCTGTGGACACTACCACTCCTTGGCATTATCAGAAGGTAAAAAAGTCTTCTTGGATCTTGTAAGTGTCATCAGGAAGTAATTTTTTGAATACAAATAATACCTGTTGAGTTTTAATGCATTGGGGTTCATTTTAATGCATTTAAAGTTAAAAAGAAAACTTAGATATAATAACTTGTAGAAATCTGAAATGTGTTAGCATTTCTCTGGGTACATAATTTAGCATTAGAAGAGCTTGATTTTTTACCTCTTGTAAATGATCTATCTCTAGTCAAATTCAACATAAAATGTTGCTTACCCCCACCCCCACCAGTCATTCCACAAGTATTTATTGAGTGCCTACAGTATATCCAACAAAGAGGATATAGCAGTGAATAAACCTAAGACTGCTTTCATGAAGCTTGTATTCTGGGGAGATGTAGCGGAAGTGAGCCTTAAACACAGGGACGAATAATTGTGTGGTATAATAGGGATAAGGATGTGAAGAGAAGTGAGACGGGGAAAGGGGACAGAGAGCGAAGGGGTAGGTGGAGGGAAGGGGTCTTTCTACTTTATAAAGGAGATCAGGGACCCTATCCTCATAAGGTGAGACGCGAACAAAGACCAAAAGGAGAGGAGAGAAAGAGATGATGCTAAGGCCATGGAATGATGCAGATGCAAGACCATGCCCAGCAGGGTGCTCAGGAGCAGCAGAGGCTCTGGAGAGGAAGAGAAGGGAGCCAGGGGAGATGCAGTCTGAGAAGTAGCTGTGGGGGCTTATGAACCATGGTAAGAACTGGCCTTTTATTGAGTGAGAAAGCAAGCTCTTGAAGGGTTTTATCAGACATGTTTTTAAAAGCGCACTCTGGCTGCTCATGAGAGCAGAAACTGCTGGGGGCAAGGATACGATGTGGGAGTGCAGTGAGATGCTGTTGCCATTTTCCAGGAGAAAAGTGACATTGACTTGGCAGGTAAGGGGGTAACAGTGAAGAGGTGAGAAGCAGTTGGATCCTCGATAGATTTTGAAGCAGAGACTTCAGTATTTGCTGGGTTGAAGGCTGTAAAAAAAGAGAGAGGAGTCAAGGATGACTCCAGGATTTTTAACTGGAGCAGATGAAAGATCATGGGTATTCTTAAGTGGGAGGGAAAAGAAGAGTGGATGTTGTTGGAAGAGATTTTTAAATGTGACCTTGGCCATTCACTTTGCCTTTAGTAAAGGTGCTTTAACCTCCTTTACTCCTGTTTTATTCTCTAAAGATTTTTAGAATTAAGGTGGTAGTTTCTCCTTGAATTTGGTATTACACTTTATTAAACATTCAGAATGTTTGCACTTCTGAATTTCTCCTCTTTGCTTTTGCAGATGGCCAAGTGTTTTCATGGGGGACGAACAGCCATGGACAGCTGGGCCTGGGGAAGGAATTCCCCTCCCAAGCCAGCCCACAGAGGGTGAGGTCCCTGGAGGGGATCCCGCTGGCACAGGTGGCTGCAGGAGGGCACCACAGCTTTGCCCTGTCACTCTCTGGGACTTCATTTGGCTGGGGAAGCAACAATGCAGGGCAGCTGGCCCTCAGTGGGAATAACGCCCCAGGTAATGGGTTAGGCTTACAGTAAGTCCTTCTTTCTTTCTACTTGGAAGACCAGCTCTGCAAAAGGCACTCTTAAAGGTTAAAACAGTGGTTCCCAAACTTTGGGACACATTAGAATCACTCTATTAACTTTTTTTTTTGATTCCTGCTATAACAAATCACCACAAATCTAGTGGCTTCAAACAACATAGATGTATTATCTCATGGTTCTGATGCAGGTCTCACGGGGCTAAAATGAAAGTGTCAACAGGGGCTTCCTGGAGGAAGACAGACCATTTTCTTGCCTTTTCCAGCTTCTACTGGCACCTACACTCTTGACTTATAGCCCCCTTTCTTCTTCAAAGCCAGCAATGGCTGGTGAAGCCTTCTTCAAGTCATATTACTCTGACATTGACTTTTCTGACCCCCTCCTCCTCAGTTAAAGGACCCTTGTAACTGCATTGGGCACAGCTAGATAATCCAAGCTGCTGCTGCTGGTGCTGCTAAGTCTCTTCAGTCGTGTCCAACTCTGTGCGACCCCATAGACGGCAGCCCACCAGGCTTCGCCGTCCTTGGGATTCTCCAGGCAAGAACACTGGAGTGGGTTGCCATTTCCTTCTCCAATGCATGAAAGTGAAAAGTGAAAGTGAAGTTGCTCAGTCGTGTCTGACTCTTAGCGACCCCATGGACTGCAGCCTACCAGGCTCCTCCGTCCATGGGATTTTCCAGGCAAGAGTACTGGAGTGGAGTACCATTGCCTTCTCCAATCCAAGCTAACCTTCCTATTTTAAGGTCAACTGATTAACAAAACCTTAAATTCACGTGCTTTCGTAACTCCTCTTTGCCATGTCCTCTAACATATTCACCTCTGTGTGCTCAGTCATGTTCAACTCTTTTTGTGACCCCATGGACTGTAGCCCACCAGGCTCCTCTGTCCGTGGGATTATCCTAGCATGAATACTGGAGTGGACTGCTGTTTCCTCCTCCACAGGATCTTCCTGACACAGGGATCAAACCTGAGTCTCCTGTGTCTCCTGTGTTGCAGATGGATTCTTTACCACTGAGCTCTGGGAAAAGAGCTTGTACATCTTTGGAAGGCCATTATTTTGTTACTCTAAGAATGTTTAAAAATCCCAGTGCCCACGTTGGATCCCAGACCATTAAATCAGAATGTCTAGGGAGGGAAGCCAGGCATCAGTCATTACCAAAGACTGCACAGGTAGTGCCCTTGCACAACAAAGTTTGGGAACCCTTTTTCAGACAATTGCTAGCAGTATGAGAAACAACCAGTTCCTCTGACAATCTTTCAAAAAAACTCACTGTGATGTCTTCCTGATGAGCCCTTCTATTCAATTCTTTACATGCAGCTCATGTATATTTAGCTCCTGTTACATACCAGTACCACGGCTTCCCTGGTGGCTCAGCGGTAAAGAATCCACCTGCCGATGTAGGAGAAGCTGGTTTGATCCCTGGGTCGGGAAGATCTCCTGGAGAAGGAAATGGCAACCCACTCCAGTATTCTTACCAAGGAAATCACATAGACAGAGGAGCCTGGCAGGCTACATACAGTCCATGGGGAAGCAAAGAGTTGTGACTCGACTTAGTGGCTGGATGACCCCATACCTGTACCATGCTGATCTCTTACATCTCATTTCATTTAACTTCATCAACAGGAAGTGGGTCCTCTTATTTTCTCAATTATTATTGCATATTTGCAGAACATCTATAATGTGACAAAAATGAATGCAGCATAATGGAAATATTATTGGGAAGTGGGGTCTTAAACCTTAGGTTTCTTGGCCAATAGCCTTAATCATTCCAGAAAATTAAATATTTTCCAAAAATAAATGCTAAAGGACTGCTTTTCTTTTCCAGTGTAGGACTTTCTTTCTGTTTTATAATACTTCTGATTGTTCACATTTTAAATTATGTTGATGAATTATAATAAGATAACAAAAATATTAAAATATATAAAAACTCATGATACATGATTATTTCTTATACTTGAGAGATTCTGCTTTCTTTCCACAGTTCAAAGATATAAGCCTGTATCAATTGGTGCACTGAAGACTCTCGGTGTGGTTTCTATCAGCTGTGGTTACAAGCACACTGCAGTGCTTACCCAGGTAAACCAAAACATCTTGAGATATATATATATTTTGGCCATACCTTGTGGCTTGTGGGATCTTAACTCCTCAATCAAGGATCAAACCTGGGCCCCTGGCAGTGAAAACACTGAGTCCCAACCACTGGACCATCAGGGAATTCCCATTTTGCTATTTTTTTTAAGTCCCAGAGAAATGTTACTGTAAGGTACATGTACTAATTATTGTGGAAAACAATATGTGTATTAATATCTGAAGATACCCATTCAGCATACAGATCTCTAACGAGGAGAAGTTAGCCAAGCCATGGAATTTTTAAGATCCTTCAGCTTCAGGAAATATTTTTAGATATTTTAAAATCTCTTATAGATTAGGAGCCAATCCCTTTAGCAATTATTCTGTCATAATGTAGCTCTACATATGAAAAATATTGTAGAAGTAACAAAGTAATTTTTATAGGTTTCAGTGGCCTACATTACAGAACGAAACATTCTATGTTCCATTTCTTACTTGGCACAATTATGAATCAGCATCCTGAATGTCTTATACTGGCCATGCAATTCATTCTGACAAGATGGATTCTCTCCATAGCTGTAATGAATAGATTTGAAAACTATTTGTGTGGTTGAAATGTTTATTTAAAGCAAAATATATAAAATAATTTATATTTTGTTTGTTTTAAAAATATGCTTGGATTATATTATCAGTTGGCAGGAAAGAGCTAGAATTGTTTAATCCAGAATCATCTTTTGAAAAGAGATTTATTTTCAGAGAAATGCTCAAATAAATAAAGCAACCTTATATTTAAGTGTTAGTGTTACTCTTGAACCAGTTAATTTCTCCATCAATTCTTTCTACAAATACATAGTAAGTACCCAGTTCTGAAGGGAATGCCAGTGATTTTTCAAGTTTAATATGTTAACTCTTTATTCACTAGTAGAAATAATAAATATAAAACCCTTCTTCATATAAAGCTTATGTTTACCATAGTGCTCTCATAAAACTCTCTTATGGGACTTAATCTTTTAAATTTTAATTACACTTTTAGCCTGAAATTAGTCTGATTCTTCCTTTTTTAAACAGGATGGGAAAGTATTCACATTTGGAGACAATAGCTATGGACAGCTGGGACATGATCCCACTGCTGAGAAGAGGGGTCCACAACTTGTGGAAAGAATTGAAGGCCTCGTCTCACAGATAGACTGTGGAAGGTACTAGGTCTTTTTAAGTGAGAGAAGAAAGTGGTGTATTTTATTACTTAGAAATAACTTTTATGAAATGTTTTGAAACCTTAAAACACTAAAATATGTGATTACTCTTTTTATAGATCATTTTCCTTTCTGAAAATTTGCTCCTTTCAAATATGGTTTAATTTTTCTGTTTTTCTTCTTTATTCTAGGCATTTCTTTTATTTCATAAGAATTTATTGGAAATGTACTGGGCATAGACCACCTTACTAGATTCTAGGATGAGGGGAGTTTGTATATAACAAAAATAGTGGTGCTTATCTTCTTGAGTTCATTAGACAAAATTACCCTCATGCAAGTAGAAGATGATGTATATTTGCATGTGCATTCTGAGTTTTGCATAACCTAAGTATGAGAACTTTAAAAAAAAATTTTATTGGAGTATAGTTGATTTAAAATGTGTTAGTTTTTGCTATACAGCAAAGTGAATTGGTTATACATATATCATTCTTTTTTAGATTCTTTTCCATATAGGTTAGTACAGAGTATTGAGTAGAATTCCCTGTGCTATACAGTAAGTCCTTAGCTATCTATTTTATAGTGTGTGTGTATTAATCCGAATCTCCTAATTTATCCCTCCCTATGAGGACACTTTAGGAGAAAGCAATGGCACCCCACTCCAGTACTCTTGCCTGGAAAATCCCATGGATGGAGGAGCCTGGTAGGCTGCAGTCCATGGGGTTGCTAGGAGTCGGACACGACTTGAGCGGCTTCACTTTCACTTTTCACTTTCATGCATTGGAGAAGGAAATGGCAACCCACTCCAGTGTTCTTGCCTGGAGAATCCCAGGAACGGGGGAGCCTGGTGGGCTGCTGTCTATGGGGTCGCACAGAGTCAGACACGACTGAAGCAACTTAGCAGCAGCAACAGCAGCATGAGGACACTTTGGCTATTATCCACCCAATTAGTAAAAAGAGCAAAAGACAAAAAGAACTTGCATTTAAAACACAAATGATAGAAACCATAGCAAAGACCCATCAATAATATTCTGCCTTTAGGGGTGGTAGTAAGTCACTATTCACCCGCCATTTGTTTGGCCATATGACTTGGTACTCTCTAACTCTGACACTGTGATAATGGGGTCTGGGTACTTAGTATAAAATAAATCTGTTATTTTGTGTTGAGACATCATCTTTCTCAAAAAGCATGACTCATTATAATAAGTCTTCACAACATCCTGTCTCCTGCAGCGATCACACCCTTGCGTACATCTACACCACGGGCCAGGTGGTGTCTTTTGGTCGTGGACCAGGTTGTGCAAGCAGATCACCACATCCGGGGGCTCTGGCAGAGAGCTCTGACATTAGCTGCCTGGTTTCTGCTAAGGGTATGAGTGGTCCCACGATTTGTCATTTTGTTTTAATTGGTGTCATTGGAGGAAAAATATTATTCAGTTTCCTTTCAAAAATGCATAGAACTGTGGTTCTTTTGGTACCGTTATCTTTGATTTGTAGAATAAGCATTTTTTTAATGCAATGCTTCCTGGAATATTAAGTAATTTTTTCTAAAGATTAAGGTAGTACAAAAGAATCAGTTATTTACACTTCAGAATAGCACACTTTTATTTTATTTTTTATTTTTATTTATTTTTTAATTGAAGGATAATTGCTTTACAGAATTTTATTGTTTTCTGTCAAACCTCAACAGAATAGCACACTTTTTATATATTTAATCAAATCTCTACTAAAGCACACCAGCCTGGTTTCATTATGTAAATACATGGAAAATTAAATTTTAAGATAAGGGAATATATAATGTGTAATCTGATCAGTATTAATCTTTTATGCTGTTTGTAGTCAAAATCTATTTAGAAGCCAAAGAATAAGTAAATTTAGCTTGGTAATACATTAGTTTTTTTAAAAGACTTTTTAAAAGCAGTTTTATGTTTATAACAAAAGATTTATACTTTTTACATCTAAAAAACAATAAGCATGGATTTATGACTTTCTTCTAGACCTTGCGGATGTTCAAGTCAAACATATTTTTGCTGGAACATATGCCAACTTTGTGACAACTTCCCAGGTATCTATTACAATTTCTGTTACTTTTAAAAATCATCTTTTCTTCTGGATTTCATGGTGGTATTTGAAACATTATGTCATTTGTATATATTACATTTTTTTTACTAAACTAGTAAGTTCCTCTGTTAGAATTCTTCTTTAAAAATATTATGTAATTCTCACTTCCTCATTTGGATTCCTAACAGATACCAATGGTGCTAACAATGACTAATACTAATTGTCACCCATGAGTTAGCAACCAAAGTACTGTAAATAGATCAACACACTTAATCCTCAAATCAACTCTGATTGTTATCATCACTCCCATTTTACAGATGAAAAAACTGAGTCTCAGAGACATGGACTTGCCCAAAATTATGCTGCTAAGAACTGACAGAGCTGGATTCAAACCTAAGCAATCCAGCCCCACCATTCCCACCATTACCCACCATGCTCTAGCACCCTCCTAATTATTAACAGAGAGGTTTATATTATTATATTTCTGAACGAGTTCTGAAATGTTTGAGAGAGAAAAAGAATACATAGCTATTTTAATAATTTGTACTTTTTTTCTATTATTAGGGATGTTTTAAACAACACTCATATAGACTCTTAACTGTATTCTCTGGGACAGAAAACTGTAAGCAAGGCAAAAGTCTGTGCTGCTGGGGATAGTCAGGAGATTGTGCTTGGTTGCTTTGTTACAGCTGCTTGATCAGGCTACTTTCTCAGACTGTGCTCTGGGTCCCTGGGTACTGTGAATAATACACACAAGTATGTCCTCATTCATGGCATTGGATTCTACTGGGAAGTACAGACAAGAAACACATAAATACAGTTGTGTTAGAGAGCGACAGTTCCTCTGAAAAAAAAATAAAATGGGCCATTTGAGACTGATGAGATGAGATGGGCTTCTTTAGAAATGTCGGTCAGGAAAGGCCTCCCAGAGGCTGTTACATATGAGCAGAGATCTTCAGATCAGATCAGATCAGATCAGTCGCTCAGTCGTGTCCGACTCTTTGCGACCCCATGAATCGCAGCATACCAGGCCTCCCTGTCCATCACCAACTCCCAGAGTTCACTCAGACTCACCTCCATTGAGTCAGTGATGCCATCCAGCCATCTCATCCTCTGTCGTCCCCTTCTCCTCCTGCCGCCAATCCCTCCCAGCATCAGAGTCTTTTCCAGTGAGTCAACTCTTCACATGAGGTGGCCAAAGTACTGGAGTTTCAGCTTTAGCATCATTCCTTCCAAAGAAATCCCAGGGCTGATCTCCTTCAGAATGGACTGGTTGGATCTCCTTGCACTCCAAGGGACTCTCAAGAGTCTTCTCCAACACCACAGTTCAAAAACATCAATTCTTTGGCGCTAAGCCTTCTTCACAGTCCAACTCTCACATCCATACATGACCACAGGAAAAACCATAGCCTTGACTAGACAAAGCTTTGTTGGCAAAGTAATGTCTCTACTTTTGAGTATGCTATCTAGGTTGGCCATAACTTTCATTCCAAGGAGTAAGTGTCTTTTAATTTCATGGTTGCAGTCACCATCTGTAGTGATTTTGGAGCCCAGAAAAATAAAGTCTGACACTGTTTCCCCATCTATTTCCCATGAGTTGATGGGACTGGATGCCATGATCTTCGTTTTCTGAATGTTGAGCTTTAAGCCAACTTTTTCACTCTCCACTTTCACTTTCATCAAGAGGCTTTTGAGTTCCTCTTCACTTTCTGCCATAAGGGTGGTGTCATCTGCATATCTGAGGTTATTGATATTTCTCCCGGCAATCTTGATTCCAGCTTGTGTTTCTTCCAGTCTAGCGTTTCTCATGATGTACTCTGCATATAAGTTAAATAAACAGGGTGACAATATACAGCCTTGATGAACTCCTTTTCCTATTTGGAACCAGTCTGTTGTTTCATGTCCAGGTCTAACTGTTGCTTCCTGACCTGCATACAGATTTCTCAAGAGGCAGATCAGGTGGTCTGGTATTCCCATCTCTTTCAGAATTTTCCACAGTTGATTGTCATCCACACAGTCAAAGGCTTTGGCATAGTCAATGAAGCAGAAATAGATGCTTTTCTGGAACTCTCTTGCTTTTTCCATGATCCAGCGGATGTTGGCAATTTGATCTCTGGTTCCTCTGCCTTTTCTAAAACCAGCTTGAACATCAGGAAGTTCACGGTTCACATATTGCTGAAGCCTGGCTTGGAGAATTTTGAGCATTACTTTACAGTTTGAGCATTCTTTGGCATTGCCTTTCTTTGGGATTGGAATGAAAACTGACCTTTTCCAGTCCTGTGGCCACTGCTGAGTTTTCCAAATTTGCT
>NW_011495025.1:5968001-5971360 GCF_000754665.1 Bison bison bison | reverse complement strand
GTCTCCCGTACAATGTCACGAACCTCATTACATAGTTCATCAGGCACTCTATCTATCAGATCTAGGCCCTTAAATCTATTTCTCACTTCCACTGTATAATCATAAGGGATTTGATTTAGGTCATACTTAAATGGTCTAGTGGTTTTCCCTACTTTCTTCAATTTAAGTCTGAATTTGGCAATAAGGAGTTCATGGTCTGAGCCACAGTCAGCTCCTGGTCTTGTTTTTGCTGACTGTATAGAGCTTCTCCATCTTTGGCTGCAAAGACTATAATCAATCTGATTTCGGTGTTGACCATCTGGTGATGTCCATGTGTAGAGTCTTCTCTTGTGTTGTTGGAAGAGGGTGTTTGTTATGACCAGTGCATTTTCTTGGCAAAACTCTATTAGTCTTTGCCCTGCTTCATTCTGTATTCCAAGGTCAAATTTGCCTGTTACTCCAGGTGTTTCTTGACTTCCTACTTTTGCATTCCAGTCCCCTAGAATGAAAATGACATCTTTTTTGGGTGTTAGTTCTAAAAGGTCTTGTAGGTCTTCATAGAACCATTCAACTTCAGCTTCTTCAGCGTTACTGGTTGGGGCATAGACTTGGATTACTGTGATATTGAATGGTTTGCCGTGGAAACGAACAGAGATCATTCTGTTGTTTTTGAGATTGCATCCAAGTACTGCATCCAAGTACTGCATTTTGGACTCTTTTGTTGACCATGATGGGCCACTCCATTTCTTCTGAGGGATTCCTGCCGCAGTAGTAGATATAATCTTAGCCATGCTTAAATCCACAGGAGGAGCATTCCAGAGAGAGGGACCACTCTCTCTGGAATAGAGAGGCCCTGGGGCAAGAATAAGTTTAGCATGTGTGAGGGACAAAAAGGAAACCAGTCAGACAGAGTATAGTAGGAAAGCGTGAAAGAGTTATATGAGCTGGAGTTGTATGGAAATGGGCTCAGTTACGGGAGATGAGGTTCATTTGAAATGTCCTTGGAGAGGAGATCTAAAGTCTTAATTGCGTGTTCAACTCTGGATCTCAAGGAGGATGCTAGCACTGGAAAATAAACATGATAGTTGTTAAACTACAGACTGTTATTAAGCCAGAGGCTTGGATGAAAAGTTGCCTGGAGTGAGAGTAGAAACGAGAAGAGCAGGGGACAGAATCCAGCCTCAAGGGACTTCTCCATGAGGAGGTCAGGCAGTGAGGCAGGGCCAGAAGAACTGAGCAGAACCAGTTTCTGAGGTGGAGAGAACCAGAAAAGCGTGGCTCATCATGACAAGAGAAGAAAGTCTTTGCAGAAAGAGGAAGTGGCCAAACCTGACACATACTGCTGAGAGGTCAAGTAAGATGAGCACAGAGTTTGTTTTTGCTTTGTCAAGACTGAGTCGTCTCAGGGGACAGAGGATGAAACCTGACTAAGTGGGATGGACAGAGAATAGAGGGGAATAAGTGGAGGCAATGACTGTGAAAGTTCTGAGAAGTTTTGTTGTGAAAGGGAGTAGAGGGCCTTGGGAGGTTTTTATTATTATTAGGAGTGGTGATGTTAAGGTATGTCTGTGTGCTAATGAGAATAGTCCAGTTCAGGAGGAAAAAGTGATAATTCCTGAGAAAGAGAATAATTGCAGAGCTAATGTCCTAGAATAGGTGTGAGGAAGTGGGGTCCAGGGTCCAATGTGGAATATAGGGCTTTGGGCAGAAGTTTTTATTCTGTTTTGATGAGGAACAGTGGAGGTGAGGTAGGAAGGCAAGGTTAGGTCTTGCCTGTTTCCATTTTCTCAGTGATGTACAGTTCAGTTCAGTTCAGTTGCTCAGTCGTGTCCAGCGCTTTGTGACCCCATGGACTGCAGCACACCAGGCTTCCCTGTCCATCACCAACTCCCAGAGCTTACTCAAACTCATGTCCATTGTGTCAGTGATGCCATTGAACCATCTTGTCTTCTGTCGTGACCTTCTCCCACCTTCAATCTTTCCCAGCATAAGGGTCTTTTCAAATGAGTCAGTTCTTCGCATCAGGTGGCCAAAGTATTGGAGCTTCAGCTTCAACATCAGTCCTTCCAGTGAATATTCAGGACTAATTTCCTTTAGGATGGACCGGTTGGATCTCCTTGTAGTCCAAGGGACTGTCAAGAGTCTTCTCCAACACCACAGTTCAAAAGCATCAATTCTTCAGTGCTCAGCTTTCTTTATAGTCCAATTCTCACATCCATACATGACTACTGGGAAAACCATAGCTTTGACTACATGGACTTTTGTTGGCAAAATGATGTATCTGCTTTTTAATATGCTGTCTAGGTTGCTCATAGCTTTTCTTCCAAGGAGCAAATGTCTTTTAATTTTACTGCTGCAATCACCATCTGCAGTGATTTTGGAGCCCCAAAAAGTAGAGTCTGTCACTGTTTCCATTGTTTCCCCATTTGTTTGCCATGAAGTGATGGGACCAGATGTCATGATTTTCGTTTTTTGAACATTGAGCTTTAAGCCAACTTTTTCACTCTCCTCTTTGACTTTCATCAAGAGACTGTTTAGATCTTTTTTGCTGTCTGCCATAAGGGTGGTGTCATCTGCATATCTGAGGGTATTGTTATTTCTCCTGACAATCTTGAGTCCAGCTTGTGCTTCATCCAGCCTGGCATTTCGCATGATGTACTCTGCATATAAGTTAAATAAACAGAATGACAATATACAGCCTTAATGTACTCCTTTCCCAATTTGGAACCAGTTTGTTGTTCCATGTCCAGTTCTAACTGTTACTTCTTGACCTGCATACAGATTTCTCAGGAGGCAGATCAGGTGGTCTGGTATTCTCATCTCTTAAGACTGCTCCCAGTTTGTTGTGATCCACACAGTCAAAGGCCTGGGTGTAGTTAATAAAGCAGAAGTATATGTTTTTGTGGAATTCTCGTTGGATCTTGTTCGATGATCCAGCAAATGTTGACAGTTTGATCTCTGGTTCCTCTGCCTTTTCTAAATCCAACTTGAACATCTGGAAGTTCATGGCTCACGTACTGTTAAAGCCTGACTTGGAGACTTTTGAGCATTACTTTGCTAACATGTGAGATGAGTGCAATTGTGCGGTAGTTTGAACATTCTTTGGCATTGCCTTTCTTTGGGATTGGAATGAAAACTGACCTTTTCCAGTCCTGTGGCCACTGCTGAGTTTTCCAAATTTGCTGGCATATTGAGTGCAGCACTTTCATAGCATCATCTTTTAGGATTTGAAATAACTCAACTGGAATTCCATCACTTCCATTAGCTTTGTTTGTAGTGATGCTTCCTAATGCCCACCTGACTTCACATTCCAGGATGTCTGGCTCTAGGTGAGTGATCACACCATCATGGTTATCTGGGTCATGAAGATCTTTTTTGTA
>NW_011495025.1:5940933-5967901 GCF_000754665.1 Bison bison bison | reverse complement strand
AATGCCCACCTGACTTCACATTCCAGGATGTCTGGCTCTAGGTGAGTGATCACACCATCATGGTTATCTGGGTCATGAAGATCTTTTTTGTACAGTTCTTCTGTGTATTCTTGCCACCTCTTCTTAATCTGTCTGCTTCTGTTAGGTCCATACTATTTCTGTCCTTTTTTTTGAACCCATCTTTGCATGAAAATTTCCCTTGGTATCTCTAATTTTCTTGAAGAGAGCTCTAGTCTTTCCCATTCTATTGTTTTCCTCTATTTCTTTGCATCCATCACTTAGGAAGGCTTTCTTATCTTTCCTTGCTATTGTTTGGAACTCTGCATTCAAATGGGTATATCTTTCCTTTTCTTCTTTGCCTTTAGCGTCTGTTCTTTTCTCAGCTATTTGTAAGGCCTCCTCAGACAACCATTTTGCCTTTTTGCATTTCTTTTTCTTGGGGATGGTCTTGATCACTGCCTCCTATACAGTGTCGTGAACCTCTGTCCATAGTTCTTCAGGCACTCTGTCTATCAGATCAAATCCCTTGAATCTATTTGTTGCTTCAAATAGATTCTGTATAATCTGTACGATCACTGTATAATCATAAGGGTTTAATTTAGGTCATACCTGCATGGTCTAGTGGTAATCGTAAGGGATTTGATTTAGGTCAGACCTGAATGGTCTAGTGGTTTTCCCTCCTTTCTTCAATTTCATCTGAATTTGGCAATAAGGAGTTCATGATCTGAGCCACAGTCAGTTCCCAGTCTTGTTTTTGCTGACTATATAGAGCTTCTCCATCTCTGGCTGCAAAGAACATAATCAATCTGATTTCGGTATTGACCATCTGGTGATGTCCATGTGTAACGTCTTCTCTTGTGTTGTTGGAAGAGAGTGTTTTCTATGACCAGTGTGTTCTCTTGGCAAAACTCTGTTAGCCTTTGACCTGCTTCGTTTTTTACTCCAAGGCCAAATTTGCCTGTTATTCCAGGTATCTCTTGACTTCCTACTGTTGCGTTCCAGTCCCCTGTTAATGAAAAGGATATATTTTTTGGGTGTTGAGTGAAGTTGCTCAGTCGTGTCTGACTCTTTGCAACCCTGTGGACTGTAGCCCGCCAGGCTCCTCTGTCCATGGAATTCTCCAGGCAAGAATACTGGAGTGGGTGGCCATTTCCTTCTCCAGGGTATCTTCCCAACCCAAGGATCGAACCTGAGTCTCCTCCACTGCAGGCAGACGCTTTATCCTCTGAGCCACCAGGGAAGGTCTTAGTGATGTACAATCCTTATCTAAAACTTGGAGAAGCAGAGGATGATCACTACAGGTTTAGGAATACAAGGAATGTGTGCAATCATGTCTCAGAGTGAGAAGGTGAACATTATGGGAGATTACTAGCCAGTATAGAGTGTCCATTTGAAATCTGTGGTCATAGGCTTATGGTGAAGTCAGTCAGCACTGTTTATTTTTTTCCACTGATGTTAAGCTGCTTGGATTCCTTTGGAGTAATTCAGAGTTGAGATTAACTATAGGTGGACTTTTCCCAGGTGACTCAAGACAGAAGACTTAAAGGTATTTGTAAAGGACTGATTATAGTGCTGACCATAGCTGGGTAAGAAAGACATGAGGAGGGTGATGGATAATGAACAAACAATAGAGTTGACAGATCAGAGTGCCCAATGGCCTCAGAAAATTTTGGAGTGGGTTCCACTGTTAAAGTAAGTGTCTTAGTCTGTTCTGGCTGCTATTAACAAAACACTGTAGATTGAGTAGCTTATAAGCAAAAATTTATTTCTCACAGTTTTGGAGGCTGGGAAGCCCGAGATTAAGATAATGGTACATTTGGGAATTCCCTAGCAGTGCAGTGGCTAGGACTTCATTCTTTTCTTGCCATGGCTCAGGTTTGATCCCTGGTCAGGGAACTAAGATCCCATAAGCCATGCAGTATGACTTAAAAAAGATGACAGCACATTTGATGTCTGGTGAGGGCCTGCCTCCAGCTTATAGATGACTGTCTTCTCCGTATATCCTCACATGGCAAAAGGGACAAGGGCAAAATAGCTCTCTGGGGTCTTTATAAGGACACTAGTCCCATTCTTGAGGGCTCCCCCGTCATGACCCAATCACCTCCCAAATGCCCTACCTCCTAACACCATCACATTGGGGGCTAGGATTCCAATATATGAACTTAGGTGGGAAACGCTCAGTCTGTAACATTCTGCCACTGCCCCCAGTCAATTCATGTCCTTTCTACATGCAGAATACATTCATTTCAACCCAACAGCCCCAAAGTCTTAACTCATTTCCGTATCAAAGAATGTTAGACTGGAGTACCACTGTGAAGTCAGTGAAGTGGAAGGATGGTGTATGATGATCCGAGAAGAGTATGTTTCCAGTAGATACTTAGAAGGTAGAACAATTATTGATAATTATAAAGAACAAAATATCACCTGTATCTGGGGCAATCCACTAGGAGTAATTTTGCACACCCGGAAACATTTGGAGATGTCTGTCAGTTTAGGTTGTCCTAACTGAGGGAGGGCCATGTGCGTTGGAGTGGCTGCTACTAATGTCTAATGGGTAGAGGCCAGGGATGCTGCTAGACATTCTACAACGCACAAGACACCTGCCACAAGAAGGGTTATCTGATGCAAAATGTCCACTGTGTCAGTTTAGAAACCCTGATCCAGGGCCTGGATGGCTAAGATGGAGCAGAGGAAAAGAGCACAGATAAGATCAAGAATTGAGAGGTCATGGAGGGAAATAAATTATGTTCATTAATTCTGAAGTTGCCAAGAATGACGGAAAGAATGGTGACAGGCATGGTTGTGCTGAGGAATACAGTCAACAAGATGCTAAAGTTTTCAATTATTGAAGGGTGGTGCCTAGGAATTTGGCAGGTGATTATCATAGAAGACAGGGAGGCAGGTGATATAGTCTGATGTCACGCACTTACGAAGAGCCGAGATTTTGAAGAATAAAGTAGAAGAAATGGTCTGTGAGTGCCAATACGAAGCACCTCATTGTCCTGAGGTTCCTGGGATGTTGGAGGAAAAAAGCTTCCTTATGACTGAACTCCAGGGGACACCCAGGACTCAGATCAAGAAAGTGAAGGGAATTATGGTTATACATCTTTCTCAAGAGGTCTTTAGTTAAGCATTAAACAAAAGTGATGCAGAATTCTCTGATTTATTATAAATTTAGCAAAAGCAGAGGTATTATATGGAGTCATAGCACTGATGTCTTTCAAATAATATATTAAAGACAGATTTTTTTCCCCAAATTTCTCTGACACCTCTGACTGAACCATTTGGCTTCAAATATTGTAAAGAACCACGGTTCTCAAAGTGTGGCTCCCAAATCGGCAGGCATCAGCATCAGCATCCCCTAGAAATTTGCTCTATATAAATTCTTGAGCTCCACTCCTGACCATTGAATCAGAAACTGTGGGGATGGGCCCTGCTTTAACAAGATCACCAGATGATTCTGTTATAAGTTTGAAAGCCCCTGATACAAAAGCAAAACTCTGTGGATGGTTAAAGGGCTGAAAGAAGCTAGTCTTTATTGAGTTCTTCCTAGAATTGAAAGGCTTTGTATACCTAATGTATTTTAGTCTTAATGGGAGCCTAGAGAGGTGGTCATCGTTAACTCATTTTTTAACTGTAGTAAAACATACATAACATAAAATCTGCTATTTTAACCATTTAAAAATGTACAATTCAGTGATATTAATTGTACTCACAGTGTTGTACAGTCATCACCACTGTTTTGCTTGGTTGCTGAGTCATGTCTGACTCTTTGTGACCCCATGGACTCTAGCCCACCAGATTCCCCTGTCCATGGAATTGTCTAGGCAAGAATACTGGAGCGGGTTTCCATTTCTTATTCCAGGGAATCTTCCTGACCCAGGGATTGAACCTGTGTCTCCTGCATCTCCTGCATTGGCAGGCAGATTCTTTACCACTGTGCCACCTGAGAAGCCCAACCATGGTCACTAACCATCTCTAAAACTTTTCATCACCCCAAGCAGAAATTCTTTATTCCCCCTCAAGCAGAAATTCTTAACCATTAAATAATAACTCTGAGTTCTCCCCTACCCCTGACCCCAAGTACATTCTAATATCCTTTCTATCAATTAGCCTGTTTCATATAAGTGGAATCATGTTTTTATATTGGGCTTATTTCATGTAGCATAATGTTTTCAAAGTTCATCCATGTTGCAGTGTGTGTCAGAATGTCCTTCCTTTTGTGGCTGAGTCATAGTCCATATGGGCTTCCCAGATGACACTAGTGGTGAAGAATCTGCTTGCCAACGCAGGAGATGTAAGTAAGAGATACCAGTTCAATCCCCGAGTTGGGAAGATTCCCTGGAGGAGAAAAATGGCAACCCACTCCAGTGTTCTTGCCTGGAGAATTCCATGGACAGAGGAGCCCGGTGGGCTGTAGTCTATGGGCTCAAAAGAGTTGGCCATGATTAACCAACTGAGCACACAGTATTTCATATTCATCCATTGATGCTGTTCCTGGACATGGGTTGTTTCCATCTTTTTGGCTATTGTAAATAATGCTGCAATGAATATTGTCATACACATATCTGTTTGAGTCTCTGTTTTCAATTCTTTTGTGTTATTTCACTTTTTAAATGATAAAACTAAGGCTCAGACCAATCAAAGTGGCCCAGGCTGGGAAATGGAACAGCCAGCCAGTCTGATGCCAAGGCTTCTCCCACCAAATCCCACTGCCTGAGCAGGTTCCATGTGTCTCCCACCTGTGTCTTACTTACTACTTGGTGTGTGTGTGTATTTTCCTGATCATTCTTTTTTTTTTTTCTTCCTAGAAGGATACTAGTTCCACCAGTGTTCCCAGGAAAACCCTGCCAGAAATAAGCCGAATTAACCAGTCTCTGACAGAAAAATGGATGGCAGTGGCAAAAAGAAGTATAGAAGATGAAGTGGCTAAGAGGTGGCTCTATCTGATAAAGTAGAAACCACTTTTACTTGGTTCTGAAGCCTTGGTTCATTTTATCATAGACATAGGAGAGAGGGGTTGGCTTTGTCATTAAATTATTTGCATTTTAATCTTGATTTAAACCATCTGTAGTTTGAAGAAGTCATTGACATATTCACTGATTCTTCATTTAACTGGGCTATATTGAAGATGTACAATGTGCCAGGTGCTTTGATAGGTGAGGGAAGTTCAGGAGTGAATCAGAAATGCTTTCTGTCTGTCCCACAAAGCCATCCCCAAGACTGACTCTTTTTATAGCTTCATAGTTTATTCTCTGGAGAAGGCAGTGGCACCCAACTCCAGTATTCTTGCCTGGAGAATCCCAGGGACAGGGGAGCCTGGTGGGCTGCCATCTATGGGGTTGCACAGAGTCATACACGACTGAAGCGACTTAGCAGCAGCAGCAGCAGTTTATTCTCTGCAGCTCCACAACTTCTAGATGACTTGATCAAATCAGCTATGAAGGATTTTTATGAGATCTAGCAGACCATGCACAAAGTATAGCAAGAATTTGGAAAACTCTTAAGAGAGCAGTTATTATCGTTATTAATGATTCCACATCACCAGTTATATACTGAGTAAAATAAAAGGAACATGCTAGTAGTATGTTGTGACTTAACCTTATTTTATTATTTTTGCAGTGAAATTAGAGTGATATTTTCATCTCCTGCTTGTCTGACTGCAAGTTTTTTAAAGAAGAGGTAATATTTATAATTACCTTTATTTAAAGAGACTTACCTTTATTTAAAACACTGGAGAATATTTTAAATGAAATATTTAGACTCAGTCATTTTAATTTGTGCATTTTGTTATCTATGAACCAAAAATCCAACATAGAAAACTCCATGGATTGTTACAGAATTCTGTTTTATAAAGGAATTTCCCATTGGACTACTACAAATTGTAATCTCTAATTTACATTGTTCCTTCCTCTGCCCTGCCCTCCTGTGTTATCTGATTGGCAAGAATGGTGTTTTTTCCAGAATCTTTGTATCTAGGAGTGATCAATTCATTCTAACTTCACTTATGTACTTAGAGGCCCGGGCTGCACGTTGAAGGTCTTATTGTGAGCCCAGTAAGGAAAACACATCCTATTTATTTTAACTATTAACAGTCTTATTACCACAGAGGAGAGTCCAAGTTCTCTGCTACTTGGTTTGACACTTGATCTTAGTAGTTTTATCATTTCCTTTGTTAAATGCTGAACACTGGGTCAACTGTTCCTTGCCCTCCCTGTTTGATCTCCAATAATATACCTGGGAATGACTGAAAGATAAAGTGAGGCAGGTTAAAAATTGTAAGAGTTTATAAGAGTGAACATCGATTTGAATCACACAGCACCAGTTTGGAATTGGTGGAGAGCTCCAGTGGCAAGAGCTCAGGGAAAGACATAGAGAAGACGCAGAAAGAAAGGAAGCATTTGATTAGCTGTATCTTAAAGCCTAGTCGGCTTTTTTTGTTTGTTTTTTGATTGGTTGTCCTTAGGCTTTGATTTCATAACTTTGAGGAATTTACAGGCTTAGATTTTGGTTTGCTTTTGTAGGCCACCGTGGCCTGAGATCCACTGCAGTGTGATGGCCTCCTTGTATAATTAATTTAGCAATAACAAGGGAGTGGGGTGGGTAGCAGCATAAAGGGGCCCTTAGGCTGCCCTTGGGCTTACCTGGTGGCTCAGACAGTAAAATGTCTGTCTGCAATGCGGGAGACCTGGGTTCGATCCCTAGATTGGGAAGATCCCCTAGAGAAGGAAATGGCAACCCACTCCAGTATTCTTCCCTGGAAAATTTCATGGGTGGAGGAGCCTGGAAGGCTGTAGTCCATGGAGGCGCAGAGTCGGACATGACTGAGCGACTAACATTAGGCTGCCATCTGTCTTCTCTGGAGGCTGATGCCTACAGGTCTGCTTGCAGCTGGTGGGAACTCCTCCCAGTCCTCCTTTGCTAGGTCACGTCCTGTCCCTCCCTTGTTGACTTGGCCTCAGGTTGGCTCACAGGTTCAGAAGATACCTGTATACAACCGCCACTAGGCGGTACTCTGTATTCACTTAATCCCTATTGCAGGTATTTCTCAGCTTTGCTTCTTAACCCAGCTGCATGCTCAGCCACTCCTCAGGGAGACTGGAGGAACTGCTGGATCCAGAGGCTTCACCTGGGAACCAGAGAAGCCCAGGGAAGCTGAATGTCATGGCTTCCTTCACCCCCTCTTCTAACCTCCACAGCTCATGAGGCAGTTGTCATTTGAGAGTCCCACAGGGCATCCCTGTTTGTCTCCACATATTTAGCCAAAGACAGGAGATGAGAAATTAAGACGTTGCTTCTCTCTGCTCTCTTTCTCTCCCATTTGCCTTCCTCTTCTTTCCGTCTTTCCAGGCAGCAAAGGAGGGGATTCTACCATGCAACTCATTCTCCTTCTTCCCCACTGTAGCCTTAAGTTAGTTCTCACTACATAGAGGTAATCTTTTCTACACTAAGAATATTATCTTTCTAAAATTTCCATGTTCCCTTCTCAGGAGTGAGAAACCTCAAGGTTTGATCTTAAGATGCCAAAGGTTGCAAAGGAAGATTTATTTTAAAGGGGAATTTACAGTAGTTTGTTTTAGTACTTGTATGAATGTTTTAGCCCTAGTATTACAATTGGTTGGTTAATCCAGTAAACTTGAAATATTTTTAAATAATATATTATAAAGACAAATTGTTATATAGAATGCAGGCTCCTCAAATATTATCAACACAACCCAGGGAAATGCCACACCTAAACAAAGGCTTTGTAGTATTTCTGAGGGGCATGGCCAGGTTTGGATTTTTAAAAATTAGCAATTTGGAATAAGGCAGGTCTTTTCAATGTGGGAGGGGAGGGTTGGGGATTTGATTAGGACTGAGGAAAGGTACCACAATCCAGGACAGATGGAAACATCAAGGCAAGGATTTTGAGACAACAGATGCAAAGAATTTTAGGGCATAAACTGTTGATTGTGTTCCAGGAAGTTCCTAAAGTGAACAGTCAAGCCATTGGCCTGGGCAGGAGTGTCTTGGAATAATAAAGTCATGCTAATGAAACAGTGGAATCCCAGTGGAATCCCAAAGTAATGTAAATATCGATGGAAAATAGATGGGGTTAGGGAGTTTCAACTCCCATAGTGCAGGCTGAGTGTAAGGGTAAAGGATCTCAGTTCTCAGACACAGCATGTAAACTTTTGCTATTGTTAACTGTCCAAACTTGAGGTAATAAATTGTTACCTGTTTTCTTTTAGGAAAACATAAACTTAAAAAAAAGAAAAACAACTTTTGGTGCCAAGTAAATCGATGATTTCAAAAGAATGCAAACTTTAAGTAAAAAAGATTATATCTAATTTTGTAGGATAAATAAAATTACACATAATGATATATGAAGTTAGAAATATTCTTTTAATCTGTTTATTTATTTTTGCATTTCCTGCATCCAAAGAGAACCTGGAGAAATGATTTCCATTGATGTGGACTTAGAAATGGCAAGAGATACCTTCAAGAAGTTAACAGAAAAAGAATGGATTTCTTCGATGGTAATAAACAATATTCACTTTAGAAATAGAGCAATATAATTTTTTTACAGGAACCAATTAACCAACAGTTAATTTTCTTAGGAGTTGAGTGAGATAGAAATGTGATAGAGGAGGGGCTAGTGTTTATTATGCAGTTACTATATGGTGTGTGTGTGTTAGTTGCTCAGTTGTGTCCGACTCTTTGAGACCCCATGGACTGTACCCACCAGGCTTCTCTGTCCATGGAATTCTCCAGGCATGAATACTGGAATGTGTTGCCATTTCCTTCTCCAGGGGACCTTTGCAATCCAGGGATCAAACCCAGGTCTTCCACATGGCAGGCAGATTCTTTACCATCTGAGCCACCAGGAGAAATACTACTGATTTAGGTGCTGGCATTTTATTTTCCAGGGCTTCCCGAGTGGCACTAGTGGTAAAGAATCCACCTGCCAATGCAGGAGACACAAGAGATGCAGGTTCAATCTCTAGGGAGATCAGGGAGATTCCCCTGGAGGAGGAAATGGCGACCTACTCCAGTATTTTCTAAAGTTCAGTTCAGTCGCTCAATCATATCTGACTCTTTGCAATCCCATGGATTGCAGGACGCCAGGCCTCCCTGTCCATCATACTCCTGGAGTTTACTCAAATTATGTCCATTGAGTCGGTGATGCCATCTAACTATCTCATCCTCTGTCGTCCCTTTCTCCTCCTGCCTTCAATCTTTCCCAGCATCAGGGTCTTTTCCAATGAGTCAGTTCTTTGCATCAGGTGGCCAAAGTATTGGAGTTTCAGCTTCAGCATCAGTCCTTCCAATGAATATTCAGGACTGATCTCCTTTAGGATTGACTGGTTGGATCTCCTTGCAGTCCAAGGGACTCTCAAGAGTCTTCTCCAACACCACAGTTCAAAAGCATCAATTCTTCGGCGCTTAGCTTTGTTTATAGTCCAACTCGCACACCCATACATGACAACTGGAAAAACCATAGCTTTGACTAGACGCACCTTTGTTACTGAATGCTTAAATGTACAGTAGATACAGTATTTCTTTTTCAGTATGAGAAAAACAATGTTTAAGAAGTATAATTTATGAAAAGAGCATTATGGGATTCATATGTTTGCTGCTGCTGCTGCTAAGTCGCTTCAGTCGTGTCCGACTCTGTGCAACCCCATAGACGGCAGCCCACCAGGCTCCCCCGTCCCTGGGATTCTCCAGGCAAGAACACTGGAGTGGGTTGCCATTTCCTCCTCCAGTATGTTTGGGGACCTACCAAATAACAATAGATGGATTGACAGAAAAGAAAAGTTCTACTCTTGTACAGAACAGCTAGGAATAAGGGTTTATACACCAATTTTAGGGAAAGGATAGAAAGGGCTTCTGTGAGAAAACAAATGAACTTTTCAGGGAAACAGAGGGGCTTTTAGGAGGATACATGGAAGATAGGATAGTTTGCAGTAAGGTTTGTTTATGCAATTTCTCATCCAAGCTCAAGTGCAGGGTCTTTTCCCTGGCAGTGTAGCTCACTTGCCTGCCCAGTTAGGAGGAAATGTATGGTTGCTTCATTCTTGAAGCCTCTGCCTTTAGTCAGATGAGGAAAGCTCTGAAAGCTTCTTTCCGTTCATTCTTCTATTAGCTGTATCTCTGACGTCTTCAGTCTAAAATCATCTTTATACTGTTGTGGGTCCCTACATTTTGAAGGGAAAGGGGGAGAGAGTTTCTTAATATGCAGTAGAAACTATTTTAATTTTCAAAGTGAAAAAGTAAGAATAGTAAATGTGATCAAGTATATTTTTAACAAAAATATTTAGGTGATGTGGGAGATTACTTGGTGTGCTATACTTAATATAAGTGCTAAGAAACATTAGTTTTGAAGAATACTCTATAAAAAGGGGCTCTTAGTGAAGCAGCTTTGGGACCACTGCATACTATTATGGTGTCATGATGCACACAGGTAAATCAAATACTCTGTGATGTTATACGCCAAAAGAAATCTAGCTTTTTTGACCCTATTTTGATGTTATTTGACTTTGTACACCTTTCTCATGTATACCTAATAGCATTCAACAGAAGTCATGTTCTTCTGAATATATGAAAAAACAAATTGCAAGAACATTAATGTAATAATAACAATAATATACAGTACTTCACAGTTTATTTTATGTATCATCTTACTTAATCCTTATGTAGAGGCAGACATTCATAGTTAAAGAGTATCTAAGATCTGTTAGAATAAATAAACTATTGGTTCAGAAACTGGCTCCTGTGATCAGAGGACCAGGAAAGACTGAAGAAAGAGGCAGCCACTCCAGATTGGAAGGTGGCAGGTTTAATAAGCCAGGGAACTTACAAGGTTTGTCTTGGGTGACATCGAAATGAGTAGGTCTCTACACCCAACCCCTGGAATCTTCAAGTTCATACAGAGGCATTAACTGCTGGGTTCAGTCACATATACCATCCAGATGGTCTCAGAATACCTTACTCTCTGAAGCCAGGGTCCTTGGAACGTACCAACTGTGGGAACAGCGGGCAGAGCATACATTCCAAACACGTGGGAGTGGGTGAGGAGGCTTTGATTGCCCAGGTCCAGTTCAAGGGGCAACATCGTCTTGATTACCTCTTCCAAATATAAGCTCCTCCAAACAGCTTCGAAATCTCAATGGCTTATTCACACAGTAAAGATTTTTTTCTCACACCAAAGTCCAAAGAGGGTTGAGGTAGGAGGCACCTGTAGGGAAGGAAAAAAATATTATTTTTTCTCTCCTTATCTTAGCTTCATTGGCTGGGACCTTGCAAATTACACTAAGAAAAGATAGACAAACAAGAGAAAAGCAAGTTTATTAACATGTGCATCCTGCATATAGATGGAAATACTCAGTGATGAGTAACTTTAAGGAGTGGTTAGAATTGGGGCCTCTCTAGCAACTCTGATAGCTCAGTTGGTAAAGAATTCGCTGGCAATGCAGGAGACCCTGGTTCGATTCCTGGGTTGGGAAGATCCACTGGAGAAGGGAAAGGCTACCCATTCCAGTATTATGGGGCTGTCCTTGTGGCTCAGCTGGTAAAGAATCCACCTGCAATGTGGGAGACCTGGGTTCGATCCCTGGAGAAGGAAAAGGCTATTCACTCCAGTATTCCGGCCTGGAGAATTCCATGGACTATACAGTCCATGGTTCCCTGGTGGCTCAGAGGTTAAAACATCTGCCTGCTTGTGGGAAACCTGGGTTCGATCCCTGGGTCAGGAAGATCCCCTGGAGAAGGAAATGGCAACCCACTCCAGTATTCTTGCCTGGAGAATCCCATGGATGGAGGAGCCTGGTGGGCTACAGTCCACGGGGTCGCAAAGAGTTGGACACGACTGGGCGACTTCACTTTCACTTTCACTTCATGATAGCAACTTAGCAAATGAAGAACAATAATTTTGTAGAGAAGTGAAAAGACAAAGGAAAAGGACTTTGAGCTTCTTAGATGGCAAATGGTGGAAGGCAGATATATGAAGAAAGTAATGGTAGATAAGGGCTAGGTAGTAAGGTTTGCTGTGTGGCGGGCCAGCTCAGCTCTGCTAGTGAGACTGTTATGCCCTTCCTGATATGGGAAGTTGTGGACAGGAGGACACCTTGATGAGGGGAATTATGTTCTGTTTTCAGGAAGAATGGGGAGGCCAGAGAGCTCATTCTGTGTCTACTTTTTCTCACTTGCCTTCAGCTTAAAATAATTGTCATGTCAGAGTGGCATATTTGGGCATGGCAGATTCTGTTACCCTCCCCAACTCCACCCAAGCTCATTCAGGGGTGACTCAGGCTCATTCTCTGTGGCATTCTAGGCCCCAGGGCCATAAAATTCTCCGGTAGATCTTTCATGTTGATTGGCAGATGAGGAAAAAGGGTGTGAAAGGTCACAGAGAGGCTTCAGGGGTCAAGCCTGGAAGTATCATATATCACCTTCCCTCACATTCCATTAGTTTGAACCTGGTCACATGGCTCCACCTAACTGCAGGAAGGCCGGGCAATGCCATCTTCCTGTGAGCCCTGAAGGAAGATGAAACAGGATTGGTGAGATGAACATGTGCCATTTTCTCTGCTACAGTATATTTTAGGTGAGATAGATTTAGGTATGGATCCCTTCTAATTGAGGAACCTTCACGATTTGTTCAGTAGGTCCAGGCATGTGATTTCACTTTTATTTCTTTAATTGACTCCAACATAAAATAGGGAAGACGGTTCTCACATACTACTTTAGGGGGATTTGGGATATCAAGGAGTGATGGAGTTTGAATAGTAGGTTTTAGGAAAACTAAATTATTATTCCATTAGGAACATAGTAGATATGAAACCTCTCTTCTTATATCTTGTTTCTTATGATACTGTATCTAATATGTCCTGGGCCTTTCCCTGATTGTTTTTCAACCACAGATAACCGCATGTCTCAAGGATAATCTGCTTGGGGCTCTTCCATGTCGTTCTTCACACCAAGAAGCTTTATCAGTCTTCCTTCTGCTCCCAGAGTGTCCTGTCATGCTTGATTCCAGGAACTATATAACTCTGGTGGTTCCATTTGCAGAGGCTATTCGTAAAATGACCAATCAATCTTCAAAAGTCCTGAGTAAGCTTGATTACTTTTATGTCACTTTATCTGTATTCTCAATAGAATACTGTCTGAAATAGAATTTGTAACAGATTTTAGATAGATTTGAAAACACTATACAAATGTTTGAGTATGTGATATGTGTATTATTGAAAAGATTAACCTAAAGCTATTGTCAAATTCAAGTTTGTGTGCCCGACACACATTGAGGGCAAACAAACAGAAGCATTGGCGTTTGGGGCAGAGATAGGTCTATTTCAAGTGCCAAGCAAGGAGAATGGGCAGTTTGTGCTCAAAAGACCTAAACCCCCTCATGGGTTTCAGGAAAGAGTTTTTAAAGAAAAATTTTCATGGAGGGCTGCTGAGTGTGTCTTTCTTCTGATTGGTTGGTGGTGAGGTAACAGGGTGGTGCTCTAGGAATCTCAGTCTTCAGCCTTCTGGTTGTAAACAGTCTGGGGTTCAAGTGCGTGTGCTCAGCCTGAAGTTACCATCCTCCACCTGAGTGAGAGTCTTAGTTCCTGTAGAACTCAGAGATATATGTCAAACTGTCTTATATATCCTTTGAGGTGGAACCAGGATCCCACCCCATCCCTCCACTATTGTTTCTTGACTGCTTTCCCTTTGTTTCTGCATTCCCTCACTTTCCTAATGAGTAACAGTTTGACTCTGCCCTTTGAAACTCAGGGAAGGTCTAGGAGGCTGAAGCCTTTTCCCTGCAAACAAGAAGCAGGGAAAACGCAGGAAGGAGACACAAGAAGGCCCTTGTACTAAGGAGGACCACACAGGATCCTGCTTGATTTCGAAACTATTATAATGGGCTTCATTGGTGGCTCAGTGAATCCTCCTGCAATATAGGAGACACAGGAGATGAAGGAAACACAAGAGACATGGGTTCAAATCCTGAGTCGGGAAGATCCCCTGGAGAAGGAAATGGCAACCCATTGCAGTACTCTTGCCTGGAAAATCCTATGGACAGAGGAGCCTGGTGGGCTACAGTCCACAGGGTCTCAAAGAGTCAGACACGATTGAGTAGATAATCACTACTCTTATTATTACAAAACATGTGTAATTCCTAGACTTGGTCATGGACTCGACCTCAGAATTTCACAACCATAGAGAATTCAGTCAAGATAAAACCATATTTTAAAATTTTTTGTTTATGGTGTTTTAAAACTTTAGGTATTTTGATCAGACATGAGAGGAACAATGTTTATCTTTGTGTTCTTGTTTTTTATTTTATTCAGTGCTTTGAGATGTCCTTTTATGACTTTGAGCTAATGTTCAAGGTCCAAAGCTTAAAAGATGCAAAGATGATACATACAATGAAATAGCCACCTAATTTCCCTCCCACAAAGCAGTTACAGAGTAGAGTTTCTTACATAATGTTTGAAAGGTACTCCATAAAAACATATAGAAATGTATTCTTTTTTTTCAAATGGTAGCATACATACTTCAGCAACTTGCTTTTTTCCACAAATCACTATATTGTGATTTGTGGAAATCATTACATTACCTGACTTATATGAATGCTTTATTCCAATTTAATGGCTGAATAGTATTCTATTCATGTACGTGAATAGTTGTTTCTAAATTTTTGCTCTTATAACAGTTCTAACATACATTTCTTTGTATATATATAGACCCAATAATTTTGCTTTCTTACAATTATAATTATACATATTTAATATATATTTATATGAATATATTTATATATATATTTACACAAGCAGAGAAATTTTCAGAAAGCAAAATTACTGGATCAGATTGTGTGTGCATTTTAAATCTTGAGAGATTTTGCCAAGTGACCCTCCACAGACATCAGGGCCACCATATTGCCCAACTTAAGTGGTCACCATTCACATTATCACCCACCCTTGGAATTGGGCAACATGGCAGCTCTGACAGAAGATGTACCGTTTAGACATCATCAATTAATATGAAAGCGTCAGCCCGCCCATTTCTCCACAGTGTAAACCAAACTTTGGTCTATACCACTCTGAAAAGAAGAATCTATTTCTTGTTCTTTTTTGGCCCTGCCACATGGCTTGCTTGTGGAACCCATGCCCCATGCAGTGCGAGGGTGAAGTCCTAACTACTGGACTTCCAGGGAATTTTTAAGAATATCTTAATTTAAATTGTCTCATTATGAGTGAAGTTGTGCTTTTTTCCCTATATTCAGTTATATTTGTATATCATACTCTACAAACCATCAGTTCTCTCCTCTTACCTATTTTCCCATTTGTTGTTAGTATCTTTCTTTTCTATTTGAAGTTTTTAAACTACTAAGACAGTTCTTGTATTTATTTTTGGCTGCGCTGAGTCTTCGTTGCTGCGTGCAGGCTTTCCTCATGGAGGCAAGCGGGGACCACTCTTTGTTGCAATGCAAGGACTTCTCGTTGTGGTGGCTTCCTGTTGTGGAGTATGGGCTCTAGGCATGAGGGTTTCAGTAGTTGTATCTCTCGGGCTCAGTTGTTCCTTGGCATTTGGGATCTTCCTGGACCAAAGATCGAATCTGTATCCCCTGCATTGGCAGGTGGATTCTTAACTACTGGGCCACCAGGGAAGTCCCAACAATTAATTCTTTATCCATAAGATGAGTTGCAATTTTTTTCCTTTAGGTTACTGAAATTTTTTACTTTTTGGTATTTTTGCCATGCGTAATTATTTTTAAACACTTTTATGCAGCCTACTGTATTAACATTTTCTTTTATGGTTTCTGATCTTTCCTCAAAAAGTTTACCTCATGATAAAATTTAAAGATTTCCCATGTTCCTATTAGAATATTCATTGTTTTATTCTTTTAATTCATTTTTATTGGAATATAGTTGATTTACAATGTTGTATTAGTTTCTGTTGTATAGCAAAGTGAATCAGTTATACAAAAATCCACTCTTTTTTAGATTCCTTTCCCATATAAGCCATTACTGAGTACTGAGTAGAGTTCTCTGTGCTATACAGTAGGTTCTTATCAGTTATCTATTTTATATATAGTAATGTGTTTATATCAATCCATCTCCCAATATATCTGTCCCCCCATTGTTTAATTTTTATGTTTAAATCTTTGAACTATATGGAGTTTATCTTGATTACACTTCATTATTTTGGATCAGTTTCCAGTTGTCACACATTTATTAAGTGATCTGCTTCATTCCCTGATAATACACAATGCCTCTTTCATCATATACCAATGTCTCATGTATATTTGATTCCATTTGTGAAGTCTGCTACATTGTCTGCCTTTCATGCATCTGGGTCATACTATTTTAATTACATTAACTTGAAAATACATTTTAACATTTGACTTGTTTGTTTTCTGAGAATTTTCTTTTAAAGGTACAGAAATTCAGTTTGTAACTCAGTGATACTAAAATATTGTTACTGAACTAATTTAAAAATATATCCATCTATCGTAGGTGATCATAAAGTCTGAAAACATAGATAATTTTTTTTTCAGATTAAAATTGTCTTTGATCACATTTCGTGTCTTTGTGTGTATATGTGTGTGTGTGCATATGTATTCTGTGTTTTCACCTGTGTGTATTTTCAGACCTTATAAATACCCTGTGGAATTTTCAGTTTGAAAATCATGAAATCAATCTAGTAATCAAGCATAAATATGAACTATCAACACATTTTTTTCAGAAACCTGAATTTGAGCTTTTAATTCCAAAGATACTTAATCAGGGAGCAAACATTTTTTCCACATCTGTGAGTAATAAATATTGTCCAGGATGTTATCCTTCAAAAAGGTTATCCCATGATTTATGGGTTATGCCATCAGAACTGGAAAATATGATCTATTTCTTACATTAAAGAACTAAGAAAACTGAGAGAAGTGTTTTGGAGGTGGATATTTATCGTGGCTGATTTTACACCTCTCAGAGCGGTGTTGGACATCTTTGCAAGAATCTTCTCTCAGCTCACTTGTCCAGATGCTGAAAACTGCCATCATCTCTCAAATGGTTTGCTGGACTGAAACTGTTCAGAGTAACCACAATGTTAAAACTCTTCTGGAAGTGATGAAAGACGTGTATAAGGTAAGGGTTCATGTATATACCATTTTACTAAATCAAGTTCCCTTAGTTCTTAGCCAGTTGAAGTCTTATTTTATTTTCCACAACAAGAATGAAAATATTTGATTCAGACCTTAAATATTTAGAATTTTGTTTGTTTTGCTAACTGGATAGACTCTGGTGGAATATATTACATAGTACATATAATATGTATATAGTGTATATGTAATATATTACAGGCACAAATACTCAGATATGACAATGATTCAGCATTTTCATTAGTGTATATAACATAATCCAGAAGTAACCTAAGATTAGGCTATTAATAAATCTAATAATTATTGGAGGACAGGAAGGAACCAGAGCATTTTAAATAGAAGAGCAGAATTAAATTGGTATTGTTTAATTGAAAAATAATTAGCTAAAATAGATGCTTTTATAAATATAAATTGCTCAATCAGTAACCAAAACAAAAAGAAAGTGAAAGTGAGGTCACTCAGTCGTGTCTGAATCTTTGCGACCCCATGCACTATAGCCTACCAGGTTCCTCCGCCCATGGGATTTTCCAGGCAAGAGTACTATTTCACCACAAAATATCAGTCTCAATAGGAGAAGGTATTATGTGCAAAAGTTAGTGCTTTTCAGAAGTAATAATGCACTCATATTTCTAAAGTAGTGTATTTCCTCCATCTTTATTAAGATATAACTGAAATAGAACATTGTATCAGTTTAAGGTATACAATGTGTTAATTTGATTTGTTGTTGTTCAGTCACTAAGTCTGTTGCCTACTATCCTCTGTTGCCCACGTCTCATTTTGCCTTCAGTATTCACCAGCATCAGTGTTTTTTCACGTGAGTCGGTTCTTCGCATCAGATGGCCAAAGTATTGCAGCTTCAGCTTCAGCGTCAGTCCTTCCAGTGAATATTCAGGGTTGATTTCCTTTAGGATTGACTGGTTTGATCTTCTCACTGTTCAAGGGACTCTCAAGAGTCTTCTCCAGCACCACATTATGAAAGCAGTAATTCTTTGGCGCTCAGTCTTCTTCTTTTTTTTTTTTTTGGTTTTTTTTTTTTTTTTTTTTTTTTTGGTTTTTTTTTTTTTTAATTTTATTTTATTTTTAAACTTTACATAATTGTATTAGTTTTGCCAAATATCAAAATGAATCTGCCACAGGTATACATGTGTTCCCCTCACATCTGTATACGATTACTGGAAAAACAATAGTTTTGACTATATGGACCTTTGTCAGCAAAGTGGTATCTCTGTTTTTTAATATTCTCTCTAGGTTTGTCATAACTTTCCTTCCACTGAGCAGGAGTCTTTTAATTTCATGGCTACAGTCACTGTCCTCAGTGACTTTGGAGCCCAAAGAAATAAAATCTGTTACTACTTCCACTTTTTCCCGTTCTAGACACATATATATTACAAAACACTTATAGTTACTGTTTATTTAGTGTGGTAAGAATACTTAGGATCTACTGTCTTAGCAACTTTCAACTATATAGTACAATATTGTTAACTATGATCGCCATGCTGTGCATTAGATCCCCAGAACTTATTTATCTTGTGACTGCAAGTTTGTACCGTTTGAGCAACATCTCTCCTTTTCTCCCACCCTCAACTCTATAAACCACCACTCCACTCTGTTTCTGAGTTTAGCTTTTTTTAGATTTCATGTGTAAGTGATATCTTACTGTATTTGCCTTTCTCTGAAGTATTTTGCTTAGCATAATGTTCTCACCATCCATCCATGTTGTTGCAAATGGCAGGATTTCCTTGTTTCTCATGGCTGAATACAATTCCATTGTGTATATACGTATGTACCAGTGTATATGCGTACACATATATACACACCATATCTTCTTTATCCATTCATCTGTCCATGGACGCTTAGGTTGTTTATTTATCTTGGCTATTCTAAATAAGGCTAAAATGAACATGGGACTGTAGATATCTCTTTGAGCGGGTGATTTCATTTCCTTTGGCTCTATACCCAAAAGTGGGATTGCTGGATCATGTGGTAGTTCTATTTTTAATTTTGTGAGGAAGCCTTCATACTGTTTTCCATAGTGCCCACACCAATTGACATTCCCACTAATGGTGCATGGAAGTTCCTTTTTCTCCACATCCTCACCAACACTTCTCTCTTGTATTTTTGATGATAGCCATTCTAATAGCCATAAGGTAATATTGCACTATGGTTTTGATTTGCATTTCCCTAATGATTAATGATGTTGAGCATATTTTCATGTACTTGTTGGCCATCTGTAAGTCTTCTTTGAAAAAAGTCTGTTTGGTTCGTCTGCCCATTTTTAAAAATTAGATATTTTGATAATTACTGTGGATGGTGACTGTAGGCATGCAATTAAAAGACACTTGTTCTTTGGAAGAAAAACTTTGACACACCTAAGTAGCGTATTAAAAAGCAGAGACATTACTTTGCTGACAAAAGTCCATACAGTCAAAGCTGTGGTTTTTCCAGTAGTCATGTACAGATGTGATAGTTGGACCATAAAGAAGGCTGAGTGCCAAAGAATTGATGCTTTCGAACTGTGGTGTTGGGGAAGACTCTTGAGAGTCCCTTGGACAGCAAGAAGATCAAACCAACAATCCTAAAGGAAATCAACCCTGAATATTCACTGGAGGACTGATGCTAAAGCTGAAGCTCCAATACTTTGGCCACCCGATGCGAAGAGCTGACTCATTTGAAAAGACCCTGATGCTGAGAAAGAATGAAGGCAGGAGGTTAAGGAGACGATAGAGGATGAAATGGTTGGATGGCATCACCAAATCAATGGACATGAGTTTGGGTAAACTCCGGGAGTTGGTGATGGGCAGGGAGGCCTGGCATGCTGCGGTCCATGGGGTTGCAAAGAGTCAGAGCGACAGTCGCAAAGACAACTGAGCAACTGAACTGAGGCATATATAAAAATAGATTAAGTTACTCATTGATAGAAAATATCACAGGTTGTATTTTCTTTAAGGTAAACAAAACTAACTGTCGATTATCAGAAGATATGTTCCACATAAATGAAGTCTCCTTTTTGTTGAACTTTTATGAAGATAGAATAAGAGTGATTTATAGGGAAAAAAACCTGGTAAGAATAATATTTTACTTTCTGAATATTTTTTTGTACTTTAAAAGGGAAAGGGAAATACATTAATAGCTATGTAGCTTCTTTGTAAGTTAAGATCTGAAAATGTCTTCATTGTAATGCTGAATTTGCTAAAGTAGATGCTCTTGGATAACTTAAAGTATCTTTCAGCCACAAAGCAAATGCATTTTCCTAGAAATTTGTTTCTAGGTAATTTAGATTCTTAAAAATGAATTCTATAAAGTATGGAGGTAAATAATTTAGGGTAGTGAGGTAAAGGAATGAAGGTTTCCTTTTCTTTTGATTATCAAAATTCTTCTGTCTTTTTAATTTTTAGATACCTGCAGAAAACTTCAGTCCGATTATTTTCAGTGATTTTCCATTTGTCTTTAATTTGATGTCCAAAATTAAATTATTGCAAGCTGATTCCCAAATAAGAGTGCTGGTATGTATGTCTTATTTTTTATTATGTAAAATTTTCAAATATATACAAAGTAGAGATAATGGCGTATTAAACCCCAGCACAAATTTTCAGCAGTCATCAACATTTTGCCATACTTCATTTATCATTTTTTAAATTTTTAGTTGTTACGATTTTTGCTAAAGTTTCTTTTTTTTGCTGTGGCATGCAGCTTGTAGGATCTTAGTTCCCTGACAGAGTTTGATCCCTCACCCTCAGCAGTGAAAGCTCAAAGTCCTAACCTCTGGCCACCAGGGAATTCCCATATTTTTGTTAAGTATTGTAAAGCAAATTCCAGGCCCAATTTATTTTCACTTCTCCATATTTCAGTGCATTATTTCTGGTGGTTTCACTTTTGTTCATTCTGAGATTCATCAGTGGGTTCAGATGGTGACCACATTCTTCCACTGTAACATTTCCCATTAACCTTTAAAAAAAAAAAAAAATTAAATCATAGTTGGTGTACAATATTATATAAATTACAGACATACAATATAGTGATGCACAATTGTTAAAGGTTATACTTCATTTATAGTTATTATAAAATATTGGCTATATCCCTGTGTTGTACAATATATACTTGTAGCTTATTTTGTATCTAATGATTTGTACCTCTTCCCCTCTACTCCTATATTGCCCCTCCCAGCTTCCCTCTCCCCACTGGTAAACACTAGTTTGTTCTCTGTATCTGTGAGTCTCCTTCTTTTTTGTTTTATTCACTAGTTTGTTGTAGTTTTTAGATTCCACATGTAAATGATATCATACAGTATTTGTCTTTTTCCATACGTTGTACTTCACTTAGCAAAATGCCCTCCAAGTCCATCCATGTTGCTGCAAAAGGCAAAATTTTGTTAGTTTTTTTTATGGCTGTGTAGTATTCCAAAATCACTGCAGATGGTGACTGCAGCCATGAAATTAAAAGACGCTTACTCCTTGGAAGGAAAGTCATGACCAACCTAGATAGCATATTCAAAAGCAGAGACATCACTTTGCCAAAAAAGGTCCGTCTAGTCAAGGCTATGGTTTTTCCAGTGGTCATGTATGGATGTGAGAGTTGGACTGTGAAGAAAGCTGAGCACCGAAGAATTGATGCTTTTGAACTGTGGTGTTGGAGAAGACTCTTGAGAGTCCCTTGGACTGCAAGGAGATCCAACCAGTCCATCCTGAAGGAGATCAGCCCTGGGATTTCTTTGGAAGGAATGATGCTAAAGCTGAAACTCCAGTACTTTGGCCACCTCATGCGAAGAGTTGACTCATTGAAAAAGACTCTGATGCTGGGAGGGATTGGGGGCAGGAGGAGAAGGGGACGACAGAGGATGAGATGGCTGGATGGCATCACCAACTCGATGGACATGAGTTTGAGTGAACTCCGGGAGTTGGTGATGGACAGGGAGGCCTGGTGTGCTGCGATTCATGGGGTCACAAAGAGTCAGACACGACTGAGCAACTGAACTGAACTGAACTGAGTATTCCATCATTTGCACAATTCCTTGGTGCCATAGATTTTATGATCTCTTTGTCTTCCAAATTATAGTTAAATGTTCTTTTACTTAAGTTATTGCAATATGAGTATATATAGCAATGGTTGGCATAAATGTATGCTATATAAAATGTTTATTTGAAATATTAAATAATTTCTTGTATTCCTATGAGGATTCCTAAAATATTTCTTTTTCTAGAAATCTGAAGTGAACAACTACATGGATTTTAGGGGAATAATTCTGCAAAGAAGGGATGAATCTCCTTTATTTACACTTAGCGTCAGACGAAGTCACTTAGTTGAAGATGCTCTATGTCAGTTAAGCCAAGCTGAAGACACTGACCTCAAGAAAATATTAGTGGTACGCTAAAACTCCTCATAATATTTTTACTAATGTGTGTCGGGGGAACATTTATATAATGTGGTACAAGGAGAACCTGTATTTGCAACTATAGTTATCAGCCTAATGGTTTCCAGGATTCCTTGCTTACCCTTCAGAGAAAAGCTCCAGGATGTTTAATTGATCATTGGCTCTATGAGTTAACTAATAGTTAGTTACCTTTGGCTACAGAAATGCTTCATAATGAACCATCCCAAAGCATAGTGACTTAAAATAGTAATTTTACAGATCTGCAGTTCTGCTGAGACTGCTGCTCTAAGTTGAACTCATCTGAGTGGCTTTTCAGATTTTGTCTGTACCTGTTTACATGTTTGAGAATTGGCTAGGGATTGGTTACCTAGGCTTGGCCTGGCTCAGGCAGTCTGGCCCTGACTCCTATGTTGTCCATCTTCTTCCTAGGACCCACAAACATGTTCGCATATCAGTGTCAGAGGTACAAGATAGCAAGGCCCCTCCAAACCCACCTGCCAAGCCACTGCCAAAAAAAAGATAGCAAGCCCAGTTAGACAACAAACATTGGTTTAGTCAAATCAAGTCACATGGCTGAACTCAAGTCAAGGGCTGGCATAATATACTCAGCCTTTTTAATGAGAGGAACTATAAAGCCACATGCGAAAGACCTGGGCCAAGGAGGGGTGAAGAATTGGGGCAATGAATGCATTCAGCAAGCAGTGGGTAGAATGTGTACTTTTGGCTCTAGTTTTAGTCACAGACTTTCCACTGTGTTGGTTCCATTTCCTAGCCATCCTTCACTTCATCCTTGGGGGCATCTGTAGGATTTTTACTGTGTGGTACTTCAGATCCTTTGCCCACAGAATAAAGATTAACTTTGTAGGTGAGAGCTGGCATCTGTCCAGAGGGGAGTGTATTTTCCTGATATCAGCTAAGAAGGGAAAAGTTAGGTTCTCAGAGAGGAAGTCAGACTCTGAGAGTTGGGTCTCAGGATTCTGATGGAAAATGAGGAAAGGATTTTATAAGCTAGGCTTTCTAGTTTTTGTCTCCCTCTGTACCTATTTTCCTTTAAATCTTGATTATGAGGAAATCAATAGAAAGTGATTCTGCCTACAGGAAATGACAAAGAGGTAAGAAGGTAAACTTCAAGAGAAATCCAATCAAAATATAGACTCTCAACAAGGCAAGGTTGTCGAGCTCTTTATGAGCACGTCCTGACCATAGCAAAGACAACCTTGTTGTATAAATGAGTGGAAGTAAGAAAATCAGAAGCAAGCTTAATTTATTCTTGGTATATCTTGATGGAATGTGAGGCAGGCCCTTGGTGATGATGGACAAGGCCAAGGAGGTAAATCTAGGTAAAGAGAAGTGAAAGAGAACTCTCAGTGAAGCTTGGTGATATTTACATTAAAAAGATGGAAAGAAACAAACAGGAAGGGAAGTATAGAAGGAGTAGTTAGAGGGACTTGCTCAGTGGTCCAGTGGATAAGACTCTACACTTCCAATGCAGGGGGCCTGGGTTCGATGCCTGGTCAGGGAACTAGATTATGCATGCCACAACTAAGAGTTCCTATGCGGCAACTAAAGATCTTGCATATCCCAACTAAAGATACCACGTGCCACAACTAAGACCTGACACAGCCAAATAAATACATAAATATTTACAACAAAGAGTAGTTAGAGAGATGGGAGGAAATCTAAGATAGTACTCGCACTGCAAATCCCAGAGGTAGACTTTAGAAAAGAGGGACCAGTTCTTGTCGATGCTCAGATGAGGGCTCTGGGCAGTCAGCTCTGAAATTTCCGACAAAGGTGCCATGTCCAGGCTGACAGGGAGGGAGGGCTGTTTATCTGAAGTTCTAATGAGGGGCGAGGCAGAAGAAACCAAATATTTGTTGACTGTAGCCTAAGTTGTAAAGCTTGACTCATGAGAGGAAGCTAGACAAGAGAAAAAAATTGAGAAATTTAGGGGCTCAGGGGTTTGAAGTATATCAAAATTTGGTTCAAGATGCTGGTCAGCATAATTGGTGAATGTTGAGTGTTGCCAGAATCTCACTTCACTTGGTTCATGTGGCCATGGGAGGGACCTATGTACTCACTATACAGTAATCTGACAGTAAGCAGGCTCACGGCACCCACTATCAGAAGCAAAGTGAGAGAGCATAGTACGGTTAGGTGAGGAGAGTGGGTTCTGGGAATTCTAGTGATGGCAGGAGGCTTGAAACTTTTCTGTAAATGTCAAGGCATTATATTTTAAATCTGGACCTGACAATGTCCTCTTTTCTCAGGTTGAATTTATTAAAGAAATTCGTTCTGGAGGGGAAGGGGTGAAGTCTGAGTTTTTTCACTGTATATTTGAATCTATGACCAAGGAAGAATATGGAATGTTCATGTATCCCGAAGAGGATTCCTACATGTGGTTTCCTGTCAAAGTAAGTCTTTTATTTGTTTTCTTATGGTTTTTCAGAACAGAAAAAGTATACCATATACTGTAAATGAACACAATACCTGCTAATGTAAAATTAGGTCACATAAAACCTTGCTACTCAAAATGTGGTCCACAGAGCGGAAGTTCCAGCATTACCTGGAACTGTTAGAAAAGCAGAATCTCAGGCCCAGATCAGAATATATATTTTTATAAGATCGCCAGGTGATTTATATGACATTACATTTTTAAACAGCTTGAATAAGGTATATTTGAGATATGATAAATGGTACATAAAATGTGCACTTTGATACATTTTGATGTACATCTATGCCCATGAAATTCAAGACAATGAAAACAAAAGACAGTGAACACATCCATCATCCCCTAGAGTTTCCTCAGGTTCCTTTCTGATCCTGCTTCTCCCTGCTTCTATTCCCTGCCCATGCCTATGCAACCACTGATTCGATTTCTGTCACTATAATTTGAATTTCCTACAATTTTACATAAATGGAATCATAAGTAGTCTTTGTATCTGTCCTTTCACTCAGCATAATGATATTGAGAATCATGTGTGTTGTTGTATCTATCATAGTTCATTCCCTTCTATTGCTGAGTAGTATTCCATAGTTTAGATGTATTACACTTTGTTGAATATTGGGTGGTTTCCTAAATTTTAAGAGGCAGTAATCTAGAGTTTCAAACTAGGAGAGAAATTGTTAACAGAATCCTAGAGATAATTGCTAATTCTAACAAGATGATTCATTTCTGCAATAATTATATTTTTACAAAGATTCTCTATATGTAAACATTTTCTTAAAGTAGTAAAAACTTCATTTCTCTATTAGTGTGTGTGTGTGTTAGTCACTCAGTCGTGTCAGACTCTATGTGACCATGTGGACTGTAGCCTACCAAAGTTCTCTGTCCATGGGGTTCTCCAGGCCAGAATACTGGAGTGGATTGCCATGCCCTTCTCCAGGAGATCTTCCCAATGCAGGGATTGAATCCAGGTCTTCTGAATTGCAGGCAGACTCCTTATCAGCTGAGCCACAAGGGAAGCCTTCTCTGTTAGTAACACAGAGCAAATAATTCTAACAAGAATCACATGTTGAACTTCAATTTATTGATCTCCTTTCCCGTAAACTTCCAAATACTCTTTCAAATGATATGATGAAGTTTGGAACCCAGAAAGAAAAGGGTACAGGAAGAGAACATGAATGAGAGTGAAAAAGTACTAAAAGGTGTTTTGTATCTTTTTAGAAGGGCTTCCCAGGTGGCTCAGTGGTACAGAATCTGCCTGCTAATGCAGGAGATGTGGATTTGATCCCTGGGTGGGAAAGATACCCTGGAGAAGCCACCCACTCCAGTATTTTTGCCTGGGAAAATCCATGAACAGAGAGCCTGGCAGGCTACAGTCCATGGAGTCCCGAAAGAATTGGACACAATTTAGCGACTAGATGTTTAGCCACTAAACATCTTTTTGAGAAAGAATGAATCTCTAAAAGATAGGAGTGGCTAAGGTGTGCCATTGGTAGGGTCAACCAGCAAGTTTTTACTGGCTGTTTCTTGAAGTTCCCACATTGTATTAAAACTATAGAAGATTCAGATTAGTGGATAACACAATCTCTTTGCTTTGAAAACATTTTATATATGTAGATAGAGCAATAAGACTAAAATACCAGGAATTTTAGCAAGTTTTTGAAATTTTGTGCTGCTGACTTTGTGTTGTAATCAATTCAGTTCAGTTCAGTTGCTCAGTTGTTTCTGACTCTTTGCAACCCCATGGACTGTAGCACACCAGGCTTCCCTGTCCATCACCAACTCCTGGAGCTTGCTCAAACTCATGTCCCTCAAGGTGGTGATGCCATCCAACCATCTCATCCTCTGTCATCCTCTTCTCTTCCTGCCTTCAATCTTGTCCAGCATCAGGGTCTGTTGTAATAGTTGTTGGGTAATAGGTAGGATAGGGAAGGAAGCACTCTTGTGAGATGAGAAGCCCAGAGATCTAGTCTTGAGTGATGGTGGATATATAATTTAGCCTCTCTGAGTTTTTAGTTTCCTCAAC
>NW_011495025.1:5924585-5940833 GCF_000754665.1 Bison bison bison | reverse complement strand
TAAAAATGCCTGCTGCTGCTGCTGCTGCTAAGTCACTTCAGTCGTATCTGACTCTGTGCAACCCCATAGATGGCAGCCTACCAGGCTCCTCTGTCCATGGGATTTTCCAGGCAAAAGTACTGGAGTGGGTTGCCATTGCCTTCTCCGGTAAAAATGCCTAAGTACTAGCAAAACTAATTTCTATTCTGCCTGCTTTATAGAGCTATTGTGAGATTAAAACAAGATAAAAGGTATGTCAAAGTGTGAAGTTCCCTGAAAACTTTAGGTCACTATACAAATTTAAGGGATTCTTTCTTAGGACCTAAAGAAATCAAGGGGGACTGAAGTGATTGGAAAAAGTGTCATTGGAAAATGGAGCCCTGAGGTTAATGACGAAGGATAGGGACTAAATATATCAAAACAATGCAAGTAGGGAATGGAAAGGAAGAAAATAAACCTCATATCAACTCTATGAGATAGGTGGTTTGCCCCATTTTACAGATGAAGAAACTGAGGCACAGAGAGATTAAATAAACTGTCTACAGATATTCATTACCTCCACCATAGTTTGAAAGTGAAAGTGAAGTCACTCAGTCATGTCCGACTCTTTGCGACCCCATGGACTGTGGCCTACCAGGCTCCTCTGTTCATGGGATTCTCCAGGCAAGAATACTGGAGTGGGTTGCCATTTCCTTCTCTAGGGGATCTTCCCAACCCAGGGATCGAACCCAGGTCTCCCGCACTGGAGGCAGATGCTTTAACCTCTGAGCCACCAGGGAAGCCCCACCATAGTTTGGCCCCAAGTAAATAACAGGGAGGGAACACAGGTCTACCCATTAACAGAAAATTGGATTAAAGATTTACTGAGCATAGCCCCGCCCATCAGAACAAGACCCAATTTCCCCCACAGTCAGTCTCTCCCATCAGGAAGCTTCCATAAGCCTCTTATCCTTCTCCATCAGAAGGCAGACAGACTGAAAACCACAATCACAGAAAACTAATCAGTCTGATCACATGGACCACAGCCTTGTCTATCTCAGTGAAACTATAAGCCATGCCTTATAGGGCCACTCAAGAAGGAAGGGTCATGGTGGAGAGTTCTGACAAAACATGGTCCGCTGGAGAAGAGAATGGCAAACCACTTTAGTATTCTTGCCTTGAGAACCCCGTGAACAGTATGAAAAGGCGAAAAATTAGGACACTGAAAGATGAATTCCCCAGGTCGATAGGTACCCAATATGCTATTAGAGATCAGTGGAGAAATAACTCCTGAAAGAATGAAGAGACAGAGCCAAAGCAAAAACAACCATCCAGTTGTGGATGTGACTGGTGATAGAAGCAAGTCTGATGCTGTAAAGAGCAAAATTGCATAGAACCTAGAATGTTAGGTCCATGAATCAAGACAAATTGGAAGTGGTCAAACAGGAGATGGCAAGAGTGAACGTTGACATTTTAGGAATCAGCAAACTAAAATGGACTGGATGGGTGAATTTAAATAAGATGACCATTATATCTACTACTGTAGGCAAGAATCCCTTAAAAGAAATGGAGTAGCTGTCATAGGCAACAAGAGTCCGAAATGCAGTACTTGGATGCAATCTCAAAAATGGCAGAATGATCTCTGTTCATTTCCAAGGCAAACCATTCAATATCACATTAATCCCAGTCTATGCTCCGACCAACCAGTCCATTCTGAAGGAGATCAGCCCTGGGATTTCTTTGGAAGAAATGATGCTAAAGCTGAAACTCCAGTACTTTGGCCACCTCATGCGAAGAGTTGACTCATTGGAAAAGACTCTGATGCTGGGAGGGATTGGGGGCAGGAGGAGAAGAGGACGACAGAGGATGAGATGGCTGGATGGCATCACTGACTCGATGAACGTGAGTCTCAGTGAACTCCGGGAGTTGGTGATGGACAGGGAGGCCTGGCGTGCTGCCATTCATGGGGTTGCAAAGAGTCGGACACGACTGAGCGACTGATCTGATCTGATCTGATGCTCCGACCAGTAATGCTGAAGAAGCTGAAGTTGAACGGTTCTATGAAGACCTACAAAACCTAGGACTAACACCCCAAAAAGATGTTCTTTTCATTATAGGGGACTGGATGCAAAAATTGGAAGTCAAGAGATACCTGGAGTAACAGGAAGATTTGGCCTTGGAGTACAGAATGAAGCAGGGCAAAGGCTAATAGAGTTTTCCCAAGAAAATAGCAAACATCCTCTTCCAACAACACAAGAGAAGACTCTACACATGGACATCACCAGATGGTCAACACCAAAATCAGATTGATTATATTCTTTGCAGCCAAAGATGGAGAAGCTACATACAGTCAGCAAAAACAAGACCAGGAGCTGACTGTGGCTCAGATCATGAACTCCTTATTGCCAAATTCATACTTAAATTGAAGAAAGTAGGGAAAACCACTTGACCATTCAGGTATGACCTAAATCAAATCCCTCACGATTATATAGTGGATGTGACAAATCGATTCAAGGGATTATATCTGATAGAGTACCTGAAGAACTATGGATGGAGGTTCCTGACATTGTACAGGAAACAGGAATCAAGACCATCCCCAAGAAAAAGAAATGCAAAAAAGCAAAATGGCTGTCTTAGGAGGCCTTACAAATAGCTGTGAAAAGAGAAGCAAAAAGCAAAGGAAAAAAAGGAAAAATATACCCACTTGAATGCAGAGTTCCAAAGAATAGCAAGGAGAGATAAGAAAGCCTTCCTCAGTGATTGTGCAAAGAAATAGAGGAAAACAATAGAATGGGAAAGACTAGCAATCTCTTCAAGAATATTAGAGATACCAAGGGAACATTTCATGCAAGGATAGGCACAATAAAGGACAGAAATGGTATGGACCTAACAAAAGCAGAAGATATTAAGAAGAGGTGGCAAGAATACACAGAAGAACTATACAAAAAAGATCTTCACGACCCAGATAATCACAATGGTGTGATCACTCACCTAGAGCCAGACATCCTGGAATGCGAAGTCAAGTGGGCCTTAGGAAGTATCACTACGAACAAAGCTAGTGGACGTGATGAAATTCCAGCTGAGCTATTTCATATCCTAAAAGATGATGCTGTCAAAGTGCTGCACTCAATATGCCAGCAAATTTGGAAAACTCAGCAGTGGCCACAGGACTGGAAAAGGTCAGTTTTCATTCCAATCCCAAAGAAAGGCAATGCCAAAGAATGCTCAAACTACCACACAATTGCACTTATCGCACATGCTAATAAAGTAATGCTCAAAATTCTTCAAGCCAGGCTTCAACAGTATGTGAACCACAAACTTCCAGATGTTGAAGCTGGATTTAGAAAAGGCAGAAGAACCAGAGGTCAAATTGCCAACATCTGTTGGATCATGGAAAAAGCAAGAGAGTTCCAGAAAAACATGTATTTCTGTTTTATTGACTATGCCAAAGCCTTTGACTGTGTGGATCACAACAAACTTTGGAAAATTCTTAAAGAGATGGGAATACTAGACTACCTGACCTGCCTCTTGAGAAACCTGTATGCAGGTCAGAAAGCAACAGTTAGAACTGGATGTGGAACAACAAGAAAGAAAGAAAGTGAAAGTGAAGTCTCTCAGTCGTGTCCAAATCTTTACGACCCCATGGACGCCAGGCTCCTCTGTCCATGGGATTTTCTAGGCAAGACCCTGGAGTGGGTTGCCATTTCCTTCTTCAGGGAACTTCCCAACCCAGGGATCAAACTCAGGTCTCCCACATTGTAGACAGACACTTTACTGTGTGAGCCACCAGGGAAGTCACATATTTCTTTGAGCCCCTTTTTTCGTGGGGGAGGACAAGAATACTGGAGTGGGTTGCCATTCCCTTCTCCAAGAGATCTTCCCGACCCAGGGATTGAATCCAGGTCTCCCAAATTGTAGGCAGACGCCTTACCGTCTGAGCCACCAGGGAAGTCTCTGTGGAATAACAGACTGGTTCCAAATAAGGAAAGGAGTACGTCAAGGCTGTATACTGTCACTCTGCTTATTTTACTTATATGCAGAGTACGTCATGAGAAACGCTGGGCTGGGTGAAGCACAAGCTAGAATCAAGATTGCCAGGAGAAATATCAATAACGTCAGATATGCAGATGACACCACCCTTATGGCAGAAAGTGAAGAAGAACTAAAGAGCCTCTTGATGAAAGTGAAAGAGGAGAGTGTAAAAGGTGGCTTAAAGTTCAACATTCAGAAAACTAAGATCATGACATCCAGTCCCATAACTTCATGGCAAATAGATGGGAAAACAGTGGAAACAGTGAGAGACTTTATTTTGGGGCGCTCGAAATTCACTGCAGATGGTGACTGCAGCCATGAAATTAAAAGACACTTGTTCCTTGAAAGGAAAGTTATGACCAACCTAGACAGCATATTAAAAAGCAGACACATTACTTTGCCAACAAAGGTCCATCTAGTCAAAGCTGTGGTTTTTCCAGTGGTCATGTATGGATGTGAGAGTTGGACTATAAAGAAGGCTGAGTGCCAAAGAATTGATGCTTTTGAACTGGGGTGCTGGAGAAGACTCTTGACAGTCCCTTGGACTGCAAGGAGATCCAACCAGTCCATCCTAAATGAAATCAGTCCTGAATATTCATTTCAAGGACTGATATTGAAACTGAAACTCTAATAACTTGGCCACCTGATGCGAAGAACTGTTTCATTTGAAAAAACCCTGATGCTGAGAAAGATTGAAGGCAGGAGGGGAAGGGGACAATAGAGGATGAGATGGTTGGATGGCATCACTAACTCAGTGGACATGAGTTTGAATGAACTCTGGTGAACTCTGGGAGTTAGTGATGGACAGGGTGTCTTGACATGCTGCAGTCCATGGGATCTCAAAGAGTCAGACATGACTGAGAGACTGAACTGAACTGAACTGAATGGATATTCAACTTGCAAGTGACCAAGTAAGGATATAAATTTAAGAGTGATCCCAAAGCCCCCTTAAGCGTTACTGAATACTATACTGCTGGATAGAAAACAAAGAGACAAAATCCACTAGAATCAGGGATACCTTACAAATACAGGAAGTAAGACTGATTAGATTAGAAGAGGTCTCCTTTGGAGAGTACTTGTATTGAACTTTTAACTCCTTTTCAAAATTCAAATGCATTTTTAACGTTTCTCCTAGGCAATTACACTAGGAAGTAAATAGAGCCAGTAGATTGAAGCACAGATTACTATATGGGTGGCCTAAAGTCAGTGATCAGCTAACAGCAAAGCCGGCACTGGAATTGAAGTCTTGGAATCGTGACCTGTCGGTTGGGCTGCAGTGACGGCCTGGCCAGATGTGGCCAGGGTTTACTTCATCCAGGACCTCACAGTGCAGAGAAGAGTGAAGCCAATTTTATCAGGACTCTTTCCTTCTTCCTTCCACAGACCTTCATACTCAACAGCATCAGTCACCTTCCCTGACCCATATGCTTGTCCCTGTAAGCACGCCTGGGTTGAGGGCTGCGTTGCTGAAGGGACCAGCACTCCTCTGACACACCCCTGGCATGACTGACGCCCGCTGCAGGCATAAAGTACACCCTTCCTTCCTGGTGTCATTTTCTACATGAATTTGAAGACAAACACTGAGGGTTCAGGATGGGGAACACATGTATACCTGTGGCGGATTCATTTCAATGTTTGCAAAACCAATACAATATTATAAAGTTTAAAAATAAAATTAAATTAAAAAAAATTCAATAGTGAAAACCTTCATTTTTAAGGTTCACTGAGCATTTTTTTTCATATTCCAGATATGCTGTCAGTCACAAAAAGCAAATTCATTTGTTTAACATTCTGAACTGTTAAAATTTGTATTTTAACTTACAGAAGAATTTTATATTGTATTATAACCTATATAAGAACCTCAAATTTTTATTTTCCTGAAGCTCATTTTGTTTCTAATTTCTGACTCTTAGATAAAGGAACCAAACTTCTTTTTACTAATCTAATTATCTGTTTGGATTATTGATTATATTTAATACATAAAGGATTTTTTTTTTTCTTCTCTAGCCTAAATTTGAGAAGAAGATGTATTTCCTCTTTGGGATGCTGTGTGGACTCTCCCTATATAATTTTAATGTTGTCTACCTCCCTTTCCCACTGGCTCTGTTTAAGAAACTTCTGGACCAGGAGCCATCATTGGAAGATTTAAAAGAACTCAGTCCTTCTTTTGGAAAGTGAGTAAATATAATTTTTTTTTAGGACTGTGTATCTAGTCAGTCTCAGTCCTTCTCAGTTGTTTAGCCACAAATAATGTTACACACAGACACATACACACACACAGATAAGGTCTTCAGGTTCAATAAATGTGCATGCTTTTTAGATGAGTTTGAATTTTAGCATAACTTATAATAAAGTAAACCTTCAGAAGTGGAAAAAAGCCAAATGCTCCTCTAATTAGCAATGGCACAATAAACAGAGCTGTGGTCTAGTCTCTTGAATTTATCCAGATGGAAATAGTTGCTTTGGATAGAACATGATATTCGTAATGAGAATCATGCATGCTATACTGATTTTAAGTCAATCCTATTTAATCATATTTCACTTATTTCACTAAATCAGCATGTCACAAACTTTGGTTTTTCATTTTTATTTATTTATTTTTTGGCTGTGCTAGGTCTTCATGCTGGGCAGGCTTTCTCTAGAGGCAGTGAGTGGGGGGCTACTCCTGTTGTAGTACTCGAGCTTCTCATTGTAGTGGCTTCTCTCGTTGCAGAGCATGGGCTCTAGGGCATGCAGGCTTCAGTAGCTGCAGCACATGGGTCAGTAGCTGCGGCTCCCAGGCTCTAGAGCACAGGCTCTAGTAGTTGTGGTGCACGGGCACAGTTGCTCTGCAGCATGTGGGATCTTCCCGGATCAGAGATCGAACCTGTGTCTCCTGCATTTGTAGGCAGATTCTTTACCACTGAGCCAGGAGGGAAGCCTATGAACTTTATTTTTTAAGGATTGAAAAATGCTTGTTCTAGGTTAAAAGGCCAACTATATTCTCTAAAGAAAAAACTGGCAACACATGATAGACAATGGATTAATATCTTTGTATAATATAGATATGACTATATGTATATATATAAACTCAAAAAATATGCTCAACCTTACTAGTAACCAAGAAAATGCAGATGAAAATGAAATATAATTTTTCTGCTTATAGACTGACAACTGTTACAAAGTTTTTCATACAGCATAGAGTTGGCAACAGATGGAAGAAAAAGATTCTCTTCCTGTGTACTGTTAGTGAAAGAAAACACTGGCTAGATTTATACCATATACTCTGACAGTATAGAGCAGGGCTTTTCAACCTTGGCAGTACACACATTTTGGGCTAGATAATTCTTTGTTGTGAAAGACTGACTTGGACATTGTAGAGATGCCTAACAGCATACGGGGCTGCTACCCACTAGATGCCAGTACTAAGTGAAAGTCGTTCAGTTGTGTCAGACTTTTTGCGACCCCAAGGACTTTACAGTCCATGGAATTCTCCAGAATACTGGAGTGGGTAGCCTTTCCCTTCTCCAGGGGATCTTCCCAACCCAGGGATCGAACCCAGCTCTCCTGCATTGCAGGTGGATTCTTTTCACCAGCTGAGCCACAAGGAAAATCCAAGAATACTGGAGTGGGTAGGTAGCCTATTCCTTCTCCAGCAGATCTTCCTGACACAGGAATCTCCTGCATTGCAGGCAGATTCTTTACCAACTGAACTATCAGGGAAGCTTGCTCAAACTCATGTCCATCGAGTTGGTAATGCCATCCAACCAGCTCATCCTCTGTCATCCCCTTCTCTTACTGCCTTCAATCTTTCCCAGCATTAGGATCTTTTCCAACGAGTCAGTTCTTTGCGTCAGATGGCCAAAGTATTGGAGTTTCAGCTTCAGCTTCAGTCCTTCCAATGAATATTCAGGACTGATTTCCTTTAGGATTGACTGGTTTGATCTTGCAGTCCAAGGGACCCCCTTTAATCATAACACTCCCTTTAACTGTGACAACCAAAGATGTCTCCAGATTTTGCCAAACATCCCCTGGGAGACAAAATAAGGCCTGGTTCAGGGGAAGGGCTGGTCTAGGGGAAGGGGCTCCTTTCTGAAAATTTCCACCAAGATTCAGCAGTGTCCACATGATAGGCAGTAATCTGACCAATCAAACTTGTAAAGGTTAACTCTAGGAAGAGGGAATGGGAAGGTGGAGAAGAAGAAATTTACATGACTTTTAATACACTTTATAAATTTTTATATTGTTCCCATTTTTTCCATTGACCATTTATTTCTTTTGAAGTTGTGTAGGAATAATATGTATATTTTAAACCAAAATTTTCATTAGGTGCTTGCAAGAAGTTCTAAATGATGATGCTAATGACATTGAAGAAGAATTTGGCCTACGTTTTTCTGTGAGTACTAATGAAAATCAGATTATAGTTTATATTAATGTTTTTAAAAATGTTTTTTATTATAGTATCTTATATATTGGATGTGTTTTTTGAAGGGTATTATACTTCGGTACTGTAAGACTTTTCTCCCACTTGCTCCTCATTTGATGCCTTATGTCTATACACTCTAAAAGTGAAAAGATAGCAATTATTCAATCAATGTGAACACCGTAAAAAATTAAATGGAATGACATATGCATAAAGCAATATATAGCATATACTATGGTATGTTTTTATTTATATATATAGTTAGATGATTGAACTATATAAATAATTATTTAATGCCTAGTCATTTAAAGTTTTATAGGGAAGAATGTACTAGCAATAATGGTCTTGTGGTTGACTATTCAGACTTTCTTTCATGTTTAGTACCTGAATATATTTTGGTTACAGATACACTGGGACCAAAATGATGTTGATTTAATTCCAAATGGGATTTCTGTATTTGTAGACCAAAGCAACAAGTAAGTTTGAGACATCGCACATCTATTTTGAATACACATAAAATGTTTATATCACTATGCTTTATAAATATATTTTGTCTTTTGCTGTGCTCAGTCGCTCAGCTGTGTCCGACTCTTTGTGACCCCAGTGGACTGTAGCCCACCAGGCTCCTCTGTCCGGTGGGACTCTCCAGGCAAGAATACTGGAATGGGTTGCCATACCTTCCTCCAGGGGATCTTCCCAACCCAGGGACTGAACCCAGGTCTCCCGCATTTCAGACAGATTCTTTACCATCTGAGCTACCCAGTCTTTCCAGATGATCATTTTAGCTTCTGATCTTTTTCAAAGGATTAAAGGTTACAGGGAAAAGAAGGGACGAAAGGAGTCAAGATTAAATATTTCCTTTGCAGCACTTTTCACTGTTCATTTAACAATTAGTTTTTGAGCCCCTACTCTATACTAGACCCTATTCTAGGTGTCAGAGATATGGCAGTAAAAAAAGATGCAAAATCTGGAGCAGAAATTACAGTGGAGCAGAAAGTCAATAAATTATTATGTAATAGAAAGTCAGATAAGGATGAACACTCCGAAGAAAACGAAAACCAGTTAAGAAACTAGAAGGTGACAGGTAAACCACAGAAATTGGCAAATGCTGCAAATGAGGGTTCCATCTTTTTCCCCTCACCTTTTAAGAAAGCTGGTTGTAGAACATTTACCAGCACACCACTGGTTACAGGGGAGGACAGAGGAGGTTGATTCAGAAATGATGGTCCTTGAAGGATGCTCAAAGGATAGGAGATTAGCATGTTTTAGGGTGATATCTGGTGGAAATATCTCCAGTAGCACACCTGCTCTCAGGAAATTCATCCAAATTGGAGAAGACAATCTGCAGACGTAATTTACACACAGTGATGTGTTGTGAGAGGGCAGAGAGAGAAGAACAGAGGACCAACCCTGAGAAAGTCATGTTCATTTTGAATTCTGATGAGTGACGGAAGTTGCCAGGTGAAAAGGAAGCTCTGCCTGCTGTGGCCTAACTGTAAGGGAGACAGTGAGGCCAGTGAACTGAAGGTCAGCATGGCCGGAGGTTCAAATGGCAGTGGGAAGAGACTGCTGAGTCAGGCAAGGGCACGACATGGAGCCCATTGTTTTTTACCCCCTTCCCCCATGGAGACCTTTTTAATCCTGCTAAAGTGGTTTGAAATTTACCTTCAAGGCAATGAGAAGTCTTTTAAAGATTTTAAGCAGGAGAATGACATATTCAGATTGGTGTTTTTAAAATATCATCCTGAATGTGGTCCAGGCAATGGGAGCAAAACAAAGCCTTCGTGCTTCTGCATATTCTCCACGCTTTCTTCTTCCAGCTGACTGGATGTTTTCGTAGCCCTGTGTCATATAGCGTTGTGTGCTTGGCAGATGTAACTTACTTTTCTTTCTTAATAGAAATGATGAAAAGGCAAAGTAGAGAATAGTTTAGTCACTGGTTAAGTATATTATTGGCCTTTTTTTTTTGCTTCCTTCAGGAAAGACTATGTTTCTAAGTGTGTTGATTATGTTTTAAACACCTCTGTAAAGGCAGTTTATGAGGAATTTCAGAGAGGATTTTATAAACTTTTTGACAAAGAGATACTTAAACATTTCAAGCCTGAAGAACTAATGAGAGCAATAATTGGAAATACTGACTATGACTGGGAACAATTTGAAAAGGTAGGTAATAACTAAAGTGCCCCCAAGTCTTCCAAACAAAAATTACCCCTAAAAACCAAATTTCTCCTTTTTTCTTTTTTTTTTCAAGAATTCTATTTATGAGCAAGGATACCATGAGTCACATCCTACTATACTGATGTTTTGGAAAGCTTTCCATAATTTAACTTTGGATGAAAAGAGAAAATTCCTCTGTAAGTATTGCAGAAATAGATGAATCTATAATTACATATCTTTTAAAATATCTTATTTGAGATAAAGTCATTAATAGTGTATCACAAATGTTAATGGCAAAGCAAGGGTTAGAATGCAGGTCCCCTAGCTTCTAGACCAGTGTTCATTTTCTTACTTAAGCCTGTTTTCCATTTTAAAAAATGATAGTAATAAAGATATTGTTATTTTACTACCTTGTCTACACTGACCCAGTTTGTGTCTTCTTTCTTTACTTTAGTTGGCTCCTAATTGAGCCTTTTATCTCACATTCCTACCTTTATTTAATTATCTAAAGTCCTATGGAATTAGGGCAATGTCAACTATCTCAAATACTATTAATGATTATAGTTCCAGTGACCACTGATGATGATAATAATAATAACATTTATATTGTGTGCTTACTCTATACCAGGCACTGTCCTGATCATTTTATAACTGTTACTTCCCTTTATCCTAATAGCAGCCTATGAAGCAGGTACCTTTATTTACCCCCACTTCAGATATGAGGAAAAAGAGACTTGCAGCATTTAGTAGCTTGCCTATGTTCTGACAGTTGGTTAGTGTCAGAATGAGAATTTGAACCCAGCAGGCTAATTCAAAGCCCGTGTTCAAGACCACTAAGACATAAGAACCTCTTTTAGTGGGAAACCTGGGTTTCCATCAGATCAGATCAGATCAGTCGCTCAGTCGTGTCCAACTCTTTGCGACCCCATGAATCGCAGCACACCAGGCCTCCCTGTCCATCACCAACTTCCAGAGTTCACTGAGACTCATGTCCATCGAGTCAGCGATGCCATCCAGCCATCTCATCCTCTGTCGCCCCCTTCTCCTCTTGCCCCCAATCCCTCCCAGCATCAGAGTCCTTTCCAATGAGTCAACTCTTCACATGAGGTGGCCAAAGTATTGGAGTTTCAGCTTTAGTATAGGACAGATTTAATGCCTTATTCTCTTATCTTTCATCCCATTTCTTAGTTCTTCTTGAGATGCGTACACATCTTTCTTGCTATTTTTGTTGCTACTGAGGATGTTTGAGGACAACTTTTCCACAAACTTAACTACTTCTCCACAAGCCCAAACTACCTTCCCAATGTTCTTTCTTAATGGGAAACTTTTGTTTCAGTCCAGGGATTCTGTTGGCTGTACATTCAGTGAGTTCACATACATCTTCTCCTCTGGTTTTTTCTTTCTGCCTGAAGCTTCCCTGTCACCCTAACCTGGCACCTCTCTCCCCGCCTTGAGGCTCAGTGTCTTCATTATCTCTTCACATCATACTTCCTAGCTGAGCTCGACTAAACTCCTTGTATCTTGCTGTTATCTTTTCACATACGTAATTTCCCCCCAACTAGATCGTGAACTCACCAAAGACAAAGACCAAATGTCATGATTTTTCTTCACCCCACATGGTCCCATGTAGTTCTCTTTGCACAAGGGGGACCTGATAAATATTTTTGAATGAAATGATTAATTTCTTCCTTTTCATTTTAAGTTTTGTTCTTTCTGTGAACTACTTTAACTGAAGCTTATTTCTTTTTAGTTTTTCTTACAGGAAATGATAGACTACATGTAAAAGGCATACAGAAACCAGGAATCCGGTTTCGCTGTCCTGAGACTTGCAGTGAAAGCGATTTCCCAAAATCACTGACATGTCATAATATTCTGGAACTCCCTAAATATTCTACAATGAAAAAAGTGAAGGAAGCACTTCAAAGAGCCATCAACAGCAACAAAGGATTTATCTCAGCCACAGTCACAGGGTGATAGTGACCTCTGAGAGGCTCACATCTCGGGTCCTCTCACCCTACGATCCTTCTGTTCTTTAGTACAGGAGTACAGTTTCTTCTTTAGGTCTGATTAGTACAAAGGTTGATGGATTTTAGATAGAATTAGTTGACAAATGCTGGGATAAACAATGACATGATGAGTCAAGGATAATATTGTTAATAAACCAGCATTTCCTGGTCCTTAAATTTGCTATGAGAATGATTGCTTTTTACTGAATTATTTCCTGAATAATAATTAGCATTTTAAAATATACTGAATATTAAAAGCTAAAAGATACTCTAAAAATATTGTACATCTAATAAGTGAAAGTGAAGTCACTCAGTCGTGTCTGACTCTTTGTGACCCCATGGGCTGTAGCCTACCAGTCTCCTCCATCCATGGAATTTTCCAGGCAACAGTACTGGAGTGGGTTGCCATTTCCTTCTCCAGAGGATCTTCCTGACCCAGGGATCGAACCCTGGTCTCCCAAATTGCAGGCAGACGCTTTACCATCTGAGCCCCAGGGAAACTCTAATAAACAATTTATAAATATGAAGTTTGAAAAAATAAAGCTGTAATTGAATTCACCATGTTTTGAGGCATGTATGTGTGTGTGTGTATATATATATATATATATATATTTGTTTGTTTTGTTTTTTTTCCTATTCTGGGATGTCTCCAGAGTTTTGATTATAGCCAAACAATCTTTTTGAAAAAATCTAAATATTGTGTTCAGTGCTGTGTTCTAAGAATCGTTCTAAATGAAAATAACATTATTTTGGCTAAAGGCTGAGCCCAACCAGGAACTCCTGTCTAATTACAGTTGGAAAAAAATGAAGAACATGAAATATGTTTCAGCATTATAGCTATAGAATGAATTAAAGGAGAGATATAAGCATGTTGGAAATGAATTTTGTGAGCCATTTCTATCTCATATTAAGTTTAAAACTGTAAGCTATTCTATAAATGCCTATGGTCATCCCAAACCATACACAGAAGCCTTGTATCATACACAGAAGCCTGTGTATCTTGTATCAGTGGTGCTGTGGGAAAGGAAACTATGGGGTGACGTCCACACTAGGTGCTGATGTGGAAGGAGGTCTGAAATCTGAGGACAGACCAGACAGAGAGAGAGATTTCACCAAAAACCCTAGATTGTGAGGTAGTTAGTAGAAACGTAAGCCCCCAGCAAATTCTCATAGTTATTTTGGATATATCTGGTTTCTACAACAAGTGGAATGAAGGCCCAGATGTACACTATTGGAATTTTAAGGGAAAAAGTAACTTCTGCATCTTAGAGATCCTTAGTTCAGTTCAGTCGTTTAGTCATGTCTGACTCTTTGTGACCCCATGGACTGCAGCACACCAGGCTTCCCTGTCTATCACCAACTCCTAGAGCTTGATCAAACTCATGTCCATCAAGTCGGTGATGCCATCCAACCGCCTCATCCTCTGTTGTCACCTTCTCCTCCTGCCTTCAACTTTCCCAGCATCAGGGTCTTTTCCAGTGAGTCAGTTTTTCACATCAGGTGGCCAAAGTATTGGAGTTTCATCTTCAGCATCAGTCCTTCCAATGAATAGTCAAGACTGATTTCCTTTAAGATTGACTGGTTTGATTTCCTTGCAGTCCAGGGGGCTCTCAAGAGTTCTCCAACACCACAGTTCAAAAGCATCAATTCTTTGGTGCTCAGCTTTCTTTATAGTCCAACTCTCACATCCATACATGATTACCGGAAAAACCATAGCTTTGACTAGATGGACTTTTGTCAGCAAAGTAATGCCTCTACTTTTTAATATGCTGTCTAGGTGGGTCATAGCTTTTCTTCCAAGGAGCAAGCATCTTTTAATTTCATGGCTGCAGTCACCATCTGCAATGATTTTGGAGCCTCCCAAAACAAAGTCTTTCACTGTTTCCATTGTTTACCCATCCATTTGCCATGAAGTGATGGGACCGGGTGCCATGATCTTAGTTTTCTGAATGTAGAGCTTTAAGCCACCTTTTCACTCTCCTCTTTCACTTTCATCAAGAGGTTCTTTAGTTCTTCTTTGCTTTCTGCCATTAGGGTGGTGTCATCTGCATATCTGAGGTTATTGATATTTCTCCCAGCAATCTTGATTCCAGCTTGTGCTTCTTCCAGCCCAGAGTTTCTCATGATGTACTATGCATATAAGTTAAATAAGCAGGGTGACAGTATACAGCCTTAACATACTATTTCCCAATTTGGAACCAGTCTGTTGTTCTATGTCAGGTTCTAACTGTTGCTTCTTGACCTGCATACAGATTTCTCAGGAGGCAGGTCAAGTGGTCTGGTATTCCCATCTCTTTAAGAATTTTCCACAGTTTGCTGTGATCCACACAGTCAAAGGCTTTGGCGTAGTCGATAAAGCAGATGTCTTTCTGGAACTCTCTTGCTTTTCCAGTGATCCAATGGTTATTGGCAATTTGATCTCTGGTTCCTCTGCCTTTTCTAAATCCAGCTTGAACATCTGGAAGTTCTTGGTTTATGCACTGTTGAAGCTTCACTTGGATAATTTTGAGCATTACTTTGCTAGCATGTGAGATGAGAGCAATTGTGCTGTAGTTTGAATATTCTTTGGCGTTGCCTTTCTTTGGGATTAGAATGACAACTGACCTTTTCCAGTCCTGTGGCCACTGCTGAATTTTCCACATTTGCTGGCATATTGAGTGCAGCACTCTCACAGCATCATCTTTTAGGATTTGAAATAGCTCAACTGGAATTTTATCACCTCTAACTAGCTTTGTTCGTAGTGATGCTTCCTAAGGCCCACCTGACTTCACAGTCCAGAATGTCTGGCTCTAGGTGAGTGATCACACCATCATGGTTATCTGGGTCATTAAGATCTTTTTTGTATAGTTCTTCTTTATATTCTTGCCACCTCTTAATAGCTTCTGCTTCTGTTAGGGCCATAAAATTTCTATCCTTTATTGTACCCATCTTTGCATGAAATGTTCCCTTGGTATCTCTAATTTTCTTGAAGAGATCTCTAGTCTTTCCCATTCTATTGTTTTCCTCTGTTTCTTTGCACTGATCACTGAGGAAGGCTTTCTTATCTCTCCTTGCTATTCTTTAGAACTCTGCATTCAAGAATGGGTATCTTTCCTTTTCTCTTGTGCCTTTTGCTTCTCTTCTTTTCTCAGCTATTTGTAAGGTCTTCTCAGACAACCATTCTGCCTTTTTGCATTTCTTTTTCTTGGGAATAATCTTGATCATTGCCTCCTGTACAATGACAAACCACTTGACAAACTTGCCTTGAGAATCCTATGGACTGTATGAAAAGGCAAAAAGATATGACACTGAAAGATGAACTCCCCATGTTGGTAGGTACCCAATATGCTACCAGAGTTGAGAAATAATTCCAGAAAGAATGAAGAGATGGAGTCAAAGTGAAAACAATGCCCTTTGTGGATGTGACTGGTGATGGAAGTAAATTACGATGCTGTAAAAAACAATATTGCATAGGAACCTGGAATGTTAGGTCCACGAATCAAGGTAAATTGGAAGTGGTCAAACAGGAGATGGCAAGAGTGAACATCAACATTTTAGGAATCAGTTAACTAAAATGGACTGGAATAGATTAATTTAATTCACATGACCATTATATCTATTACTGTGGGCAAGAATCCCTTAGAAGAAATGGAGTAGCTGTCACAGTCAACCAGAGTCCAAAATGCATTACTTGGATGCAATCTCAAAAATGAC
>NW_011495025.1:5920131-5924177 GCF_000754665.1 Bison bison bison | reverse complement strand
CCAAATTCAGACTGAAATTGAAGAAAGTAGGGAAAACCACTAGACCATCCAGGTATGACCTAAATCAAATCCCTTACGATTATACAGTGGAAGTGAGAAATAGATTTAAGGGACTAGATCTGATAGACAGAGTGCCTGAAGAACTATGGACAGAGGTTACTGACATTGTACAGAAGAGATCCTTAAGCACCTGACTTTTGGATTTTGTTATTCAGGCCTTTCAACGCCAACATTACTTTTTCTATGCAAATGAGTGAGCTGTACTAAACATTTTAAGAACAGATAGTACCAGTTCTTTATATATTCTTTCAGAAAATGAAGAGGGAACACTTCCCAATTAATTCTCTTCTGCCAGCATTATTCTAATACCAAAACCAGATAAAGACATTACAGGAAAAGAAACCTACGTGTATCTCTCATATGATCACAGATAAAAAAATCTTTTACAAAGTTTAAACACATAAAACATTCAGTAAAATATAATATCTGTGACCAACTTGGAGTTAGTTCAGAAATTCATTTGAAAATGCATTGTTTTCACCATATTAGACAAAAATCGTGTAATTACCTCAGTAGAGGTAGAAAAAAATTGACAAAATTCCGTACTCACTCATGCAAGATGAGTACTCTTGGCAAACTAGGAACTTACTTGACCTGATTACTTCATACTTAATGGTGAAAGAATGCTTTCCTACTAAAATTGAGAAGTCCAAGATGTCTCTCATCACTTCTGTTCAACATTATACTAGATGTACTAGTCCATACATCAGGCCAAACTTAAAAAAGAAGGGCCATAATGATTGGAAAGGAAAGAGTAAAACTATCTTATTTATCAATTACATAGTTATCTGTAGGATATTAAAAGGCATCCACACAAAAAATCTACTAGAACCATTTATTAAGTAAATATAGAAAGGTGTCATGGTTCAAGGCAATATATAAAAGTTAAATGCATTTATATATACTCACGGGCTTTCCTTGTGGCTCATCTGGTAAAGAATCAGCCTCCAACGTGGGAGACCTGGGTTCAATTCCTGGGTTGGGGAGATCCCGTGGAGAAGGGAAAGGCTACCCACTTCAGTATTCTGGCCTGGAGAATTCCATGGACTGCATAGTCCATGGGGTTGCAAAGAGTCGGACACGACTAAGGAACTTGTATTTCACATATATACTCACAATCAAGCACTGAAATTTTTAAAAGTACAACTTGTAATATCAAAAAATAAATATATAAGGATAAGTTTAACAAAGTATGTTTGACTGCTCACAAAAAACTTGAAAATATTGCTGCAACAGTTTAAGAAGCTTTTAGTTAATGGCGAGAGATGCTCATGGACAAAAGAATCAATATTATCATCAGGTCAGTTCTTCCTAAACTGATCTAATTTAGAGTAATTGCTAAATCCTTGCAGTCTGTTTTGTAGAAATTGGTAAGGTGGTTCTAAAATATTTATGGAAATGCAAAGAACTTAAAATAGACAAAACAACTGAAGAAGGACAATGGTCAAACACTTAGGTGAACTGATTTTGAGTCAATTAGCATCTACAGTAATTAACACAGTGTGGTACTGGAGTAAAAAACCGAAATACACAATGGAACACAATAAAAAGTCCAGAGATAAATCCAATCACATATAGTCAACAGTTTCGACAGGGACACTGAGGCAATTCAATGAGTAAAGGCAAACTGGAACAGGTGGAAATGGATTAAAAAAATGAACCTCTTCCCTTATTTCACACCATAAAGAATAATTCATTTGAAATATAACAAAGACCTAAAGCTGTAAAACTTCTAGAAGATAATGTATGAGAAAATCTTTGTTATTTTGGGTTAGGCAAAGATTTTTTAACGTCAAAAAAAAGCAGGAATAATGTTGGTAAGAGAAAAAGAATGGATAAAGAAAAAATGAATAATTTGCATCAAAATAAAGTAAAATTAGAGAAAAAAAAAATAAAAATAAAAATAAAAAACACATAAAAAAAATTAAAACTTTAGCTCTTTAGATGACATTTTTCATGTAATTTTATTTTTTGTTTTAGTTTTATCATAACTTTCCTCTTTTTATTGAAGTATAGTTGATGTACAATATTATGTTAGTTAAAATGACATTTTTAATAAAATTAAAAGGCAAGCCACAGACTGGTAGAAAATATTTCAAAACATGTATCTAGTAAAGAACTTTATATGTAACATAGACGACTCATACATTAAAAAAAAAAAAAAAACAATCTTAGATGATAAGCAATGGAATCAGTAAATAGGCAAAAGATGCAAACAGACACGTCAACAAGAGGAGACAGAGATCAGCACTAATAAAAGCACTTGAAAAATTTCCCATCATTAATCATTGTTGTTTAGTTGCTCAGTCCTGTCCAACTCTTTTGTGACCCCATGGACTCCAACCTACCAGGCTCCTCTGTCCATGGGATTTCCCAGGTAAGAATATTGGAGGGGATTGCAGTTTCCTTCTCCAGGGGATCTTCCCAATAAAGGGATGGAGCTGGTGTCTCCTGAAATGGCAGCCGGCTTCTCTACCACTGAGCCACCAGGGAAGTTTTAATGGAAATGAAAACTGCAGTAAGATGGTATTTTAGACTACCGCAACTGCTAACATTAAGAAGACTGACAGTACTAAATGTTGGGAAGAATACAGAGGGACTGGACCTCTCAAATTGCTGGAGGGAATGCTAAACGGTATAGCATTTTAGAAAAGTATGGTAGTTTCTTCAAACGATACTCATGTACTTGCCATATGACACAGCAACTTCATTTTTAGTTACTTATTCCAAAGAAATGAAAACACGTATCCACATTTATTCAAAGCCTTGTTCACAGTATTCACAGCACTTCTATTCATCCGAGCCGCAAGCCAGAAAGGACTAAAATGCCTGCCTATAGGTAAATGGATAAAGAAAATTGTAGTATATTCATATAATAGACTACCATTCAACAATAACAAAGAGAGAACTACTGATGAAACACTACAGGCTGAATCTTAAAACTTTATGCTAAGTGAAAAAAGTCAGACACAGGACTGCACAAATCTGATTCCATTCCTAAGAAACTCTAGAAAAGGCAAAAATATATGGACAGCAGTGGCTGCAGGCACCGTCGTGTGGGCCGTGGGATGGGATAGCTCTCTTCAGCTTTACCATGATGCTGTGGCAAAGCCTGGAGCAGAGTGCTTAGCAAACTTCAGCTTTCCTCGTCACAGTAGTTTCTGGAAATTCTGCAAGTCCGCCTGTGCCAAGGCTCCTCCTAGTGGAATTTGCAGTACTTCTTCGAAGGCCACCTGGTCCAGTTCAGGTGGCCACTGCCCGCCTGAGGACATCTTCTCAGCCCCGCCTCCCACCTCTTCACAGACTAGCGCCTTGTTTACTCTGGCCACCGTCCAAGCCAGTCTTAAAATCATGAAGTTTCCCTTTCTCTTTTCGATTCCGCTCCCTTAAAAAAACAACAACAATCAGTTTCGTTTCTCTCAGAAACTGCCGGCTCCGCCCCCAAACAACACGTCGGGACCCAGCGTTTGGGCGGGGTAGGGAGACTGCGGCTCCTAGACGTCGGTGTGCGTTCCGCTCGCTGCGGCTCCACACCACGACGCCCGGGGGCAGCCTTCAGGCCCTGGCCGTCTCTTTTCCTCGCCTCAGCTCGGTCTCCTTCGAAGGTTCGGACAGCTGAGACACGGCTGAGGAGCTCGGGAAATTGGTGATGGAGGGGAGGCCACGGAGGAGGTCGCGGGGCGGCGCACGCCCGGTACCCGGGCGGGTCTCCGAGTCCCGACCCCCCGCGTCCCGACCCCCCGCGTCCCGGCCCTCCGCGACAGTGCCCGCGGTGTCTTGGGGAGCGAAGCTCTGGCTCTTCCCCAGCGCCGCCGGGCTCCGCAGCGCGCTATCCAAGAGGCCCGAGGCGACACGCCAGATGTGCTGCACGCGCCAGCGCCTGGCGGTGCTGGAGCGCGGCGGGGCGGGCGTCGAAGTCCACCAGCTGCCGGCGGGGAGCGACGGCGCCAGGAAGCCGAGTGAGTGAGGCCGCGCAGCGCCCTCTC
>NW_011495025.1:5899169-5920031 GCF_000754665.1 Bison bison bison | reverse complement strand
GAGTGCGGTGGGCGTCCTGGCCGGGGCCCGCACGGACGCTTCTCTCTAGAGCGGCCCGACTTGTGGGTGTGCGGTCCTTCTTTGACCGTGAGAGACTCAGAGGGACCCGACGGCGCAGCGGCCCGCGCGGGCCGTGGAAGTGCGCCCGGCCGGGGGTGTTTTCGCGTTTGGCACCCCTGAGTTCTCCAGCCTTGTTCCTCGCGGGCTCGGAGTTGGGGCCGGACGGTGGCGAGAAACACAAGGTCCGCTCCGCCCGCCGCCTCATGGAGGGAGTCTCCCGGCAGCATTTCAGCCAGTCTGCCTCTGTCTTTGGTTTCTATTCAAAGTGTGTTTTTCACTTACGCCTTTTAGAACACACCGGCTTTGATTTTGTGAGTCTTTGGAGAACCTTGTTTGGGTTTTCTTGTTCTCAGTGATAATGTCTTACGTGTGCAAGCAATTTAAAGAGGGCTTTCAGTTGCACTTTGGTAATCTCTGTAGAGATTTCTTAGCTCTGGTGACCCTGACTCCAGATTTTACAGATGGATGGGGTTGTAAATGACCACACATTTAATTTTGAAAAGTTTGCCCATCTATTGCGTGAAGAAAATGATATTTTACTTTTGTTCGTTTTGCTTTTAACTTGAGGGAAGTCGAGAACCTTTTTTCTGTAGGTTATTTGAGGTTTTTGGGGGTGTGTGAACTGCCAGTTCGTTGACATCTTTGCCTCGCTTTAAAAAAAAAGATGAGTTGTTTATCTTTTTCCTGTTTATTTGGAAGAGTTTTTGTGTATTGAGTAAGAGTAGCCGTTTGTCGGTCATATACGCAGTAAAATTTTACCCGACTTGCCGTTTGCTAATGTTATTTTATAGTTTACTACATCAGTCTTTTCATTTAAGGAGACTTAAGCATTTCGTGTTATGTTAGAAAGCTATTCTCAATCCAAATTTGTTTAATGTTCTCATCTTTTTCCTAATTTTAAGATTTTGCTTTTAAACCTAACATTTTAAATACACTTAGCAGTTATTTTGACTTAAGGAGTGAGGTGGGAGGAATATGGATTGATTTATTTTTTTTCTCCAAAATGGCTAGCCGTGTTCCAGTACCTTTTTTTGAATAAACCCACCTTTTTTGAATAAACCCTCCTTTTTTTCAACTGATTTGAAATGCTGAGTCTCTAAAAAAGCTTTAGTCTATTGGGCCATTCTTTATTACCAGACTGGTTTGGTTCTCTTTAGAATTTGTATTATGAAGTGGTTTGTGCTTTGATCTTTCGCGTAAATAGATTTATTTCATTAGAACTGAAAACTGAAACAAGGTCCCAACTCTACCTACTTTTTGTGAACAAATTAAATGAGATAAAAGTAAAGGGTTTAGTGGACAGTTTTAAATCTTTAACTTTGAGAAAGCGCTAAATATGCACTGGCAGTACAATTTCTTTTAATAGCATCCTTTTAAAAAATTGTCCCCCAAACCCAATTCCTCATTTACTCTTAAAATGAAGTATGTTCTCCAAAAATTAAATTATAGTTTCTTACAGACTTTTTCATTTCTAGCACTTCAAATTTAGTTTCTCTCCTTGAACTTATTAAACAGGAATCTAAAAGCAAATAGTTAGCTATTTTAATTGAAAAGATATATTCAATTTAAAACAGTATATAAATCGATGCTTTCCCAAATTAAAAAAAAAAATCTGTTGTCAAGACAATAGTCATTGCTATTTTGTCTGCTTGGTGCATGGTTGAATTTTCTTAAAAGAGACGTTCATGTTAAGTTGTGTAGGTGACATTTTTTCCCAGGTGTTTTAAGTGCATTATAATTAAGTGAATAATAGTAGTGGGTCACAGTGAGTGATGATAGTTCCTGTTGGATTTGCTCTGCAGAGTGCATTAAGTTAGGGAAAAAAATGAAGATACATTCCATGGACCAAGGAGAAGAGCACATGCTGGTTCTATCCTCGGATGGAAAACCATTTGAGTACAAGTATAGCATAGAACATGCAAGGTAGGAAAGTTTTTTTTATCTTTTTATTAAAAATGATGTAAATTTCACTCAAAAAGCATCATAATTTTTGTAGGAAAATGTTACTTTATACAATCTTTGCTTTATATGGTGGTATCTTAAGTAAATGACGAATTCTGAACTGACTAGTGAACTGTAAATCAATTTGTATCTCCCAGGGCATGTACCATGTTGATTTGGCACTTAAAGGAAATGATTGGTTAGTCCACGTATCCCCAAATTGGACTTACATAGTAATTAACTCATTTAACCCCAAAGTAGTTTTCAACCCCAGAGAAAAGTGAATTATCATGGAATGATTTGTGAGACTTTTTCCTAGTAGATCTTATGAATTAGAACTTATTTTCATCTTGTATTATTCCTGCATCATAAAATTATGGTTTGTAAAAGAGTCTTAGAATCATCTTACCACAGTTTTAGAATGAACATTATTTTCCTTTTAAACCACTAATTAAAGCATATTATTACTATAATAATTTTAGATGTGCTGAATGTGAAGTTAACTTTTTGGAGTTTCAATCCTAATTAAATACAGTTAATAATTCTTAACTGTTGTGACTTATTTGTGATCAATGTAAAATATATTTCCTTTCATCAGGTTTCAGTGCATTTTACAAGAAAAAAATATAATTCAGATCACATGTGGAGATTATCATTCTCTTGCACTCTCAAAAGGTACTTTTCTAAATATTGTTTTTTCAAAAGAGAGTAAATCTATGTGTATATAGAACTAAGAGAATGTATGTGCTTCATTTGGTACCAGGACCGAAATATGGTTTTGAATGTGGTACGGTCTAGAACACTACTAAAAGAGATACAAAATCAGAATTCTTGGACCTATAAAATCTTCCGGTTTTCATAATTACTTTTCCTACATTTTATTCTCTCAAATGAAAAAACTAAAGCAATTTGGTAATGAGTTTGATGTTCTTTATTTAAGGGAAAAGAGCCTATTGATTGAAAGCGTATAGGAGCTCATAAGCAATGGAATGCTCTTCCCAAGGGATTTTGAGCAAGGGCAAGTTTTGTAGAGTGTCAGAAGCTTCAATATGGAAACAGGGCATGATTGACTGTGGTTGCATATCTGATCAAGGAAATAAGTATAGAGCCCAGAGTAAACTTGGTGTTTGGGGATTGGCTGACTGGATGTACTGTGTTTCTGGTTAGGCTGAGCGTTCAGAGTGTGAAAGTTCGGTTTGGTGACATGGCACCTGGGTGCCATCTTGGGCCTAGAGATTTATTTCAGCAGTTCTGTTTTCTATTTTTCAAATATGAAACAATGAAAATATTCTAAATAATTAAAATCATTCTCTCTGGAATCAAGACTAGGAATGGTCCACCCTTTTCCAGAACTTTCTTCCCTTTTCCTAGGGTTCTTCCAGCTCCCATGATAGGAGCTCAGAATCCCTTGGGTCTGCTTTTATGGCCAGTTTGCTGGCCTCTGACATGTTTTAACATTAACTTTTGAATTTGGGGATTCTTCTCAACCCTGTATTACTTAACATTTTTTATCAGATGCCATAATGGTAGGAAAGGGAAGTAGTGAATATGAATTATTTCCTGAAGCCACTTGACCTAATTAAGACAGGCAGGTGATAAGGAATAGTGGAATTCAGGATCAAGGAAATTTTTTAAATACATAGGACAGATATAAACTTTTAGAATGAAAGCTGAAATTCAAGGGAAGTAAGTGATCATGTATTTGACTTACACTGAAGGCTCTGTTAAGGTTTAAGTGTTAATTTGTATTGGAAAAAGCTGGTTGTTTGACATGATCCATTTATGAACAACTCTTTCATTTTGAGTACATGTTCAGGTTGTGAAGGTGAAACAGATACATGTGCCTTCAAGAAGCCTAGGATGTATGGATGTGGGGGGAAGGGATTGTTCAGGGTTTATTACTGGTAAGTCACAATACGATGTAGGAAGAATGAAAGTTGGGAAAGCAAGAAAGGGAACTACTCATCCTTCTCATTTTGGTATTTCCTGCCGACTGATAGGCACTTGGTAGTTAGGTTTGAAGGAAAATCTCTACCTCTCACCTGTTCCTGCATAGTATCTTGCAGAGTAGTACTCACTAAAATTTAAGTCTCTGATATATTTTTTCAGCCTCTATTAGGTACTGTCATCTCTGTTAGATAACATCTAAGAACTTTTCTTTAAAAATATGTTCCAATATGTGTATTCACTTTGCTGTACAACTGAAACTGACACAACATTGTGAATCAACTATACTCCAATAAAATTTTTTAAAATAGATAAATAAAATGAAAATATGCTCCATATATTTAATTCATGGAAGAAGATGCTCACTCTTCATGATACTGTACTGCAATTTCAAATGTATGTTTACATTATTTATTTAGCATCTTTGGGCACATGGAGAGGGAGAGAAAGAAAGGTAGTTTGGGGTTTTTAGTTTTCAAAAGTAGAGTATTTCTGTCTTTCATAGGCCCATCCTGTGAGTTTTTAAAAATAAGTATTTCTTGAATTTGATTGTAATATATTCCAATAGCTTTATTCTTTGTCTGTTTGGGTCGCTATAATAAAAATAGAGTAGGTGATTTAAACAGCAGAAATTTGAAGTCCAGTTCAGGGTTTTAGCAGATTTGGTATCTAGTGAGGGCAGTCTTCTTACAAGTGGAAAGGACAAGAGAGCTCTCTGGGGACCCTTTTATAAGGGCATTAATCCCATTCATGAGTGCTCCCCCTATCATGATCTCATCCAATTTTAGTCACCACCCCAAAGGCCACTTCCTAATACTATCACACTGAAGGATAGGATTTCAGCATAGAAGTTTTGGGCGAACACAGACATCCAGTTCTTAATACTACCCTTTGAGGTAGGAGATAAGGAACTGTAACTTTTACTGCTGAAGAGAAGTTTCTTCTAGTTTTTCTGACTGAGTCTTGAGATCTGAGCAGTCCTGTCAGTTTGAATGGACGAGATTGTAATGGTGTAGTATGGATAGAATATAATGTCCTAGGGTGATGTCTGCTGCATTTGAAACTTACTAAGACAGCATTTTCTCTGTTAATGTCAAGGTGGTGAGCTTTTTGCTTGGGGACAGAACTTAGATGGCCAGCTTGGAGTTGGAAGAATATTTGCCTCAACTTCTACACCGGAGATTGTGGAGAACCTCTCAGGAGTCCCCTTGGTTCAGATTTCTGCAGGAGAAGCCCACAGCATGGCCTTATCCATGTCCGGAAATGTTTACTCTTGGGGAAGAAATGATTGTGGACAGCTGGGCCTGGGCCACACCTACAGTATGGAAATATATTTTAAAATTTCATATTATAAACAAATATATTTGACATATAAGAGAAATGAATATAATTGGAATGTAATCTGAACCAAAAATGGTTCAGATTCCCGCTTTCATTAGCACTGATTTGCCTGGTTATCTCTCTGTGTTCAGTGTAGAATCGGTCTAAACAACACACGCAGTGTGCAGGTCATGGCTGTAATTGAGATGAGTGTCTGGGTCAAGTGGGAAAAAGGGAAAGAGCGTTGGACAAGAGATCGGAATATCTGGGCTGTGATTCCCACTTCCACATTAACTAATTTCGCCTACCCAAGTCACTTCATTTTTCTCCATGTCTCATTTTCTTTTTCTGTAAAGTGATGAGTTTGGATGAAGTGACCTTTAAGGTACCTGTGGACTTTAAATATCTATTAATACAATCGTGGTAAGGTTTTAATTACATGTGTGTAGACACACATAAACATGTAATTCGCATTACTGAGCTACCTCCCCAAAGAAAAAGTCAGTATTTCTGATGACCCCAAACCCCTTGTTAGAGATTTCAGGTGTGGCAAACTCCGATGCTTTATCAGCCGTGGTAATATACACATTCTGCCTCGGGTTACTGGTCAGATACTGCATTTCTGCCTCACATGTCCCCGTGCTAGTTACTCAGGAGAACCCATAAGTCATTTCACAGGAGGAAAAGGAATAAAGGACCGCTGAACTTACTTTTGCTGAATCTCTTTGGGATAAGGAAGTAATCGTGATAGAGAGAAGAGGTAGTGTAAGGCAATTCTCTCCACTAGAGAATTTGAAAGAAAAATAAGAAGCTTTAGGTTCATTAGAAGGGTAATAATGCTAGACTAGAATTGGATATACCAGATATGCTTCAATGAAAGCTAATCAAGTCAGGTTTAAAAAGAGAAGAAGGGGCTCTGGGAAGTGAAAGTGACACTTCACAGGTGAGTACCCCCAAGTGTGGCCCTTTGACCACCACCCCTGTTCCAGTTTCAGACCTAAATCTACCAGCATAGAGCCTTTCTTGAGTGTGTTGGGAGCTACTGTGATGGGCCTAGAGGAAGTAATCTGGGTGTTTTATCAGTAGCGTGGAACTCCAGTATGAAATTCAATGTTTCCTTGTGGTTACTTGAACTCTTCTTTTCCTTGTGTAGATAAAGATTCTCCTTCCTGTATTGAAGCACCGGATGATCAGAAAGTTGACTTTCTTGCTTGTGGTGGCTGTCACACTGCGCTGCTCACAAAGGTTAGTGTACCCTTGTCTCTTTGACTGCAGTTCCAGAAGAGCACTTTGTAGTGGAGAGAGCACTAGAACATGGAGATATGGGCAGCTGGTGTTTACTGGGGAAGCAAGGTCACTGCTTCCCCATGCAGGACTGTCCTGATAATTGGGGGGCTTTGTTCTGATGGTGATTTTATTGATTTTTCACTGATGCCTCCACAGAAGTGAGTGTTAACTTCTGTGTCATATTCTCTAATTTCTGATAAGAAATTCCCTTTCTTAGAGTGGACTGGTGTTTACTTTTGGTGATGGAAAGTACGGGCAACTCGGTCACAATTCAACACAGAATGAGTTAAGACCCCGTTTGGTAACTGGGCTTGTTGGAAATAGAGTGACCCAGATAGCATGTGGAAGGTAAGTTGTAAAGTATCAATAAAAATTGATAAGATAAATATAATAAATTTAGATAGGTAGTTTAATAAAATTTCTCTTCAGTTTCTTTGAGTTAAAACTATCAAACATTTTCAGATAGGTGAAAATGCTTAATTCACATTGTTAGACAATCATAATCTTTATTTTAGTATACATATTTATTTTAATTGATTTTTTAAATATGTAAATATACTTTCTGTTGGTCCTTCAGTGAAATACCTTTGTAAACATTAAAATGCACTTTATCTTTTAAAAAATTATTTATTTGGAAAAAATGAACAAACGAGTTAGAAAGGATTACTCATTGATATCCTCACTCTATCTGTGTTAACCAAAGAAACTTTGTCACCACTTTGGATTTTTCATGACACACACTCCTCTGAGTAGCATGTGTTACAGGAGGAATCCTCACCTTAGACATGTCTTAATGCAAACCAGAGAAGCACCCCTACTAACACAGGCGAGTTTACTGGAAAGACACAAGGCTCACTGAAAGCTATTATACTGATGGTCAATTTTAAGAGGAGGATACAAATTATCAATAGAGTTAAAGGAAGAGCTGCATAGGACAGAGTCTAAAAGAGGTGCAAATGAGGAGCTTCTGATGTCCACTCCCCTTGGAGGCATGGACAGTGTTACCTCCTTCCAGCCTGATACATGACTGTGAAGAATATTGTCAATTAGGGAAGTTCACCCAAGTCCAGACTTTCATTGCTTAGTCATGATTGATTGAATTATTGCCCATGTGACTGAACTCAGACTCCAGCCTCTGTGTACCCAGAGGTTCAGCTTACCTATAGCTGGAGGGGCCTCTATGAGCCACTTTGATAAACTATTAGGTGTGGTCAAGGGGCCTGCCATGAATAACAGAGACACTCCTATCACTTGGGAAATTCTAAGAGGTTAGACATCACCTCCCTAGAGGTGAGAATAAAGGCCAGAGCTCTGAGCAAGGCCAAATTCTTTCCTTATACATCTGTATAATAGGAGAGGCCATTAATCAGATTGGTAAGAAAATCAGCATAATTAAAGGTCTTTGGGAAGTAGAGTTGGAGCTCAGGATCACCTGATTCCATCTTCTAGGATGGGGAAGGGGAGGAGCTCAGAGATGGCTTCCAGGAGGTGGTGACTCAAGCCAAGGCCTAAAAAAGGAGTAGAATGCTAGGGGTGGTGCCTGTTCTGACCAAGGGAAATCCTTTGCCAGGATGCAGCATCATGGCTTTCAGTGGACTTTGGGGTTCCAAAATCACCTCAGCTACACATTAGTGATTTCTTAGTTTCCACATGGCTAATTTCATCCACTTGGAGTTTGTTAACTAGTTTCACTCACTGGGTAGCATAATTTCTATTCTGAAGTTTTACCAGATTGCTGCATATTCTGATCATTATGGAGAATTGAGAATTGACTGTATGTGCTTCTGTTTATTAGGCAGCACACACTTGCCTATGTTTCTGATACGGGAAAGGTCTTTTCTTTTGGTTCTGGAAAAGAAGGACAACTGGGAAACGGTGGGACACGTAATCAGCTGATACCACGTCCCATGAAATTGCTATCAAGTGAAGAACTCAAATCTGGTAAATTCTGTGGGAGCACAGGATTTGGCATAAATGCCTTTGTTGAAAACCTGATTTTCCTAAGTGTGTAATGTACCAAGAAAAATGTATGACTATGAATGGAATTTTACTGATTTCATGTTTACTTGTAAATAACTTAACATACCGTATCTAATTTATCAAGTCAGAATAGCCATTAGTTTTCTAAGCCCTTCAGGTTAAGATTAATGTGAACTTAGAATGATAGAACATTAAAAAAAAAAAAACACAAAAAAACCAACTATATGGGTTCAGAGGCCTTTGCAGTCTCTGATTCCAGTCTTCAAGGGACCTATCATTTCCATGATGATTGGTTTTCTTACCTGACTAAACTGACTCCTAATCATAAAAAACCCTCAGAATGATAAGCAGCTGACATACAGCAGGCACTGTAACTGTACTTAACTTGCTTGTGTCTTCTTACCTGTCCTTAAGCAGCATCAGGAGATGTGAGCTTTCAGTCCCATCTTACTGGAGGGCACAGAGACTTGGAAAGTGAAGGGTTAGCCTGTAAGCAGTTTGGGCTAGACTTGAACTGTGTTTGCACTGTGTAACTTCAGAGGCTTAACTCTGAAAGGTTTCACTATAGAAGTGCCTTGGAGCACTTGGGTCACTTGTTTCTGAAAGCTTAGTGGTGACCTAAAGTACTAAAGTTCTCTCAGTTCTTCTGGGGAAATGAACGATACGGTTATTTCCATAAGCAGTTTGTATCTTATATCTAATTTCTTATAACCACGTACATAGGCCTTTGAAGTACTGTTAACATTCTTCAGAGCCAATAGTCACTGATTAAATCTTGAGTTGTAGAAAGGGCTTTTTGTTTGTTTGTTTTTGGCTGCACCAGGTGACTTGTACGATCTTAGTTCCCTGACCAGGGATCGAACCCGTGCTCCCTGCAGTGGAAACATGGAGTCCTAATGACTGGACTTCCAGGGAAGTTCCTAGAATGTGGTTTTTAGTAATAGGTGCTAAATTAAACCAGGGAACAGTTAACTAATCAAGTATTTGTTTGACTGTGTTGAATATATAAGCATTTATAGTAACCATGTATATTAAACTGATACCACGTTGTCAGCCTTCCGAATCACCTGTTTGCCAACTAGACTTCACCCTGAAGTAGATATGTATTTTTGCTTTGTGAGTGGGAAGTGTACTGAGTCTTTGTCTGTCAGAAAGATAAAAGGACTCAGTTTAAGAAGGATCTAAAGTTACTTGTGTGTGTATGTTTGTATCACATGAGTTTCTAATTTTTTGTAAATTCCTTTCAGAAAGCAGCACCTCAGTAAAGGAGTTAATAATGGTTGCTGGAGGGAATCAAAGCATTTTGATTTGGATGGAAAAAGAGGTAAAAAAAGATCTCTAGAAGTTTTTTTTTTAATTGAAGTACAGTTGATTTATAATATTGTGCCAATCTTTGCTGTACAGCAGAATGACTTCAGTTTCATATGTATATACATTGTTTTACTATTCTTTTCCATGGTGGTTTATCCCAGGAGACTGGATACGGTTGCCTGTGTTATGCAGTAGGACCTTGTTTTTTATGCATGTTAATGTGATAGTTTGCGTTTACGAACCCCAAATTCCCAGTCCACCCCTCTTTCTCTCTTGGCCTCCTCCTTAGCAACCACAAGTCTATTCTCTGTGCCTGTGAATCTGTTTCTCTTTTGTAGGTAGGTTCATTTTTGCCATATTTTAGATTTTACATATAAGTGGTATCATATGGTACTTTTCCTGACTTACTTCACTTAGTATGATAATCTCTAGTTGCCTTCCATGTTGCTACAAATGGCATGATTTTTGTTCTTTTTATGGCTGAGTGATATTCCATTGTATAAACGTGTCACATTTCTTGATTATCCATTCTTCTGTTGGCAGACATTTAGGTGGTTTCCATGTTTGGCTATTGTGAATAATGCTCCTGTGACCATGGGGGTACATGTAGCTTTTTGAATTACAGTGTTTTGTGGGTATATACCCAGGAGTGGGATTGCTGTGTCATATAGTAATTCTATTTTTACTTTTTCTGAGGGTCCTCCATTCTGTTTTCCATAGTGGCTGCACCAACTTACATTCCTACCAACAGTATAGGATGGTTCCCTTTTCTCCACATCCTCTCCAGCATTTGTTATTTGTAGACTGTTTAATAATGACCATTCTGACCAGTGTGAAGTGGTACCTCATTGTAGTTTTGCTTGGCGTTTCTCTAATATGTGTGATGTTCAGCGTCTTCATGTGCCTACTGGCCATCTATATGTCTTCATTAGAGAAATTTCAAAGTATACAAAGAGCTCGGCAACTCAACAGTGAAAAAACAACCAACCAAATGAGGAAATGGGCAGAGGACCTTAATAGAGTTGCCGAGCTTTTTGTATACTTTGCAGGTTAAGCCCATGTCAGTCATGTTGTCTGCAGATATTTTCTCCCATTCCATAGGTTGTCTTTTCCATTTTTATGATTCCCTTTGCTGTGCAAAAGCTTGTAAGTTGGATTAGGTCCCGTTTGTTTATTTTTGTTGTTACTTGTATTACCTTAGGAGACTAGAGACTAGAAGTTTTATAAGTTGGTATCTAAGCAAAACAAAAATTTTCAGAATCTAGATTTGGTGAATTCCAAAATCATGATGTTCCTAGGCTCATGTTGGGGAATGGCTAGACGTTATTGACCCTTTATTGTCTAAACCGCATGCATCTTTACTCAACAAGAATCGGCAGATTTTTCCCATACTGTATGTCAAATAAGTGTGATTTCCCTAGATTCTACTTACCTTTCAGGAAGCTCCTTGCAAATGGCATTTTGGTTAGGGTTTTAAGAAGCTAATGGGTTAACATTTTGAAGTGACGTTGCCAGCCAGTATTAATAAAGACCCGAGGTTCATAGTCTTATGAATACTCAGTCCATAATCTCCACATCCTACTTCACCAAGGCAAATTGAGTTCTTGCTGCTTCTGTACCCAGTCCTTTCAGGATCTCCCCAAACTCTCTAATGTTCAATTTAATCTGGTCATATCCGTATAAAGCGTTCAGTGTTGGGGCATTCAGAGAAGTTTACTTTGGATCTAAACATCCTTGGTCAAGAAACTGGCAACCAGGCAAATGATTAATTGTTCCTTGGTAGAATCTTTATGATTTTCCAGAGCTATATTATCCATACTTAGTATTATGCTCTATCCTTAGAAGGTGCCTAAAAGTTGAAGACCTATTTCATTTGTATCTAGATTACTATATTCTACTATTTTGTTTACAGAATTCCTATGTGAATCTGAGGAGGAAAATTCCTACCTTGAATGAAGGCACTGTAAAGAGATGGATTGCTGATGTGGGGACTAAACGATGGCAAAATACAAAAAGGTACAACCTAAGTGTCTGTCTGCTCATATAGCTCTTTAAATCAGTGTTTTCCCAGTTGATTTTGCACAGTACAAAGATGTAAGATTTTGTGGTCCATTAGTAGTCTGTTTGGCTTCCCTAGGGGCTCAGCAGTAAAGAATCATACAATTTAGGAGATGAGAGTTTGATCCCTGGGTCAGTAAGATCCCTTGGAAAAGGAAATGGCAACTCACTCCAGTGTTCTTGCCTGGGAAATCCCATGGACAGTGGAGCCTGGTGGGCTACAGTCTGTGGGGTCACAAGAGTTGGAAATGACTTAGTGACTAAATCATCACACAGTGGTCTACTACTTGGTGATCTTCAGAGAAACAGAATCAGTAAGAGGGTGTGTGTGTGTGGAGAGAGATTTTTAAGGAGTAAAAATTCCAGTATTCTTGCCTGGGAAATTGTATGGACCAAGGAGCCTGGCAGGCTGTAGCCCTGGAGGTCACAAAGAGTTAGACACGACTGAGTAACTGAGCACACACACACTCAGTTGTAGGGGGTGGCAAGTGCAAAATCTGTGAGACAAGACTGCAGGTTGGAGATCTAGGGAAGAATTATATTAAGCTTGAGTCCCAAGGCTGTCTGAAGGCAGAATTTCCTCTTCCTTAACACTTCCTCTTAAGACCTTTACAGCTGATTGGATAAGGCACACCCCCGTTATAGAGGGTAATCTGCTTTACTCAAACTCTGCTGATTTGAATGTTAATGCTGTCTAAAAAAATACCTTCACAGCAACATCTAGATTGGTGTTTGACCAATTCTCTGGCCAAGTTGATACATACAATTAATCATCACAACTAGCACTTAAGCTCCATGAGGGCAGCTCTCTTTATTGCAGACCTCTCTGGGCCTTTGATATGTTTGTGTAATTGTGACTCTGAGCAGGAAATATAGTGTATAGTTTCCCCGCCCTGCTTGACTTTGGGTCTCTTGTTTGTTGAACTCTTACTCACAGCTGAACATCTTAGGCAACCTTGTTGTAAATAATAGAACTCCTACCATCGTTAAAGATTGTACTCATTTTTACAAGCATTTCCTTTTAGAGACACTTTAGGTATTGCTTTATAATTCTGGAAAGTAGTTACACCAAATAGCTGCATCTTGACTTGGAGAGCACGAATGGTCAAGAACTGTTTGTGCAGTTACTTCTAAGATGGAACTGAGCATACTCCCCCACCCTCTATTTTGGTTCCACTTCAGTAGAATAGAAATAAATAAGGCTTGGGAAACTGGGTATGTTGGGAGTGTTTTATTTGTCTTACAATACTGACCCTTGGTCAAGCCTTCTCTTCTCCTGTTGCTTCTCTGAATACGTATCTTTTTATTTTTTTGTTTGCCTCTGAAATTTTGAGATTTCACAAATGAAATAGACTTTCAGATGCACATGGCAGTATTCAGATAACTCAGAGATAGCAGGAGGAGTTTGAAGGACAATTATTATGCCTCTTGTATAAGGAGACATATTCTGATTTGTTTTAACCACAATCTTATTCCTAATATAGGGAAATAAGAGAGATATTTTCATCTCCTGCATGTCTGACTGGAAGTTTTTTAAGGGAAAGGTAATATATATTATAATAAATTTAAAATTTTGTTAAAAGTATTCTGTAATGATAGCATGGTTACTATGATTAGTATTAATAATACTGTATTGTATATTTGAAAGTTGGCTAAGAGAATTGTGGCTCAGCTGGTAAAGAATCCTCCTGCAATGTGGGAGACCTGGGTTCGATCCCTGGGTTGTGAAGATCCCCTGGAGATGGGACAGGCTACCCATTCCAGTATTCTGGCCTTGCGAATTCCATGGACTGTATAGTCCATGGGGTCGCAAAGAGTCGGACACAACTGAGCAACTTTCCTTCCTTCCTTCCTTAAGAGAATAGATCTTAAAAGTTCTCATCACAAGGAAAAAATTTGTAACTGTGTAGTGATTGTTTCACAGTATATGCTCTACATGTATCAATGCACTATGTTGTACACACCTGAAACTAGTATAATGTTACGTGTCAGTTATGTCTCATTTAAAAAATTGTGAAAGAAATTATAAACAAAAATTATAAAATTATATTTTATTAAAATTTTATTTAAAATGTTTATAAAATTTTTTCATTAAAATTATTAAAAAATGATAAAATGGTTTGAGGGTAAAATAATATCTCATTTAAAAAAATTACCTTTTCCCCTACAAAAGCACATACATGTTTGCTGTAGAAAATGTAAAAAAAAAAATGACATGAAAGAACAACAAAAATGAAAATCAGCCAAAATTCAGCACTTACACATAATAGCTAGAGTTTGTATAAATATCTTTTTCTATGCAAATGTGTTCTTTTACAAAAAATGGTATTGTTTTATATATTTCTTTATACTTAATGTTTTGTCCACTTTCTATTTTATTCAATTTTTATAATAGTATGTCTCCATAACATCATTTTAATGGTTGCAAGGTATTCCATGGGAAGGACATATCTTAATTGATTTGTTTCTTTATTTCTGGATACTTAGGTTTCTTTGTATTTTTAAGTATATGAAAGAATGACTTTGTACTTCTTTTCCTAAATATTGGTATAATATTTATTTAAAAGAATTTGTCTCTTTTTAGACACTAAATAAATTATTTCACAAAGAATGTGTCTGTTTTAGTAATATATTCAATCCAGTATAATTCTTGGGTTAAGATAGTCATTTCATTAGTAATTTTCTATTGGATTACTACAGATTTACTGCTTGGAGACCCCTTTTTTGGTTCCTGCTTCTGGTTCATGAAACTGGGAAACAAGAAAAACTTACCTTTTATCTTTGGCTGTTTTTTTTTTTTTTTTTTTTTTTTTTAATTTACTGGAAAATAAATATTTATTGATTACTCATTTAAGGTAAGACAGTATCTGATATAAAGTCTGATAGCATATATATTGTTAATGCAGACTTGATATTTTTTTGGCATTTTAGAAACAATCATATGTTATTGTAAAGGTGAGAAAAAATAATTTTATTAAAATGAAGCAAGCTTTAGAATAAACTTTTCATCTGGATAAATAATAAAATACTTAATCTTGAAGCCTCTTTTTTCATTTACTTACTTATCTATCTTTCATTTATCTTCCTTCACAGAATAGATGGAGAAATGATATCTATTCATTTGGACTTGAATACAGCAAGGAACACCTTTAAGGAATTAACCCAAAAGGACTGGATTACTAACACGGTGGTATTCTTCAGATTGTTACTTGGAAAAAGAAAATACACTGAAACATTTTTATAAGAACTCAAAATTTCAGAAGAAGTATCTTGTTTTCATATATTCTCTGAAGCCCTGTGGCTTATATAAATTAAGTTAAACTCCAATAGTATTCAGGAGTTTCCCCACATAGGGTGAAATAGTAGGAACATAGGTTACAGATAGTCAAAACAGTTTATCTGTATGCACACATGTTTACACGTATTTGCACAGACTCCCCTAGAGGGAATGTTTTCAACTCTGACTTTAGGAAGATTATTAAAATATTTGCTGAGACGGTTACACGAGAATAAGAGCAGCATATTATTTGCAGTTATTTTACACTTAAGTATAGAAATGAGAACACCTTTTCTAATATGACTGTCCCCCTCAGAAAGGGCTTCTTTCTTGGGTTCTTCTTCTGTGTTTCGTTGCATTGCTGTTCCTTTTCTGTAGATTCTAGAATGCTCTTATTCTTTCTGGGATTGTTCTTTCTTTGTTTCAGCACTGTTATTACTATCCTTAGGCTTCGCACTTGGAGATGCTTCAAATATACTTCCTTTTTTAATATAGCCTTTCCTAATATATAGCTTTTATTAATTTATTTCCCTGTTCTACTGTACTGATTGATCTAGGGGTAGTATTATCTGTGTGCTTCGCTCAATCTGTTTCTTCCTAAGTCTCTGGTTCTTTTCTCTCCCCCACTTCCACTTCTCCTCTCTTTGCTTTTCTGTCCCTCCCCGATTTGGCCTTTCCTTCTGCTTCTGTGGCTCTCGTTCTCTTTCCCTCCATATCCACTCATTCCCTCCCTGCTGTCAGCTCTCTCACCTGCTCTCTGGCTCTGTCACAATCCACATTCTGTATCTTAGCTGCAAGTTCTCTCTTACATACACTCTTTTCTCTCAAGGGAAGATGGAAAATTTAATTATATTAACTTTGGCAGAACCACAGCCCAATTAGGAGTCTGAAGTAAAATGGATCCCTAATTAAGCACCTTTATCCAGGACTCTGCAGCACTTGGAAAGATCACCAAAAATAGAAAACCATTTCTGCATTCATGAAGAAGTTGGACTAGTTCACCACTAAGGTTAATATACCTTGGTTGTGACAGAACAGTATCACATACAGTGCAAGCAACATAATCGTGGAGCAGTTTCCCATTGTTTCAGACGAGATAGTTGGATCAAAAGACCTATAATGTTTCTTTCTATTTTGAGGTTTCTGTGATATGAACTCACAGACTTGGCCTTCCTTCATTTATTCAGCCAACAGTTGAATACTGCCATGAGTAGGGCATTGTGGTGGGATTCCTGATGCAGATGAGAGAGACATGCTCCCCATTCTTAGAGGCTCTTAGTTCATGAAGGGAAACAGATACCTTTGTGCAGATGTCAGTGTGAAGACTGGATGTCTTCACTGGGTTCCCTGGTGGCTCAGAGGGTAAAGCATCTGCCTGTGATGCGGAAGACCCAGGTTTGATCCCTGGATTGGGAAGATCCCCTGGATAAGGAAATGGCAACCCCCTCTAGTATTCTTGCCTGGAGAATCCCATGGACAGAGGAGCCTGGTGGGCTGCAGTCCACGGGGTCACAAAGAGTTGGACATGACTGAGCAACTACACTTAGTCTTCCCAAATGCCTAGCTTAGAACATAGTGAGTGTATAATAAACATTTTTGGGTGAATGAATTCATTCATTACTCTGGGCTGTAAATGGTTGGTTCTATTTAGAGTGCTCAAAATAAGGTGCCCAAGGTGGAGGGAGACTGTACCAGGTTCCTACAGAGGAAAGACATACCAGGCAATCCAGGAGGGTGTGCACCAGGGCCTAAGATGTGAAACTCTGTAACTGGCTCCAGAGTTTTGCAGGGGTTCTAAAGAGCTGGGAGGCTTGGGGGTGTGGATGATGAAGAGCACAGAGGAAGAGGGAGGCATGGAAATGGGTTACAGTGTAGTAATCAGGTGTGCATGACTCTGAAGATTGAACCTAGTAGAGGGAACCCAATATAATGTTTACAATAGATGGTTATAAGAATTTGTATATTTAGAGATAACATTTGCTAGTATCTTCTAATTCAGTGATTGAGCTTTGGATTCAGAAAGAACCAGGAGAGATTCTTACTTAGCTCTGTGACCCTGAGCAAGTTAATTTCTCTGACATGCAGAGTTCTCATTTATAAATCGGGCATCATAATATCTATTATACAGAGAAATGACAAGAATAGATGACCTTATATATGTGAATATCTGGCAAATAATAAGAACCCTGGAAACACTATCTTATCTTCTTAGTGGGCTTTTAGACAAATTATTACTGTTACCTCAGCCCACATAACACATAAAAATTCACAATTCCATTTGAATTTTTCTTCAACTTTTTTCTTCACATTTCTTCAGATTTTTCTTCAACTTGCATTCTGAATTGGGGAAATTGAAAGAATATTGGGAGAGAGAGAAACTAGAGTTTGGTGGAGAGAGTTTGATGAGACAGGTGATTCTGTAAGAAGATAACAGGAAACCATGTTGATTTCATTGTAGTTCCTTTTTTTTTGTTTTTGTTTTTTAATTTTTGTTTTACTTTGGGAGATTCTGGCATATTCTTCCTCTTTAATAAATGAGGTGTGATAGTGGAGCTGGAGGGAAGACTATGGAACTTATTAGGGGGCTGCTTTTTAATTCTGAGTCCATTGTGCATTTAGTACAGTCTTGCACGTGTGATTTCTTCTTGATCTCCTTCATAAACGCCAACCAATGGATGGGGAAAATACTTGTCAAATACGTACTCCTAGGTACTTGGGAGGGTAGATGAGATGAATTGTAAACATGGGGTTTAGAAAGACAAGTGATCATTCCAGTTTCATGGTGTAATGAAACTCCAGGTTCCACACATTATTTTATTAGAGTAACTGCACCCAGTTCCTGCTGTGTTTGACTTGTCTTTTCCCGGATCCTTTTTGACCACAGATAACCTCATGTCTCAAGGATAATCTGCTCAAAAATCTTCCATTTAATTCTCCACACCAAGAAGCTTTAGAAGTTTTCTTCCTTCTCCCAGAATGTCCTGTGATGCATGATAGTAACAACTGGGAGAGCCTGGTGGTTCCATTTGCAGAAGCTGTTTGTAAAATGAATGACCAGATGTCAGGGGTTCTGGGTAAGATTGATGGTTTACACTTGAAAATACATGACAATCTTCTCAATGGAAACATATTGTAAACATATTCTTGTTTTTTAGTTTATATTCTTAGCATATAAACATGCTGTAATCATTACTGCGGTCATCCAAAATGGATTGTTCTAGTCACTTTTTAGTGATCTTGTGATGATACATGTGTGACTTGGTCATGAGGTCCATTGCTCCCTACTTTTCATTAAGAAAAACTTCATTCCCAGACAATGAAAGACTAGTACAGTAAATCCCAGATACTCTCTGACAGTCAGTAGCAGTTTTGTTGTGTAAGCATCTCCCTCTTGATGTACAGATTAAGTTTCATTTTTCTTGAACTATATGAAAGTAAATTGGAGACATTTACCCATAATATTTGCATGCATATCTCGTAAGGATATGGAATCCTGTATTACAATGACTTTGTTATCACACCTAATAAGATTAGACATGATTCCAGGCTATTATGTAATATCTAGGCCATGTTTAGATTTTTGCAGTTGTCTCAAAAAGTATTTTGCAGAATTTTTTTTTTTTAAGAAGAGCCTGGGTCAGTTTTTCTGTACAGTGTTTCACATCTAGTTTTGTCTGATTGTTTATTCTTTTCCCTGTGTTTCTAGTACACTGGAAGTTAGGTCTAGGCCTTGATTAAACTTTGTTGCGGTCTTCGACACAATTAGCATATCAGCTCAGGGAAGCCCTTTCTTATGTTTTCTTAAGTCACATTGTAAGTGAACAAGCAGTTGTTTAAAGCAGTTTTCTTTTTCACAATGCTGAAAGGTGGTTTTTAAGAGTTAAAAACTCATGCTCAGAGTGAAAAAAGAGTCATCATCACAAATAGTTTTTTATCTGGTTTTTCATACGGTATGCTATTTCACTGGGGCAAAAAATGTGACTAATTAATTTTGTCTAGCTTTTTTCCCCCTTCACAAATTAATTAGATCAGGTTTGTGGTTCTGTTACTGTTAAGGCATCCTTTTTTTTAGGACACGAAACTTTCAACTCATTTCTTTGAGGACATCTAAACTTTCAATTGCAATTATATTTACTGAAAAGTATATTACAAATGTGTTTTTATATTGATACCTATGATACATATGAAAATATTCTATTTTAGAAAATATTGACTACTTTTAGAAAATAATTTTTTGACTGCTTTAGAAAATATTGAAAGAATCCAAGAAACATTACATGCTAACAGTTATCTACCTTTGTATCCCTCAGAGGAATATTGGGCATCTCTGAAAGAATCTATTTTCATCAATCTGGTCCAGATGTTTAAAAGAGCTGTCATTGCTCAACTGCATTATTGGACTGAAAGTTCTGAGAATAACAGTCACATTAAAGCTCTCCTAGAAGTGTTGAAAAAGCTCTATAGGGTAAGTGCTGATTTAGAAACCCTTACATCTTTATTTTGCAATAAGAATTTCCTTGATTTCACCTGGCTTGAATCTTAAGCAGACTCTTACAAAGCATGAAGTTGATATTGCTTTTTTAAAATGTTTTTTTGTGAAGTCATGCATATAGAGTGTGTATAGTATTTATGTACAGTTTAAAGACAAGTGGTAAAACAGACATCAGTGTAACTATCACCCATGTTAAAAAAGAAAACTTCAGGAATACCTGTGTGTGTCTCACAGACTGTACTTTCTCATCTCCTGAAGGCCACCAGGATCCTGGATTTTCAGTTACTTGTTCCCTTAACACTTCTTTATTGTTTTATAGCTATATGTAATTTTAGACACTGCTGTTTAATTTTGCTGTTTTCAAAATTTAATATGAAAAACACCAATACAGTATACTAACGCATATATATGGAATTTAGAAAGATGGTAACAATAACCCTGTACGAGACAGCAAAAGAGACACTGATGTATAGATCAGTCTTATGGACTCTGTGGGAGAGGGAGGGGGTGGGAAGATTTGGGAGAATGGCATTGAAACATGTATAATATCATGTATGAAATGAGTCGCCAGTCCAGGTTTGATGCACGATACTGGATGCTTGGGGCTGGTGCACTAGGACGACCCAGAGGGAGGGTATGGGGAGGGAGGAGGGAGGAGGGTTCAGGACAGGGAACACAGGTATACCTGTGGCGGATTCATTTCGATATTTGGCAAAACTAATACAATATTGTAAAGTTTAAAAAATAAAATAAAATTTAATAAATAAATAAATAATAACCTCAAAAAAATTTAATATGAATAGACTACGCTGCTTACATAGTGTTTCATTTTATAGATTCATCCAGATTAATACATCTGTCTGTATTTCAACTCATTTTCACTTCTGAGTTTATAGTATGTCTCTACCATAAGTACCCATTCCGGTATTTTTTTTAATCCAGACAAAAATTATATGTACTTTATTTTTATTGCTAAATTATGAACTACCATGAATATTTATCTTTTGTGAAACCAGTCAGCTTCAAAACAACAGCAGCAGCTTCAAAAAAACAGCAGCAGGTTCAAACCATAAAGCTAAAAGTACACAAAGAATACAGCCATTTTAAATTTTAATTACTAGGAAAACTTTAAAATACTTTTCAACTTTTAGTGTAACAAATAGAAAAAAGAGTGTTCTTCGCATTTGTC
>NW_011495025.1:5882084-5899069 GCF_000754665.1 Bison bison bison | reverse complement strand
CAGTCGTGTCCAACTCTTAGCGACCCCATGGACTGCAGCCCACTAGGCTCCTCCATCCATGGGATTTTCCAGGCAAGAGTACTGGAGTGGGGTGCCATTGCCTTCTCCGAAAACATTGTAGAGAGTATAGTAAATAATTATAAAACAAAATTCCATGTCAAAAAATTCCACAATACTGTCAGACTCTAATGTAACTAAGACATGTTGGATTTTATATTCTAAAGATAGAATATATTTTTTGTTGCTTTGGTTTTTTTAATTTTAAATTTATTTATTTTTTAATTGAAGGATAATTGCTTTACAAAATTATGTTGGTTTGTGCCAGACATCAACTTGAATCAGCTATAGGTATACATATTCCCCTCCCATTCCAGTATTGATTGATATGTAGTATGTACTGTTTGCAATTCTATTTGCTGGGGGCGGGGGGCGGGAAGAGGGTTTCTCTGTGAGTAAACACACTACTGTCAACATTTTTGTACATACCTCTTAGAGTTCATCACTAAGAGATATGTATAGTAAAAGGTACGTGTTATGTATCAAATGTTAGTTTTTAGTTGCTATCCCTAATTCTGGAATTGATAGAATTGAATTATGTTGTTCTTTATTGGTAGTAACAGTCTTCCAAAGTGGTTGGACCAGTTTAAATCATCTCCAGGAGATGATGAGAATTCTGTTGCCCCATGTCTGACTTTAAAATTTGGAAAATATATTTAGTACCACATTGAAATGATGGCGAATTATGATTTTAATTGTCCCTGGTTCTAATGCATTAGAGCATATTTTCATCTTTATAATTGTAGTACTTGTTTCCTTTACTGTAAAATGCTTGTCCTTTTGCTCAATTTAAATACATTCAACTTTTTCCTACTGATTATAGGAGCACTTTTTATTTTGGACACTAGTCCTTTGTTATACGTGTTGCAAATATCAAGTCCCAGTTTGCAGCTTGCGTTGGTGGTTTTTGATGAACCCACATTCTTAATTTTAATGTAGATGATGCTGTCAATCCATTCCTTTATAATCTTTACTCCACCTGTTTTGTTTTAAACTTTTCTTTCACTTCAGAGTTTTAAACTATTCACCTTAATCAGGGATCAGCAGGGCTTCTTTTTGGAAGGGACCAGATGGTAATTATTTTAGGCATTTGTGAGATTTATAAAGTAAGCAGAGGGCCTAATTTAGCCCTGAGAGCTGCTCCAGATAGTCTTCTAACAGAGATGATACCTGGGACCAGCAGGAGAATACAAACAAAGGCTCCTGTACCATATGTCTAATGTATAAAGGTTAGAAAGCTAGCTAACAACCTGTTGAATGAAATAAAGTATAGTCTGTCCTCCCATCTTGACAAATAAATCTTCCTGATGACAGGGAAGGGCTTCCCTGGCGACTCAGATGGTAAAGAATCTGCGGGCAATGTGGGAGACCTGGTTTCGATCCCTGGGTTGGAAAGATCCCCTGGAGGAGGGCGTGCAACCCACTCCAGTATTCTTTTCCTGAGAATCCTCATGGACAGAGCAGCCTGGTGGGCCGCAGTCCATGGGGTTGCAAAGAGTCAGATGGGACTGAAGGGACTAAGCACAGTGTCAGAGGAGGCCAGATTTGAACTTAGAAAAATGAGCTCCTTGCAGAGTTCTGCAGTGAAAGCAGAGGTGCCGATGGACCCTCCCCCTGGCCCATCCCAGGGCCTCTGCCCTGCCTCTCCTGCCTTGGCTTTATCCCACACCAGGGGTGTCCCATGGCCATGTGTGCCACCTCTCACCTCCTGTCTCTGTTCTGTCCCCACCTTCTGCAGCAGCCCTGGTGCGCTGGAGCTTTGGGGTGTGCTCACCTGTGACTTCCACTCCTGAGAGAGCAAGTGGAGGGAGAGGCCTGTGCAGGTCTTAGGGCTCTTGGAGCCATTTGAGCAGGGACTTGAAGATCTTGGGTTCTCGAGCTCAGTGTAGATGGGAATATGTGGGCTGCATAGACACAGCCCTTGACCCAGCATACCCTTTGTGGGAAGGGGATTGGCTGGAGAAGGGCCAGAGCAAAGACCTTTAAATCAGAGACCCAGGGCAGAGGTCAGTCTTGTCCAGGTCTAAAGGGAGTATTGCGGTTAGCTTTGCCTTTCACAGTTAGCTGTTTAAACCAATTGAAAATTTATTTTCATTATTTTCCATATGCAAACAATTACCTAGCACCACTTAACTGAAATCCCATCCTTTCTACACTGATAGGTGATGTGAACTGTGATAAAACAAGTTTCCGTGTCTGAGATTCATTTCCAGGCTCTCTTCTGCACTGTTAGTCATTTTATGTGGCTCTGTATTATTTACATTTTTCTAAGAGAAATACTCCTACCTTGTTCTTAAAGTGAATCTTGGCTATTTTTGGCATTTGGCTCTTCCATATAAATTTCATTCATTTACTTATTTTTAAATATTTATTTATTTGGTGGCATCAGATCTTAGTTGCAGCATGTGGTATCTAATTCCCAGACCAGGGATTAAAAGTAAGTAGAAGTTTGTCATCATACCATCACTTCCTACAATTAAGTCATAGGTATTCTTTATGCTCCTGAAAGTTTGGGGCTTTGGCGATGGGGTAATTGGATAGAACTAAATTCTGGTCATTAAAGTATCTTTAACTTGCTATTTATTCTGATAATCTAATTTATAGCTATTAAGCAAAATTGTGTTTATATATAAAACTTTCTCACATGTCATATTTTATTTAAGGTAAACCAGACTAAATGTCAAGTGCCTGAAAATATCTTTGAAATAAATGAACTCACACAGTGGCTTGATTTTTATGTAGATGCATATAAAAGGTCCTCCTGGAAAGTGGACTCAGTAAGTATGGCATATTTAAAGAGGGTATTGATCATTGGTAAGTTAATATAGGCACTTGTGCTACAACTTTGTACGAATTTCCAAAAATTCTTACACTGCAAAATTGCCCAATAGAAATAGCAGGGCTTATGGGAAAAACAAGGCAGGCCCCTCAAAACCTATGCAGTTTTATAGCCAGAACTATGGCAGAAAAGTGCCTGCTAGCTGGGGAGATAGCTCGGATCACATGGAGAGTGCCATGAGAAGATAAAAAATGCACAAAAACCTAAGGATAGAACTCTACCCACAGGCTAATTAGGGGACCAGTGGTACTGAGATAACCGATGGGAGTGGAGCTTTTCTCTTAAGGTGGGCATAGGAGGCAGGTGACTCACCAGGGGCCAACAGTACAAGGTTGTAACTTTGGTGAGGGTTCCCTGGGTGTTAGTAGGCCTTTTTTACTAAAATAAAGCTAAAGAGCTCTGGCTGCCAGTTCAGCAGCTAATCTATTTTTTCTCCTTTTCTCTGAAGATTCTCATTCTACTAGCACATCGTCCTTTGCCTGGCAAAAATCAGGTCTGAGCTAACCAGTTTTCTATATTTTATCACTCCCCTATTTACTAAATACATGTGAACTAATTCACATTTCATAAGTCAAGGTAGGAGCAGAACAGACTTTTGGGAAAGTGTCTGGAGTTCATAATTAATGGTGAAATTAAATGAGCACCGAAAATACTAGGTTTATGTACCTTTCATTGATACATAAAACATTTTCTTAGAATTTTATATATCCTAGCACCACTGGCCAACATTTTGGATTCCTTTGACTGTAAGTACTGAGACCTGAAACCATCAGGGGTTTAAGGCTAAGAAGTAAGGTGTAAGATTTCTCTATCCTTTCATTTATCAAAATTTTTGTCATTTCCATTTTTAGGACATTTCAGTAGATGTCGAGTATCCTGTCATATTCAGTCATTTTCCATTTATCTTTAATATTCTGTCGAAAATAAAACTACTGTATGCAGACTCACTTTTAAAAATACAGGTATGCATGCTTATTTCTTTGTCTTTGTTATCAAATCAAAGGATGAGTATCTTTTTCAGTGCACAATAGCTGGGTGATTAGGGAACCACTCAGTAGTGAAACCAGTGGTGGTCATAGCATTCATGGAGCTTATACTGTAATAAAGAAGGCAAGAGAGACTGTCATAATTTAGGTTGGGTTGGCCTTGAGGCATATTAGGGCCTCAGTAGTAAAGGATAGAGCTTGGGCCTAGTTATAGGGCTTTTATCTTGAGAATAGCACCAGTAGCCTTCTGAATGGTGCTCAGAGAGGCATAGCAGATGTGCACTTGATTGGGATTAGCAATATATGTAGGAAGGTCCAATCTAATGGGAAGACATAGTAGTGGGAATAGAAGTGATGGAGGAGTCTTGAAATTCAGACTCAAATAAATGACCGTGTGTGCTGTCACTTCAGTCATGTCTGACTCTTTGCGACCCTATGGATTGTAATCTGTCAGGCTCCTCTGTCCATGGGATTCTCCAGGCAAGAATACTGGAGTGGGTCGCCATTTCCTACTCCAGGGGATCTTCCCAACCCAGGGATTGAACCTGCATCTCCGATGTCTCCTGCATTGGCAGGCGGGTTCTTTACCACTGAGCCACAGTTGGACACAATAAATAAACGGCTAGTACTCTGTGATTGTGCCATAATATGGGTTTATAAAAAGTGTTTCCTTTTCACGTATACTTAACTGTCATCAACTGACTTGGCTCTGTTTGTCAGCATATCCAGCAAAGTGGTTTTGAACTTAAAATTGAACAGTTGAGAAAGCCTCAGAAAACGTACTTCATTGCATTTTTATAAGGGCTAAATTTGTTAATACAGGTAAAGCATTTAGAACAGTGCCTTGCACAAAGTGCCCAAAACTGTAGCTTTTACCCTTGTATATGCATCTGTATATGTATATGTGCCTGCATATGTATTTGCATGAATAATATATGTGTCATAAAGCTAGATAACTTTTACATAATACAGTTACCATAATAAAACAAAATAGGAAACTGATGTAAGAGTTCCAAGTAAGATCATTGATGAAATATTTTAAAAAGGATATTGGAAGGAAAAAAGATATAAGAACTTTATTTTGCTTCAACTCTAACTCTTCTCTCTTGATTTTAAACAAGTTTAACTGGCATTTGCTTCCTCTCTCTTTTGCAAAGAGACATAGACATTATACCAAATTGTCATTTGGTTCCAAATGGACAGTCTGTATGTCAGTCTGTGAATCTGTCTGTCTCTCTCATGTTAACTTCCTAGATTATCTGTCCCCTAAAATCAGTCTGAATTTTCCCCCGAGAAAAGGATATCTTTAGAGAGGTCTCTCATCCTCCAGCTGGCTTCTCTTCTAAACGTCTGAACTTTTCATCCCGATGAGAGTATTAGGTTTCAGCCTACTGCTTCAGGCTCCTTAGTCAGGCTAAAGACTGATGGTCTTTAGCTTGGTCACTGAAGTGTTCATATTTGTGTTTACAGCAGGGGTCCCCAACCCCCGGGCTGTGGACCGATACTGGCCCGTGGTCTGTTAGGAACCCGGCTGCACAGCGCAGCAGGTGAGCAGCCGGCAAGCAAGGGAAGCTTTATCTAGCATTTCCTGTCACTCACATTACTGCCTGAGCCATCACCCCCACCCCCGGTCTGTGGAAAAAACGTCTTCCGTGAAACTGGTTCATGGTGCCAGAAAGGTTAAGGACCACTGGTTTACATGGTACAGTGGTCCAGAGGAGCCTACAGTTGGTCACGTTCCTGCTCACCCAAGTTGACCCCACAAGCTTTTCATTCCCTACGGCTCATGTACCTTTTGTTCTCAGTGGGTAAATGCTGAATATATAGCCTGTCTTCAGTGGTGTATAGGCTTCCCTGATAGCTCAGTTGGTAAAGAATCCACCTGCAATGCAGGAGACCTCGTTCAATTCCTGGGTCAGGAAGATCCCCTGGAGAAGGGATAGGCTACCAACTCCAGTATTCTTGGGCTTCCCTTGTGGCTCAGCTGGTAAAGAATCTACCTGCGATGTGGGAGACCTGGGTTCGATCCTTGAGTTGGGAAGATCCCCTGGAGAAGGGAAAGGCTACCCACTCCAGTATTCTGGCCTGGAGAATTCCATGGACTGTATAGTCATGTGGTGTATATAGTCAGTGGAGTATATAGAGCTCTTATCCTAAGTGTGACATGTGCTTATAATAAACTGAGTTGGTTTATTCCACTTTGAAAATTTCTACTTAGAGTCAATGGTGAAATGAAATGAAACATTTTTCTTTTCCCAGGAGAAGAAATTTCGAGCTTGTATGAGGTTGGCTGGCATTGTGGACCAAGAACGGTCTGCATTATCTTCACTGCCCACCTTTAATCTGATAGTCAGAAGGAGTCACTTGATTGAGGATGTTTTTAGTCAGCTAAATCAATTTGAAAATGAAGATCTGAGGAGGGAGTTAATGGTAAAGTATAATTCTTAATATTTTTGCTGCTGAGAAAAGGAAAACGTAAAAGAACGTAACAATGGGCCTTACAGAGAGGGAATTACATCCCTTTTACGCTGGAGTTGTCTGTATTGCGGGTCCCCTAATTTTCCTCAGTTACTTGTGAATTCCAGGTGAGAAGCTGCCATTGTTCTCTGGCTAAGGGGCAGCAGGGGAAATGGTTGCCCTCTCCAGTACTAGCCCTCAGATATTCAGTTCCCTTTTGAGGCCTGTCTAAGCCTGGCTGGTCATCACCTTTTAAAGGTTCCAGTGAGATGGGGTTGACACAGAGGAGAACTGAGAGTTTGTTTCTGCTCTCCTTCAAGAACCCAGATTACTTTGTTGAAGAGAGAACAGTCTCTTCATTGATTACACAGTTTTCTGAGGGTATAATTATAGGTATCACCATGTCCTGAACATTCATTAATGATCCTTGGTCTAGTTACTGTGTAACTTGTCTTACTAATAGATACTTGACATAGAATAATAATCACTAGAAGATCTAATGAATGTTTTCCTTATGCCAGGAACTATTATAAAAGCTTTACACCTACTTGTGTAACCCTTTCAACCACACTGTGTAGAAGGTTTTTTCTTCCTGTTACAGATGGGAAAACTGAGGTACAAACTATTAGATAACTTATCCCAGAGTGAAACAACTGATAAGTATCAGAGCCAGGATTTGAGCCCAACCTTCAGGTTATAGGGGCTTCCTTGGTGACTCAGACGGTAAAGAATCTGCCTGCGATGCAGGAGACCTGGGTTTGATCCCTGGGTCGGGAAGATCTCCTGGAGAAGGGAATGGCTACCCACTCCAGTATTCTTGCCTAGAGAATTCCATGGACGGAGGCTACAGTCTATGTGGTCTCAAAGAGTCAAACAAGACTAACACACAAACGCACATCAGGCTCTAGACTTTCCACTTAATCAAAAGAAGTAAAGATTTTCCTGATAATATTTATTAGAATGGTTTGATGGGAGATGTTAGTTTACCATTTGTCCTACTCAGATTAAAGAATGATTGACTTGACCAAAGCTCAAGATACTGTTTTAAAAGTGTGGAGTTTGCAGTTAGAGCTGGCATTTCTAAATATCTTTGCACATAGATAATGTTTAAAAACCTGGTAAATTCATTATATGATTCTAACCTGTGTCATCCAGCCAGTCCCCTGAGTTATTTTAATTTTTATTCATCCATTTTTAAAATTTAGGTAACAATTGATAAATAGCTATTATTTTCCAGACTCTGTGATGGATTTTACTTCTGTTATCCCATTTAACCTTTCTGACAATCTTGTGGGAAAATAGGCTTTGTGAGATTAAGGAGCTTGCTCATATAAAGGGGCAGGGTAAGAGAAAGAATAGAGGTGCCAGCATAGAGCTGCAGGAATCTTGGGTATTAAAGCAACATGAAAAAGAAGAGAGAAATAAAAACTTAAATAGTGCTTCATAAGAGAAAGCAAGGGGAAAAAAAGAGTGTGAAGAAAGAGGAGGTGGTTCAGAAGTGTAAAATGAGTTTGGTGAAATCAAGATGAGACAGAAGAAACTCAAGTCCTTAGAACTGGGAATTCATGGATTCTTAGGCCTCTTGGAGAGAAGCACTTAAGTAGAGAAACATTTTTATAAGTTGCTGTACATAAATCTCTGAATACTGGGTCTACAAATAATAATTAAATGAGATTTAATACATAGCAGTACAGAGCTCTGGAAGTGATGCATTATTTCCTCTGTATTTTTAGGTTTCATTTAGTGGAGAAATTGGATATAATTTTGGAGGAGTCAGGGCAGAGTTTTTCTACTGTCTCTTTCAAGAAATGACCCGGCCAGAATACGGAATGTTCACATATCCTGAAGAGGCTTCCTACATGTGGTTTCCTGTCAGGGTAAGTCCTCTTTTCTTGGTGTAGGTATTTCTTGAGAGAAAAGGTGTAGGGATATACCATAGAAAATTAGGTTGTCTAGGACTGTTTTATTTTAGGAGAAGAATTATTGCTATAATTATGGAGATAAATTTTAATTCTAAAAGGTGATATTTTTTTCTTTAAACTGGGGTCCTCTTCCCCCAGATTCTCAAGTCCACACAGGAGAACTTCAGCAATATATATTTTTGATCATTTATAGAATGTATAGGTAAAAATGAGCCCTTCCTTTCTTAGGCATTCATTCTTTGTTTTAGTTCTTTTTCTTCAATGAATTTAAAGACAAAGGCTATGAATATTGGAGTGGGTTGCCATCAGGGGATATTCCTGACCCAGGGATCCAACTCACGTCTCCCACATTGCAGGCAGACTCTTTACCATCTGAGCCACCAGGGAATCCCATTAGCACCTCTATGAGTAGGAAATGACAGCCCACTCCAATATTCTTGCCTTCCATGGACAGAGGAGCTTGGCAGACTACAGTCCAGGGGTTTGCTAAGAGTCAGACACGACTGATTGACTGACTGAGCACACACACATGCAATTAAGATCTGGGCTTCCGAGGTGGCTCAGTGGTAAAGAATCCACCTGCCAAGCAGAAGACTCAGGTTCAGTCCCTGGGTTGGGAAGATCCCCTGAAGAAGGAAATGGCAAACCACTCCAATATTCTTGCCTAGGAAATCCCATGGACAGAAGAGCCTGGCAGGAATCAGATAAGAGTTGGACATAACTTTGAGATTAAATCACCACCACCACCACCATCAATTAAGATCCTACTACCTTAGCAAATTTGATGATTATAATGCAGTATTGTTGCACGTACCTAGTGGCTCAGATGATAAAGAATCTGCCTGCAATGTGGGACACCCAAGTTCAATCCCTGGGTAGGGAAGATCCCCTGGAGAGGGAAATGGCAACCCACTCCAGTATTCTTGCCTGGGAAATCCCATGAACAGAGGAGCCTGGCGGGCTATATAGTCCATGGGGTCACAAAGAAATGGACATGACTTAGTGATTAAACAGCACAGTATTGTTATCCATACTCACTATACTTTGCATTTGACCTCTGGGATTTATTTGCTACTCCTTGCAGTTTCTCCCCTTAAACAACATCTCTCCTATCCCCTCACCCCCATCCTGTTAAATCTTTTAGTAACCAAAACTGTGGGAGAGATTTAAATTGACTTGGTGATTGAGTATAAAACCTAAATATTCTTATCTCAAGATTTTTGGTTTTAATTTGTGATTTGATTTTGATTTTAAAAGGGGAAAAAAGGTTCAATTAATGTAAATATTCCATTGTACTGGTAAAAATTTACAATACATTAAGTTTTTTTTTCTCCTTTCAGCCTAAATTTGAAAAGAAGAGTTATTTCTTCTTTGGGCTTCTATGTGGACTTTCTCTATTCAATTGTAATGTTGCTGACATCCCTTTTCCACTGGCTCTATTTAAGAAACTTTTGGACCAAACGCCATCACTAGAAGACTTGAAAGAACTCAGTCCTGTTTTGGGAGAGTAAGTTAACATAGTTCTTTTTTCAGATACATTTATGTATCTTAAATATATTTATACTATAGTATGATTGGACTGCAAGGAGATCCAACCAGTCCATCCTAAAGGAGATCAGTCCTGGGTGTTCATTGGAAGGACTGATGTTGAAGCTGAAACTCCAATACTTTGGCCACCTGATGTAAAGAGCTTACTCATTTGAAAAGACCTTGATGCTGGGAAAGATTGAAGGTGGGAGGAGAAGAGGACGAAAGAGGATGAGATGGTTGGATGGCATCACCAACTCAATGGACATGAGTTTGGGTAAACTCTGGGAGTTGGTGATGGACAGGGAGGTCTGGGGTGCTGCGGTTCATGGAGTCTCAAAGAGTCAGACACAACTGAGCGACTGAACTGAACTGAACTGATGATTGCCATTGTAGATATAATTAGCACCTCTGTCTCATCTCATAATTATATTTAGATAAATATTTAAACATATACACATTTCAGTAGTATTTTTATGTTCAATAGTAGCATTCTGGGTACTTTAAATTGATTTTAACTTAGGCAAGAATTGTTAGGTAATAATTTAACTTTCTAAACAATTAAGAAAAGTTGAATTTTATATAGTTAGTCCTTGCTGTGCTGTGCTCAGATGCTCAGTCGCTCAGTCGTGTCCTACTCTTTGCAGCTCCATGACTGAAGTCTGCCAGGCTCCTCTGTCCATGGGTTTCTCCAGGCAAGAATACTGGAGTGAGGTGCCATTTTCTCCTCCAGGGGCTATTCTTGACCCAGGGATTGAACCCAAGTCTGTTACGTCTCCTGCATTGGCAGGTGGATACTTTACCACTAGCGCTACTTGGGAAGTGCCCATAGTTAGCCCTTACTGTTTATATTAACCTTTAGACATTGTACAGAAACAGTCATGACAGAGCACAAGTACACCTTGGTGCACAACCTGCAAGTGATGTTTATTTTAATAGTTGTTACATGTCATTACCTTTCAAAGGAAAACATTTCTAAGTTAAAAGGTGAGCCACTACCTCACAAAACATATTGGTAACATATAATAGAAAGAGTTAATATCCCTGCTGTGTAGTGTTCCTGTATATCCATTAGAAAAGCTGATAGAGTATATAAGAAAGTAATCTACAAAGGAAGCAATAGAAATGGCTCATAAATTGAGATGATTGGTTTCAGACTTCACTGGTGGTGTAATGTAATGGTTAAGACTCCACGCTTCCAGTGCAGAGGGGTGCTGGCTTGGTCCCTGGTCCAGGAACTAAGATCCCATGTGCTGTGTGGCATGTCCAAAAAACTGTTTTAAAAAGATAATCAGTCTCCCTAGTGACCATAGAATACATATTAAAATGAGAGGCTAATGTGATTTCACATTGGCAGAGTTTGGAAATACTGGTGCTATATAGTATCAGCAAGGATTTGGGAAAAGGTTCACTCTGATTTTGGGAATTGTTAGTGGAAGTGTAAAGTGGTAACTCCTTTTCAGAGAATACTGTGGCAGTACAGTAGCCCCCCTTTGTTTGCAGGAGATGCATTCCAGGCTCCCAAATGGATGCTTGCAACCATGGATAGTGTACACACATATACATGTAGATACACACACACACACACACACCATGTTTTTTCCTCTACATACGTGTTTTTTCATATACATACCTTTTACTTATGATAAAAAATTTGTAAATTTGGCACACTATGATAGTGGCAATAACAAATAATAAAATAGGACAACTGTAACAATATCCCTTCATGGATCACAGCCTTGTGGCAGAGAGGCTTGTATAACTCAGTGAAGCTAAGAGCCATGCCATGCAGGGCCACCCAAGATGGATGGGTCATAGTGGAGAGTTCTCACAAAATGTGGTCCACTGGAGGAGGGAATGGCAAATTATTCTTGCTGTGAGAACCCCCATGAACAGTATTAAAAGGCAAAGATACGACACTGGAATATGAGCCCCCCAGATTGGAAGGTGTCCAGTATGCTACTGGAGAAGAATAGAGGGCAGTTACTAATAGCTGCAGAAAGAATGAAGAGGCTGGCTGAGCCAAAGCGGAAACAACTCTCAGTTGTGGATGTGTCTGGCTGTGAAATTAAAGTCTAATGCTGTAAGGAACAGTATTGCACAGGAACCTGGAATGTTAGGTCCATGAGTCAACGTAAATGGGATGGGGTCAAGCAGGAGATGGCAAGAGTGAACATCAGCATCTTAGGAATCAGTGAACTAAATGGATGGGAATGGGTGAGTTTATTTTAGATGACCATGGTATCTGCTACTGTAGGGGAGAATCTCTTAGAAGAAATGAAGTGGCCCTCATAGTCAACAAGAGTCTGAAATGTGGTACTTGGGTGCAGTCTCAAAAATGACAGAATGATCTCGATTCTTTTCCAAAGCAAACCATTCAATATCACAGTACTCCAAGTCTATGCCCTAACTGCTTATGCCGAGAAAGTTAAAGTTGACCAGTTCTATGAAGACCTGCAAGACCTTCTAGAACTAACACCAAAAAAAGATGTCCTTTTCATCATAGAGGATTAGAATGCAGAGATAGGAAGTCAAGAGAGACCTGGAATAACAGGCAAATTTGACCTTGGAGTACAAAATGATGCAGGGCAAAGACTAATAGAGTTTTGTTAGAACACCTTGGTCATAGCAAACACTGTTTTCCAATAGCATAAGAGATGACTTTACACATTGATATCACCAGATAGTAAATACTAAAATCAAGTTGATTATATTCTTTGCAGCTGAAGATTGAGAAGCTCTTATATACAGTGAGCAAAAATAAGACCTAGAGCTGACCGTAGCTCAGATCATCAGCTCATGATTGCAAAAAATTCAGGCTTAAATTGAAGAAAGTAGGGAAAACCACTAGGCCATTCAGGTATGACCTAAATCAAATCCCTTAAGATTATACAGTGGAGGTGATGAATAGATTGAAGGGATTAGATCTGGGAGACAGAGTACCTGAAGAACCATGGAAAGAGGTTTGTAACATTGTATAAGAGACAGTGACCAAAACCATTCCAAAGAAATAGAATTGCAAAAAGGCAGAATGGTTGTCTGAGGAAGATTTAGAAATAGCTGAGAAAAGAAGAGAAATGAAAAGCAAGGGAGAAAGGGAAAATATACTCAACTGAATGCAGAGTTCCAGAGAATAGTAAGGAGAGATAAGAAGACCTTTTTTTAAAAAAAAAAGTAGAGGAAAACAATAGAATCAGAAAGACTAGAGATCTCTTCAAGAAAATTGGAGATACCAAGGAATATTTCAAGCAAGGATGGGCCCAATAAAGGACAGAAATGGTAAGGAGCTCACAGAAGCAGAAGATATTAAGAAGAAGTGACAAGAATGCACAGAAGAACTGTACAAAAAAGGTCTTAACGACCTGGATAACAATGATGGTGTGATCACTTACCTAGAGCCAGACATTCTGGAGTGTGAGGTCAAATGGTTCTTAGGAAGCATTACTATGAGCAAAGCTAGAGGAGGTGATAGAATCCCAGCTGAGCTATTTCACATCCTAAAAGATGATGCTGTTATAGTGCTACACTCAGTATGTCAGTAAATTTTGTACTCAGCAGTGGCCACAGGACTGGAAAAGATCAGTTTTAATTCCAATCCCAAAGAAGGGCAATACCAAAGAATGTTCAAACTACTACACAGTTTCACATTTCAGATGCTAGTAAAGTTATGCTCAAAATTTTTCAAGCTAGGCTTTAGCACTCTTTGAATTGAGAACTTCCAGATGTACAAGCTGGGTTTAGAAAAAGCAGAGGAACCAGAGATCAGATTGCTAACATTCATTGGATCATAGAGAAAGCAAGGGAATTCCAGAGAAATGTCTATTTCCATTTCATTGACTATGCTAAAGCCTTCAACTTTGTGGATCATAGCCAACTGGGAAACCCTTAAAGAGATGGGAATACCAGACCACCTTACCTGTCTCCTGAGAAATCTGTATGCAGGCTAAGAAGCAACAGTTAGAATCAGACATAGAACAACTAACTGGTTCATAATTAGGAAAGGAATATGACAAGGCTGTATGTATATTGTCAACCTGTTTATTTCACTTATATGCAGAGTACATCATGTGAAATGCCAAGCTGGATGAATTATAGGCTGGAGTCAAAGATTGTTGGGACAAATATCAAAAACCTCAGATATACATATGATACCACTTTAATAGCAGAAAGTGAAAAGGAACAAAAGAACCTCTTGATGGGGTGAAAAAGCTGACTTAAAACTCAGCATTCAAAAATGAAAATCATGGTATCTGGTCCCATCACTTCATGGCAAATAAAAGGAGGAAAAGTGGAAGCAGTGACAGATTTCTTTTTCTTGGGCTCCAAAATCACCATAGATGGTGACTGCAGCCATGAAATTAAAAGACACTTGCTCCTTGGAAGAAAAGCTGTGACATACTTTGACAGCATATTAAAAAGCAGAGACATCACTTTGCTGACAAAGGTCTGTATAGTCAAAGCTATGTTTTTTTCAGTAGTCATGTATGAATGTGAGAATTGGATCATAAAGAAGGCTAAGCACCAAAGAACTGATGCTTTTGAATTGTGGTGCTAGAGGAGACTCTTGAATGTCCCTTGGACTACAAGGACATCAAACCAGTCAGTCTTAAAGGAAATCAACCCTGTATATTCATTGGAAGGACTGATGCTGAAGCTGAAACTCCAATACTTTGGCCACCTGATGTGAAGAACTGACTCATTGGAAAAGACCCTGATGCTGGGAAAGATTGAAGGCGGGAGAAGAAGGGGACGACAGAGGATGAGATGGTTAGATGGCATCATGAACTCAATGGACATGAATTTGAGCAAACTCTGGGAGATAGTAAAGGACAAGGAAGCCTGGTGTGCTGCAGTCCATAGGGTTGCAGAGTCACACATGACTTAGCAAGTGAACAACAACTGTAATAAAAGTTACCTGAATGTGGAATGCAGTCTTCCTATCTTTCAAAATATCTTATGTACAAATCTAATGCCTTTCCATCCTAACTAGCTTTATCATGCACTGTGGCCAGAATGCTGCAGTTTGAGGGGCAACAGCAAAACCAGTATGTTCCTTTGTCCTTCTTCACAATTTCCCAGATAGAAGATTCTTCTTACCATGGATTATAGCAACCTCAGGATATGATTTTTTTCTCTCCTCATTAAATTGAGAACTTTCAACTTTTCACTTAAAAGATATACTTTACAGCTTTTCTTTGGCACATCCCAATTGCCAGCATCACTACTCTTGCTCTTTGAGGCCATTATTAAGTTAAATAAGAGTTCCATGGATGCAGGGCTGTGATACCACAGTGGTCACGAGGCAGCTAGTAAATGACTAACAGGTGGGATATGTTGGACAAAGGTATGATTCACATATCCTGGGACAGCTTAAGATTGCATCATGCTACTCAGAACGTCCTACAATTTAAAACTGATGAATTATTTAATTTTGGAATTTCCCATTTAACATTTTCCAATTGCAGTAGACCACAGATAACTGAAACTGTAAAAAGCAAAATCAGGGATAAGGTGAGACAACTTTGACCCAGCAATTGTACCTTTAGACATTTCACATTCAGAAATACACAATCACACAAGGACGTATGCCGGCTAGTGCACATTGTATTAGTTTGTAATACGTAGACTACCTAAATGTTCTTTAGTAAAGTGAAAGTGTGTGTTGCTCAGTTGTGTCCAACTCTGTGACCCCATGGACTGTAGCTCACCAGGCTCCACTGTCCATGGGATTCTCCAGGCAAGAACACTGGAGTCGGTTGCCATTTCCTTCTCCAGTGCATGATAGTGAAAAGTGCAAGTGAAGTCGCTCAGTCGTGTCCGACTCTTAGCCACCCCATAGACTGCAGCCCACAAGGCTCCTCCATCCATAGGATTCTCCAGGCAAGAGTACTGGAGTGGGGTGCCATCGCCTTCTCCGAACTTCATATAGATGAACTAAGTAAAGACCGTTAAATCCATATTAGCATTTCTCAAACTTTTAGGTCTTAAGATTCTCAAAAATTAATAGAGGACCTTGAAGAGCTTTTGCTCATATTAAGTAAACTTGTCAGTATTTATGATATTAAAAATTAAAAGTAAAGAGTTTTAAATATAGGAATACGTACTTATTAGCTATCATATCACCTCTGGAAAACTGTTCTGTGCTCATGACAGAATGTGAGGAGGCAAGTAACATCTGAGTATTATTATGATATTTGTTTTGACCTTGCAGACCCTACCCCACCTACCCAGTAAAGGCCTCAGGGATTCCCAGAAGTTGTAGTTACACTTTGAGAATCCCTGATCTCTGTACTCAGTAAAACTGCTATTTTAATCCTAGAAGGCTTAACAAAAAAAAAAAAGAAAGAAAACCCAGCTGATTTAAAGTTTATATGGATGAGCAAGGGGCCAAGAATAGCCAGAGATCATTTGTAAGGTGAATAAGGATGGGGAACTTGGCCTACCAGATATCAAGAATCATTAGAAAGCTGTATAAGCAACTAAGTATCGGCAAAAATTTAAACATCATTTCTCTAATATTTTTTTTGCTTAAAGACTTCTTTTTAATAAGAAAAGAGAAAAGCTACCTGTAACGTGGGTGTCCCTGCTGAATTTTAAGACATAGAATGAACATATGAGAGTCAACATCAGGTCAACAATTCATAGTCATAAATGGAATTCTAAGAAACTCCTCTCTCTAAGATTTTTAGCTGATTTAGAAAATAAACTATTGGGTTAGCCAAAAAGTTTGGATTTTTCTGTACCATCTCATGGAAATATCTGAACAAACTTTCTGACCAACTCAGTAAAGCCAGGAAATTAAAATTTCATCAAAGTTAATTTTTTATGCCTAGTCACAGCATACCTTTTGATAAATTAAATTTGGAGGCTGAATCTGGAGCTTAAAAGATGGTTATACAACTTCTTGATTTTACCACTGAGAGAAATAAACCTGCAAATATGTCATTTTAATTTATGTAGGATTTGGTTTAAATAAAAAGGTTAAATTAAAACAATCACCTAAATTCCTTATGGTTGCCTCATGAGTCATATAGTTTATTATTACTTACAATAATGTTAAGGATTCTAAATGTAAAAATGGGTGTCTAATTAACTTGGATCATAATTTGGATCACTAGCATCTTTATAAATTTTGTCCTTCTAAATCTTGGAAAATATAAAAATTATGTGAGTCTATGCAGTTATGCTAACTAAACT
>NW_011495025.1:5881156-5881984 GCF_000754665.1 Bison bison bison | reverse complement strand
AAACTGTTCTGTGCTCATGACAGAATGTGAGGAGGCAAGTAACATCTGAGTATTATTATAATATTTGTTTTGACCTTGCAGACCCTACCCCACCCAGCCAGTAAAGGCCTCAGGGATTCCCAGAAGTTGTAGTTACACTTTGAGAATCCCTGATCTCTGTACTCAGTAAAACTACTATTTTAATCCTAGAAGACTTAAAAAAAAAAAAAGAAAGAAAACCCAGCTGATTTAAAGTTTATATGGATGAGCAAGGGGCCAAGAATAGCCAGAGATCATTTGTAAGGTGAATAAGGATGGGGAACTTGGCCTACCAGATATCAAGAATCATTAGAAAGCTGTATTAATTAGGGCAGTATGAGTTTGGTGCTGGCTTTCCAATGGAACAGGAGAGTGTGGAACCTGACCCATATACATATAGCACTTTGTTAGAGGTAGTTTATTAGATCAGTGGGAATAGAAGTACTCTTCAAGTAATGCATCTGGGGAAAAAAAATGAGAGCAGATACCTTAGGCCATGGACCGAAACCAACTCTGTGGATTAAGGACTTAAATATTGAATGTAAAAATGAAGGAAATATGGACAGTTATTTCACACTATTGCAATTTCTCAAGCAAGACATAAAAATACCAACATTATAGGAAAGATTGATACATTTAACTGCAGTAAGATGAAAGAAATTCTTTGTTCATAAAGAGATACCTTGCTGCTGCTGCTACTACTAAGTCGCTTCAGTCGTGTCCGACCCTGTGCGACCCCATAGATGGGAGCCCACCAGGCTCCCCCGTCCCTGGGATTCTCCAGGCAAGAACACTGGAGTGGGTTGCCAT
>NW_011495025.1:5862091-5881056 GCF_000754665.1 Bison bison bison | reverse complement strand
GGGAATTCCTTGGTGGTCCAGTAGTTAGGACTTGGTGCTTTTACCACCATGGCCTGTGTTCAATCCCTGGTCGGGGAACTGAAATCCTGCAAGCTGCATGGTGTGGCCAAAAAAAAAGATCCAGTTTTGGCAAAATTTAGTAATAAAAAATCCAGTCAGGGGAAAAAATCAACTGATTGCACCTTCTCCCAGAGGCCTTACCCAATGACAAGCATCCCTTTAGAGAGTTAACAAAGCTCTCCCATGTTGTACCTGTACCAGTTATGCTGTTTCTAGTGGTACTTATCCGACACCACTGTAGCTAGGGTGGAGGGAAGAGAGCTGAGAATTGGGTGGGGAGCCTGCAGAATTACAAATAAACGTCCAAACCTCACACTTTTGGCTGCAGTCTGGCCCTAGTTAGACTATCAATATACAGAAACAAGTGACATGAACTAAACCTGACCTCCCACCTTGAGAACAGGCATGCCCTTGACATTTTTAGATGATGTATCTAACCATCATGATTACTGACAATAAGACTGTTCTTTAGGAGTTTGCAGACACTTCTGGATGATGATGGCGATGACTTAGAAGAAGTATTTCACATCCATTTTAATGTAAGTAACAGTAAAAATAAAATGAAATGTCATATTTAATCTCTTTTACTACTTATATACCTTATAAATGTATATGCTTTATAAATTTGTATACTCTATAAAGTTATAGACTTTATAATTGGGTTAACTATTTATATACTTTTAATAAAAAACCAAACTATAAATTAAGGTAGTACAAAAGGTATTTTTTCTCATTTTTCTTGAGCTGGGTGTATTATCAGTTAGATTTTACTGAGTGACAGATAACACCTAAACTCAGTGGTGTAAAACAGCAAACACGAGTCTGGGGCTTTCTGGACCGGCCTGACTTGACTGTTCTGGGTGGATCACAGTGGCCTTGCTCCCACACCTGTTCGTTAGCAGGCTGGTTGGTTGAGGGGGTGCAGCTGGAACAGCTGTGTCTGTCCTAGCTGACTAGCTGAGGCTTCTTCACGGAGTGAGGAGTTACAGAAAGTAGGAGGAGATGGCAGGCCCCAACACGCAGCTTCCTTTCAAGCGTTTACTCCTGTCAGGTCCCACTGGTCAAAATCTTCACACTTCTGCACTCAGATTCACCAGCTGAAGAAATAGACCCCCCTCTTGATGGGAGCTGTTGCAAAGTTACATGGTGTAAATACCAGGATGGGAGGAATTTTTGACCAGTTTTGCAAATCTACTGTGCTGGGTCTGTACTGTGTGAAGTGAATACCGAGATGTGGCAATTTTCCCAGTAGTTCTTTCAGTATGATCAGTTAAAATAGATAATTCAGGTTTTTTAAAGTTTATTTTTCATTCTCTGTGATAAATGTGGTAAATTTTTTTTTACCACCTTGCTGGTTTTTATAACAAAAATATGTATTTTCACAAATTCTTGAGGAAAAGAGGTATGCTATAAAGTATTTTTGTTGACAGTAGATTGTTGGGGATTCTCTTGGAGATTACTGAGTTCATTTGTGGTTACAGGTGCATTGGGACAAAAATGATGCAGACTTAATTCCTGATGGAAGTCACGTAATTGTTGACCAGACTAACAAGTAAGTATAAAGAAATAATTGTTTTGTCTGAAAAGAGAAAGTGTTACTCGCTTAATCGTGTCCGATTTTTTGCAGTGTTTATTTCACTGGGCTCTTAAAATTCCTTGTCATTATAATTTTCCTCTCTTAACCATTTTCCAGTAAGGCGAGGATCAGTGCATGTTGTGTGCGTGTGTGTGTCTCCAAGTTTGCTGCCGGCAGGGATGGAAATGGCTTTCTTGCAGAGGCCCTCTGTTATCTTTCTGTCTAGGGGATAAATACCTCTTTTTCTCCTTACCCGGCTTTACTTTTTCCTTTCCATGTCACACATTATCTGCCTTTATTTTTACTTGAGTGTTTCCCCCAGCTCTTAGGAGTGTGTGATGCCAAGAGCGTGGTCTGTTTTGCTCACTGTTGTTTGTCCAGTACCTAGTTCACAGTGGTGCCCAGTCCATAGCAGACACTTAGTTTTGTTAATATTATTAGATCTTACTGTGGTATCTTGACTTCCCATTACCTTATGGGATGCCATTTAAAGCCATAGAGTTTGGGATCATAGAATATTCCCGATAGTTGGTCAGAGTGGCAAAGAAATATCTAGTGAGCATTCTGGCCTAAAGCCCAGTGTTTTTCTTAAAATCTTTATTTAAAAAAATTTTGAATTATAACATATAGAAAAGTTCAAAGTTATAAGTATGCAGATCAAGAAATGGAACATTTCTAGCTCTGTGGTATATTTAATCAGTATACCTCAATTTTGTCCATAGAATTATTGATTGCCTGGCCCCTTCCCCTGAAAGAACTGGCAGGTGTGCCCAGAGGCACCAGGGAAGTCTGAATAATAGTACACTGTGGATCTTAAACCCCTTGTGGCACTGTGGATCCTTCTTTGAGAATAAGGGCCCTGCACACCAGCAGTGGTGTGGAGATGGTGCAGGCGACCGTCTTCCCCTTATTTGGAGAAGGTGCTGCAGCAGTCACCAGGCAGATCCCAAGGTCACCATCTCTTCCTCCATTTATATCATTCTTTTCACCCCTCTCTCGGTTTTGTTTGGAGTATTGCTGTAAACTGAAATCATTCTTTGTTTCATTAAAGGAGAGACTATGTTTCTAAGTATGTCAATTACATCTTCAACATCTCTGTAAAGGCAGTTTATGAGGAATTTCAAAGAGGATTTTACAAAGTGTGTGACAAGGAGATTATTGAATTTTTCCATCCCGAACAACTCAAGGATGTGATTATCGGAAATACAGATTACGACTGGGAAACATTTGAAAAGGTACATCATAAAGGCTGAGTGGTTTAAATTAAAATTGTATTTGTTTCTTGAATATTGTGTTTTTTGCATTTTTCTATAGAATGCACATTATGAACATGGATACGACAGTTCACATCCCACCATAGTGATGTTTTGGAAAGCTTTACACAAATTGACTTTGGAGGAAAAGAAAAAATTCCTTGGTGAGTGTTACATCAGGAGGAAGTCTGTACTCTTGTGTCCTTTTTGTGGGATAAGGAAATCTTGTTCTTCACAGGCATCACTTGCCTGTGAAGTCAGAGTCACTCATAGTCCAGTGGAATGTTCTTTATAGGTTGTCCCAATATAAAAAAAAAAATGGTAATATAGATTTTTTCCAGTCATTTTCAATTCTGCCTATTGTAAATTTGGCTTCTTTGAGCTAAATATTGAGACTCCTGTAGTTGTATCATCACTCAGTTACCCAGGCCCCATGGGATGAGCCAAGCTGTACACTATCACTTGTCTCCATGGTTTTAACTCAACCTTCAGACTTCAATCTGTTTTATGCCTACGCACTGCTTTTCAGATCATGAACTCCTTATTGGCAAATTCAGACTTAAATTGAAGAAAGTAGGGAAAACCACTAGACCATTTAGGTATGACCTAAATCAAATCCGTTATGATTATATAGTGGAATTGACTAAATAGATTCAAGGGATTAGATCTGATAGAGGGCCTGAAGAACTATAGACGGAGGTTCATGACATTGTATAGGAGGCAGTGATCAAGACTATCCCCAAGAAACAGAAATGCAAAAAGGCAAAATGGTTGTCTGAGGAGGCCTTGCAAATAGCTGTGAAGAGACGTGAAAGGCAAAGGATAAAAGGAAAGATATACCATTTGAATGCAGAGTTCCAAAGAATACAAGGAGAGATAAAAAGCATTCCTAAGTGATCAATGCACAGAAATAGAGGAAAACAATAGAATGGGAAAGACTAGAGATCACTTCAAGAAATTTAAAGATACCAAGGGAACATTTCATGCAAAGACAGGCTCAATAAAGGACAGAAATGGTAGGGACCTAACAGAAGCAGAAGATATTAAGAAGAGGTGGCAAGAATACACAGAAGAACTGTACAGAAAAGATCTTCACAACCCAGATAATCACAATGGTGTGATCACTCACCTGGAGTCAGACATCCTGGAATGTGAAGTCAAGTGGGCCTTAGAAAGCGTCACTACGAATAAAGCTAGTGGAGGTGATGATGGAATTCCAGTTGAGCTATTTCAAATCCTGGAAGATGATGCTGTGAAAGTGCTGCACTCAGTATGCCAGCAAATCTGGAAAACTCAGCAGTGGCCACAGGACTGGAAAAGGACTGTTTTCATTCCAATCCCAAAGAAAGGCAATGCCAAAGAATGCCCAAACTACAGCACAATTGCACTCATCTCACATGCTAGTAAAGTAATGCTCAAAATTCTCCAAGCCAGGCTTCAGCAATACGTGAACCGTGAACTTCCAGATGTTCAATCTGGTTTTAGAAAAGGCAGAGGAACCAGAGGTCAAATTGCCAACATCCACTGGATCATGGAAAAAGCAAGAGAGTTCCAGAAAAATATCTATTTCTGCTTTATTGACTATGCCAAAGTCAATGGCATAGTCATTTGCCATTTAATCACTGTGTGGATCACAATAAACTATGGAAAATTCTGAAAGAGATGGGAATACCAGACCACCTGACCTGCCTCTTGAGAAAGCTGTATGCAAGTCAGGAAGCACCTCTTGGAACTGGACATGGCAACAGACTGGTTCCACATAGGAAAAGGAGTACATCAAGGCTGTATCTTGTCACCCTGCTTATTTAACGGACTACATCATGAGAAACGCTGGGCTGGAAGAAGCACAAGCTGGAATCAAGATTTCTGGGAGAAATATCAATAATCTCAGATATGCAGATGACACCACCCTTATGGCAGAAAGTGAAGAACTAAAGAGCTTCTTCATGAAAGTGAAAGTGGAGAGTGAAAAAGTTGGCTTAAAGCTCAACGTTCAGAAAACTAAGATCATGGCATCCTGTCCCATCACTTCATGGGAAATAGATGGGGAAACAGTGGAAACAGTGTCAGACTTTTATTTTTCTGGGCTCCAAAATCACTGCAGATGGTGATTGCAGCCATGAAATTAAAAGACGCTTACTCCTTGGAAGGAAAGTTATGACCAACCTAGACAGCGTATTAAAAAGCAGAGACATTACTTTGCCAACAAAGGTCCATCTAGTCAAGGCTATGGTTTTTCCAGTAGTCCTGTATGGATATGAGAGTTGGACTATAAAGAGAGCTGAGTGCCAAAGAATTGATGCTTTTGAACTGTGGTGTTTGAGAAGATTTTTGAGAGTCCCTTGGACTGCAAGGAGATCCAACCAGTCCATCCTAAAGGAAATCAGTGTTGAATATTCATTGGAAGGACTAATACTGCAGCTGAACCTCCAATACATTGGCCACCTGATGGGAAGAACTGATTCATTTGAAAAGACCCTGATATTGGGAAAGATCGAAGACTGGAGGAGAAGGGGACGACAGAAATGAGATGGTTGGATGGCATCACTGACTCTATGGACATGAGTTTGAGTAAGCTCTGGGAGTTGGTGATGGACAGGCAAGCCTGGTGTACTGCAGTCTATGGGGTCGCAATGAGTCAGACATGACTGAACGACTGAACTGAACTGAGTGCTTTTCCTGAGACTTAATGATTGCCTCTCTCATTTCCTTACTCAATTTCCTTACTTATTTTTGAGAAACATTTATCTTCTTTTTTCTTTGGATAACATGGATGTTGAAAGGTATCCAGACTTTTCCAGAAACCCAACCTACCTTTCCAGTCTTTGAACTGGAAGTCCTCCCGGTTATCCCAGCCTAAATCTCTCCCTGCTCTGCCACAGCATTTACACTCATGAGGGACTAATTCCATGAGCTGTCTTACACCCTTTTTATTTTTCTCTGTTTGTCTTTTCCTGCCCAATAATTTAATATTCCCAACCAGACTGTAAGCTGCTTGAGGGCAGTGACTGTTTTCAGACTTTGTCCTAACAGTGGCCCCCAATGCAGTCCAAAGCACATGGGCCCTCAATTAGTGTTTTTGAATAAACACATTTTCTCTATATAAATTTCGGTTTCTGTGAAGCAGATAGCACTGATTTTTCTTTTTTTTTTAGTGTTTCTTACAGGAACCGACAGAATTCAAGTAAAAGGTTTAAAGAATATGAAAATAACATTTCACTGTCCTGAAAATTTGAATGAAAAAGATCCCATAAGAGCACAGACATGTTTCAGTGTCCTCTACCTCCCTAAATATTCTACAATGGAAAGAGTAGAAGAAGCACTCCAAGCAGCCATCAACAACAAGAGAGGATTTGGCTGACCTACCTCACACTCTTTACCCCTTTTGGGAAATATTTTCAGAAATAAAATTAACTTAAAAATTAACATAAAAATCTTGCTGACTGTTCAGTGTGTTTACTTGCTTTTTTAGAATTCCTATTTTTGCTTGTAAAATGTATTGACAATGATATAGATTAGGCTGTTAAAACAAGTGCATTGAGAAACACAATGCATTGAGACAGCAGAGTTTTTTCTCATAAATGTCTGGGTAGTTTGTCCAGGGCTTAAGTGATTCTTCTCCCTCTTAAAGTACTCTGGTTACCTAGATGAATTTTTTGTTGCAAATTTCAATGGAAACTTGCACATTTCTATCTTAAATATATTTATCACATTTGAAACAATTGACTCCTTTCTCCTCAAAACTCTTAATGAACTGCTAGGTTTTCTTTTTCGTGGCTGCTTTCCCATTTTTTTTTTTTTTAATGAAGCCTGGATGGTTTAAGGACATTAATACATGTTGATTTTGTTTGAAAATATTTATTATATAACAAAACATAGATATTCTGGAAAACAATCAGATGAATGCACTTGAAAAGTTTTTTTTTTTTAAAGTCTCTCACTGTTTCCATTGTTTCCCCATCTATTTGCCACAAAGTGGTGGGACTGCATGCCATGATCTTAGTTTTTTGAATGTTGTTTTTTTTTAATTATTTAATTAGTATACATGTTGCATGCTTCTCTTATACTTCCTGACCTTAAGTGCTTGTCTGGTCATCTTTTCTCACTCTACACATATTCCTTCTTGTTGCTGTGGCATAGTTATTATGTCCATGCTGATGATCCCCAGATCTCTCTCTGTCCAACAGGAACTGACAATACAGCACCACAGCCATTTCTCCTACGTGGCCTGTGTCTGCCTGCATACTTCTCAGCTCCTTCATCTCAACATGTTTAAGAATATGATCATCTTTCCTGTATTCTGCAGCTTAAAATGGTACCACTAACACCTCCTTCAACCATCTTCCCTTCCTCCCTCTTATTCACCCCCACATTTAAGAAATATCAGGTTTTGACAATTCTTGTTTTTCATCTTCCTCTAAGCCCACTGCCAGTGCTTTAGTTCAGGCTCTTACATCTCCTGTCCCATCACTGCAGTCCTCTCTCAGCTGGTCTCCCTGTATCTAGACCAACACTGTCCAGTAGAACTTTCTGTAAGGCTAGAGACCTAGATGGGCTTCCCAGGTGGCGCTAGTGGTAAAGAACCTGCCTGCCAGTGCAGAAGACTAAGGAGAAACGTGTTTGATCCCTGGGTCAGGAAGATGCCCTAGAGAGGGCATGGCAGCCCACTCCAGTATTCTTGCCTGGAGAATTCTATGGATGGAGGAGCCTGGCAGGCTACAGTCCATAGTGTTGCAAAGAGACACGGCTGAAGCCAGTTAGCACACATGCAGAAACTTCAGTAGATCTGTACTGCTGAAGAAGATGGACTCCCTGCTGTAGATAAGGTTTAGTTGTTGAATTTTGAAGAGAGAAAACTTTCATCGGTAGTAATGGGAAAAAGTGTTGAGCTGTGCTGTCCAATAATTTGTAGCTATTTAACTGAGATTTAAAATTCCTTAGTCATTTCAAGTGTTCAGTGTCTACATGTGACTGGTGGCTACTGTATTAGTGCAAATGTGAGCACTTGCCACCTTAGGGGTCTGTAACACACAAAACCCCTGCAAATTTCCATGTTTTTTCTTTTTCTAGGAAGTGTTTATCAGCTGCATACAGCAAGACAATTTAAAAATCAAGCAATAATGTTCATTAACACGGTTATTCTAGTTCGAAAATCCAACCTGATGTGCCTCTTGGTCCCCCACCACGGCCTTGCATATACAATGTACCATGTTCTAGTCACTTGTGACTAGCTCAGTTTCCTCAACAGGCCACAGTCCTATGTTTGTATGGTTTTTCTTCTGCTTGGAACCCTTGTCTCATCCCACCTCTACCCCTGCTGCTTCCTCACCTCCTGTCTTCAGTTCTACTTCCCTCTCTGCATGGGTTATTCCATTTGTCAGGATTCACTACAGCTATCATGGCTGTCCAGTACATGCCATGAGAGTGAATTAAGTTTGTGGGATATGGCTATCTAGCTCAATGTCCCAACTAGTCTTTCAGTGTCCTGAGAGCTTACCTGCCAGTGAGTTGGCTGAGAGTGCCACCTAGTGGCTTGTGCGCAAAACAGCAGCCACTTAGAAATGGAGAATTTCAGTAAGCTGGGCAAAACTTAGAAAAGGGAACAGGACTTTCCCTCCATAACTACACATAGTAGTGAGAATCTACTATGGCTTGTGGCTGTAACAGGTAATTTTGTATTTCCTGCCTCATTTAAAACTCTACCAGGCCTGAAAGTTGGTCTCATTTCCATGTCACAGATGGGCAGGATGTGAAGTTCAGAGAGGCTTCCTTAAAAGCCCACTCTGCAGGAATGGAAGAAAATGAAAAGGTAAAGTAGGTCATGACAAGTCCTTTCTTGCTCCCTCAGGGTGGAAAATCCCCATGTACAAAGTTGGTGGCAAGGAGCTTATTCATAGGTCTTAAAGATGATCCCTGTCAGTGATGCAGTGAGGACAGCAGGGAGGCTCTGAGGAGGCAAGAGGTCCTGCCATTGTGAAGTCAGCTCATTATTGGGGCTGTGGGTAGGAATGAGTAGGGAAGAGTTCCAATTAGTGAAAGGATCAGGCAGTATTTCCATGATGGGTTTACAGTGCAACAATATACTTAGGAAAACACAAAGGTCATCAGGCTTGACTAAGAATTAGAGTCCAAGCATTTTGATATCTCATTCTATTTTTCCTGAAAATAGAAAGGATGAGTTTGCACAAAATAAAGCAGTACTATTACAGTGATTCAGAAGACAGACCAAAACTGCATTCCTGAGTGGTTTCAACTTGTTACTGTCCGTTACTCTGGGTAAATCACTTAACCTGTGTGCTTTCGTTTCCTCATCTGTAAAATTGTTATATTACCCACCTACCCCTTAGATTATGAGATTTTATATGTGTAATATGTTTAGAATTGTACCTAGTGTATAGTTTGTACTATACAAATGACTGCTAAATAAATACTAGTGAAAGGATGGAGTTCATACTATAGTCCCCCAGGGCTTTGCTACTCAGTTCCCTCTAATATGGTAAAATGCTTAGCTTGAAAAAGCTAAAATTGACTTTTTAGAATACAGTGCTTGTTTTCTCAGAATTGTTTCATTTACACTGACCACAGTGAAATTTGGAGCAAATTAAAGAGTAAAACCACTTCCAGAAGGGATGGGTCCCTCATTCAGTTTGTGTTATTTGTATATTGCCAGAAGAGTAATTTTTAAAACAAGACTTGTACTAGAGTATATACGTTGAAGTTATGCATTAGAAAACACATCTAAACTCATTTTAATTTTCTTTTGAAGGAGAGGAATCACTATCTCAAGTTTCTGTTAAACTGCTTTAAGAGTCTATTTAGAATCAATTAAAGTATATTCAGTTCTTAGGTTTCTTTGGGGTAACTACTGAAACATGTTGCACCTCTGAAATAGTTACTAATCAGCCTTGTTGGAAGTTCTGGAAAATCAGGAACTATTAATATGTCAAATGCTCATGCTCTTGTATCGCTAAGTAGGTCCATGGCAGGAAAAGGAACTGAAATGTGAGGCATAACATTAAACTCTAGGACATAATCAGCTATTTTCAAGTCTTTCAACCCCATCTCTACCCCCAGAAGCACGTATTTTCCTGGGAAATTTTTCTACTTTGGGTTAGTTAAGTGTCTCTCTAAACATAGCCTATAGTTTGAAATTCAGACTATTTTACATTTCCCCTTTCTTAGAATCATACTCTTGTGACCAAAGGAGGGGGAAAAAACACAAAACTGCAAATTGCTTTATGGCAAGTGTCAATATCTTTTTATTATTTTATTAAAATTAATGTAAGCATTTGATGCCAAAGAAATGATGGTGATTTTAAAAACTCAGAATTTTGGCAAGTCCATGAAATTTCCATTTTACTATAGTTTTATATCACATTAGTTCAAATGCATTTCTCTACAACTACTCCAACATAGCTCCTTCGGAATTATTTTAGTCATCGTTAACATGTGACATTACCAAAGCCTTTAATCTAAAATAAACATAAAATTTCAAAATAGTAATTTTTAATTATGAATGGGATAAGCCATCAAGTGATGGTTGGGGCTGTTAATTTCCAAAAAGACAGTTTGTAATGTTCCTTTTGATACTCCAGGTATAAATGAGAACCTTCAAAAAACAAGGGCAGAACCAAAGTACAATAAAGACGCCTCTGCAGCTTAAGCCTCTCATAGACCCTAGACCCCTGACAGAAAGCTAGGCAAAGCATCTCTCCTGCAAATTAAGCGGGTTTCCAGTATTCCCATGTAGACGAGCCTTCAGAGACAGGCACTCAAGCATATCTTTAGAATATACCATCTTGGCTCTGGCTGCGTTAATTATGCCTGAAGAGTTTAATTCCCATCCAAGTCCAAAGGTGGAAGAACACATAAACAGGTATGGTAATCGGCAAGAGCAGACTGTAAAAGCACAGACTGGTGGTGCTAGTGCAGCCCTGAGGGAAGTCGTCTTCCACAGAGGCTGAGTAAAACAGTCCTGCTAAAGATACCAGTGGAATCAGGACAGTCAGCACAGGAAGAGACAGAAACATTCTTCTCCACTTAATACCCGCCACTCTGACTTTTTAAAAGGTAGGTGGTATTTAGAATATTTAGTTGTGTGTGTTGTTTTTAAGTATGATCTAATGCTGCTCCACTTCTTCTTGCTTCTTATTTTGATGTGTCATCCTAGCTGCCTGTGGTATCATATTAGGAATCCCATCAATAATTGGATAGGCTATTCCTAACTCTTCATTAATCAATTCATTTGTCGATGCTTCATATCTGAGGGGGGAAAAAAAACCAAAATGAATCATGGAAAACAAAATGCTTGGAAGAGCTTGATGTTCAATAAACAGTAACATTTATCCAATTCTAAACATGGAGTTAATCCAAGAAAAGCAGAATTAGATGGCTTTTCATTTTAAAAGCAGTAATAGCCAATTGTACTATTTCTCTTAGAAAATAAATCTCTTAATTGTTCCCATTTTAGTCAGTTTCTATCTCTTTTTTTTTTTCACTTTATCCTCAAGCTATGCCTTAATTTTTAAAAATACCAGTCAGAAAAGATCTTGCCCTTTTCATCCAAATAGTCCTTCATTACTCTTTTCAACCCCAAACAATCCCCATTAATTTACTACTGGAACAGACACTAGAGGAAATTTCAACTTCTTCCTTTTACATGCTTAATAGAGCAGCCTTATTGACCCATTAAAAAGGAAACCACTGAAAAATCAAAATACACAAGTCTGAGAAAGAGAGGGCAAAAATGAGCAAACTTCAGAATGTTATGTCTGCGAATGTGCTATTTACAAAATTAGCCAAAAAGCAGATCAAGTGGTAATTTCAAGGTTTAAGAAAACTGAATGAGCAATATGTTCATTATGAAAAATATTCAGAAAGAGAAGTGAAAAAGATGAAAATAAAGATTACTAGCAATCCACCACCCAAAGACTGCTATTGATAGCATTTCGGTGTTTACTAGTGTTGTGAATGTTCAGTTTTAGTAGCCTGAGACAGTAGGGCTGTTTACCCTCAAGACTCTGGGTTAAAGGTTAAGAAGGCCTTAAAACAAAACAAAAACACAACTAGTTGAGAACTAAAAGCCAAAGGGCAGCACACGTAGTTTACATGCTTAAGATCGTACATGGCATTTTCCCAAGAATCTGGAGGCTACTACATTTTTCATCATCTTGGCTTAAAAATCTGAATGCCTTGGGTTTCCAATAGTTCATAAACTTGGGTCTACGTGAGAAACACTAGCGGTCCTGTTAGGAAAATACACAATTGCTCAGGCCCCGCCTCCAGGCCTCCCTATTCGCCCCGCCCTGGGTGGTGCCTGGAAATCTGCCAGCAACGCAGGAGACAGGGCACACGGGTTCGAGCCCTCGGTGGGGAAGATCCCCTGGAGGAGGAAATGGTAACCCACTCCACTCTTCCTGACTGGAACATTCCGTAGGCAGAGAAGCGTGGTGGGCTACAGTCCAAAGGGTCGCAGAGTCGGACACGACTGAACACAGCAGCAGCAACTGGCGATTCTAATGCGCAGCCAGTGAGTGACTAATCTATATGCGCCTCACCCAAGCCTGCGAGTCGGCGGTTGGCTTCAGAGGCCTCGGTTCCCCTCTGGTCTTCAGTCTCCCTTCCCCCCGCAGAGGGAAGATTTGGGAGCTGGCGGGCCCAGGTCCAAAAAATGGCAGCGAAGACTACCCAGAGTCACCTAAAAGACTCCTCAATGGCTGTAAACGGCCATGCGGTCTATCTGCCCACTCCCCTCGACTGAGGCCACGAAGGAAAACCCGCAGCGGGCGAATCTCACCTGAGCGGCTTCTTGGAGAGCGGACACACCAGGAACTCCAGCAAGGCCTGGTCGAAGGCGCGGGGCGGTTTCTCCGTCCTATCGCTCTTGTCTGCGGAAGGCCGCGAGCTGGACGCGTGCAGACACCTCAGGGCGACCGCGGACGGCGGCGCGCGTGTCCCTCGCAGCGCTGACGCGAGTCGGGCGCACACTCCACTCAGCATGGTCTGGCAGCTGCGACCGAGCACGTCCCCGGGCAGCTCTAATCGATACCAGTGAATCCAGCCCCACGGGCCTGGCCCTGCCCCCCGGTGCTCTGGAAACGCTGTCCCCGACAGGTGGAGACCAGCGCTTTGGTTCCGAGGCCGCGACTGCTTTTCCCACGACACCGCTTGGTCGTTGACGGGCTCCGGAGACTCTTGGAGCTGTTCCTGTGCGTTTGCAAATTAGAAAGAAAACCAATGCTTAAGTGGAGGTGACTTGAGTTTTCACCGGAGCCTGTCACAGAGTTGCCAAGAAGCAAGTGGCCGGACCTCAAAGTCACACAGTGACTCTTGGACCTACGCGGTTATCACCAAAATGAGGTTTCAAGCACACTGTCATATTGGGTATGTTAAAAAACACTACTTTGTTTTTATGTAAATCTTTACCAAGGTTTCTATAACCTCGTGTTTTTTTTTTTTTTTTTTAATTCTTTCATTAAAAAAAAAAAAAAGAATCTGAAAAGATTGGCTTAGTCCTTTTAGCCTCTAAGATGTCCATATTCTTACCCGGGGGAACTCACCCTGAACTCAGTGGATTAACAGTAGCACAACTGATCTGCTTCTATAAATGAGCTTGGAAACTTCCAGAAGTCTACGTAACTGCGTCTGTTAGTTAAATGAGTGAACCATTCAATGGATTTTTCACCCCATGTCGGCTTCTTAGTCTCCAAGGAAATGACGCAGATTTGATCTGTTTCTTATAGTGTAGTAGATAAGTTCTTGGGCTCTGGGGTTCATAGTTTACTAGTTGTATAACTCCAGCATATGCCCTAAGTCCTGCTTCCTTATTTGTATAATAAGATTAATAATTGTACATACTTCACTTACCTAATTTAATCCCCATGTGCAAATGCATGCAAAGAGCATTTTGAAAATTAATTTTTGCCTGGGAAAATTAATTCTCAATTAATGTTATCTACAATTATTTTTATTTTTCTCTATTCTTCCTAGTGCAGTGTACTAAGAGATTCTTTGTTACTCATCATTCTTTTCCCTCTTTTTTGGTAAATATTTAACCTTTTCTCATGTCATCGGGCTTTACCAAGTCACACTTGGAGTTCCTCAGAGATAGAGGTGGGAGTGAGGAATATAGAGACACAAATACAAGATTATATTTTCAAATTTCTCTTCCTCTCAGCAATGTAAAAGTGAAGAAACTTTTATTTTGCTTTTTCGCTCTTATTTTTGAAAATTCTTTGCATTATTTGATACTCTTTGTTCACTAATGCTCAGAAGACTTCAACCTAGGGAGTTGTCAGGTGTGTAGCCTTGCTGCTGCTGCTAAGTCGCTTCAGTCATGTCTGACTCTGTGCGAACCCATGGACGGCAGCCCACCAGGCTCCCCCGTCCCTGGGATTCTCCAGGAAAGAACACTGGAGTGGGTTGCCATTTCCTTCTCCAATGCATGAAAGTGAAAAGTGAAAGTGAAGTCGCTCAGTCGTGTCCAACCCTCAGCGACCCCATGGACTGTAGCCCACCAGGCTCCTCCGCCCATGGGATTTTCCAGGCAAGAGTACTGGAGTGGGGTGCCATTGCCTTCTCCTATGAAGCCTTAAGAGGGCCTATTGTAAAGTCCCTGTGTTACCTTCCCATTATTTCCTACTAGGGCAGTAGTAGGAATTAATTTTTCAGGTGTAGTTAGTTGATACCTAGGGAAGGAGTGAACTGTAGATATGAGGGTGAGATATGGGGACACAGAGGTTGACTTCTGCCAGCATTGAATGATCTCAGGCCTGGCTGTGCTGGCCAGAACCTTGACCCCTGTTGGGTAGAGCCAGGCACCCATGCTTACAACCAGCTTCATTAGCTTCAATGCACCTCACATGGCTGATAGATTCTGATCAACTGGGTTTTCTAACAACTCGATGCACATGAGTTTGGGTGATGGACAGGGAGGCCTGGCCAATGGCACCCCACTCCAGTACTCTCGCCTGGAGAATCCCATGGATGGAGGAGCCTGGTAGGCTACAGTCCATGGGGTCACTAAGAGTTGGACATGACTGAGCAACTTCACTTTAATTTTTCACTTTCATGCATTGGGGAAGGAAATGGCAACCCACTCCAGTATTCTTGCCTGGAGAATCCCAGGGACAGAGGAGCCTGTTGGGTTGCCATCTAAGGGGTCTCACAGAGTCGGACACGACTGATGTGACTTAGCAGCAGCAGGGAGGCTTGGCGTGCTGCGATTCATGGGGTCGCAAAGAGTTGGACACAACTGAGCAATTGAGCTGAACTGAACCAGTTATAAGTTAGTTTCAGTTTTCATCCACATAGAAGGTTTAAAGCAGATCAGTTTAACTTACATTAGTATTTGAAAAATGGAGAGTGACAGCAAAATATTGAAAATGTCTTCAAATTTAGAACACCCCAAATCAACATCCAGTATTTAAAGAACATCTGAGTGTGTAAAGCATTAGTCCAAACCATGTAAATATTAAGTTGTAAAATTTCCCTAAACAGCCCTTGATAATTAACTCATTTCTCTAACTCATTTCTGCATGTAGTATACAAAGCTGAAAACAGGTGACCGTATAGAATTGTAAAGTCACTGATGCTTTTTCCTGCTAGTGTGGCTATGATCATTCCTGTCACAGAGATCTGAACTCAGGTACCATATTAGCTATGTGACCTTGGGAAATTCCCTGCCTCAATCTTATCCTCTGTAAAATAGTATAATAATACTACTTACCTTATTAGAGTTGTTGAAGGAATTAAATAGAGCAATATTAATACAAGGAAAGCAGTTAGCGCAGGGGCTAGCATGGAGTACACATTTTAAAAATATTTATTCATTTGTTTGTTTTTGGTTGTGTCGTGTCTTCGTTGCTGTGTGAGCTGTTCTCTAGTTGTGGCGAGTGGGGGCTACTCTCTGGTTGGGGTACTCAGACTTCTCATTGCGGTGGCTTCTCTCATGGAGCACGGGCCCTAGGGCGTGCGGGCTTCAGTAGCTGCAGCTCCCGGGCTCTAGAGCCCAGGCTCAGTAGATATGGTGCACAGACTTAGTTGCTCCGCAGCATGGGGGATCTTCCTGGGTCAGGGATCAAACCCATGGGCAGATAGATTCTTTACCATTGAGCTACCAGAGAAGCCCCAGAGTACACATTTAAAGAATGTTATCAGAGCAGCATAATCTCCTATTGTGAGGAAGCTGGAGAAAATTCTGATGAAAAAGGAAAGTATCGGGTACCACTGGGAATCCAAATTTATACTTTACAATATGGATAATATTGAAACACAACTCTTGGGTTATCATATACATTAAAGGAGTTAGAAAACATAGGCAGAGGTGAGGCTAGAGTATATATTTTAGTAAAGTGCCATAAATGCCAAATTTGGGGCATTGATATTTGGGAATCTCTGATTCAGAGAGAGAGAGAAGTTAAAATCACTTTTCCACTAGATGGCATCAACCAATATTTGAACTAACATTTGTTCCCGCTTATACTTTTATTTCTGTGATTACAAATTTGTCTTTATTTTGCCAGTTGTTTCCTAAATTTGAAGACATCTGTTTAGGAATAAAGGGTCGGACATGACTGAGCGACTGAACAGCAACAAACATTTTAGGAACAAAAGTCACAAAAATTTTATTAGTTAGTTGCAATTGTAATGAGTTCATTAAAATCAAGGGTCTGACAGATAAATGTACAAAAAGTATGAAAAAAATCACAATTGAGAAAAACAGTTGATCAATAAACACATAATTATTCATCCTCAGTAGTAATGTAAGTTTCAAACATCAAAGAAGTTTCCATTTCTCACCTATAAAATTATAAATATTTTAGAAATGTAATTAATATTTGCCTTTCAATTATTAGTTTATTGAGTGCCCACTATGTAGCAGATACTGTCAGAGTTCTCCAGAGAAACAGAAATTGATTCTGTTGTGTGTGTGTATGTGTGTGTGTATACAGGGAAGAGTTTATTATGAGGAATTGGCTCACATGATTATGGAAACTGAGAGACCCAGGAAAGCCAGTGGTGAAATCCATTCGGAATCCCTGAAGGCTTGAGGGCCAGAGGAATGGATGGTATAAATCCTAGTCCAAGGGCAGAAGACAGATGTTTGAGCTCAAGCAGCCAAGTAGGAAGCAAAAGGCAGGAAATCCTCCTTCCTCCTTCTTTTTATTCTATTCAGACCTTCAGTGGATTGAATGATGCCCATCCACATCGCAGTGAGCTATCTGTTTTCCTGAGTCTACTGATTCAAATACTAATCTCATCTATACCTCACAGACATACCCAGAAATAATGTCTAACCTGGGCAGCCCTTGACCCAGTCAAGTTGACACAAAAAGTTAATATCACACTGCCCTAGAGGCTGGAGCTATCCTCTGCATACACTGTAATACAGTTTTTGAAAATAAAAACTCATCACAATACCAAAATGATTATTAAGTATAAGTAAAAAAACAAGGATACTAATTTTATTCATGAGTACAATTATATTTATTGTTTTATTTTAACACCAGAAACATTATGTATTGGGGTTTAGCTGATTAACAATGTTGTGATAGTTTCAGGTGAACAGTGAAGGGACTCAGCCATACATATGCATGTATCCATTCTCCCACAAACCCTGCTCCCATCCAGGCTGGAACATAACATTGAGCAGAGGTGCATGTGTTATGCAGTAGGTTTTTGCTGGATATCCATTTTAAATATAGCAGTTGTATACGTGACCTTCCCAAAGTGCCCCCGCCCTGGCGACCATGAATGTGTTTTCTAAGTCTGTGAGTCTCTTTCTGTTAGTCCAATTATTTTTTTTAACCAAGAGTTTAGGGATAGAAAAAAAGAATAAAAATCAATTATTGATTGTTGTTAGGTTGTTGGGATATTACTGAATTGTTCTTTCATTGTTTTTTCTCTTTTGAATTATTTCTTTAATAAAGTAGTTTTAAACTCTAAGTATTACCAGTTATTATTTGAGGTTAATCATTGATAGATGTGTATCTTATTTCAAAACTATTGATTCAGTCAGTGAATATTTATTAAGCACTTTCTGTATTCTCAGTATTATAATAGGAGGTAAAAAGAAGAGGCATAAAAATGTGAAAGATATGATCCAAATTATGGACTTAAAAAGTTCATGATCTTAAGGGCAGTATATAGCATAGGATAAAGTTAACTAAAAAACCTGGTTTATACATGATGCATTTTTATGTGTTTATTCAGCATTTGTTGAATTTGTATTGTGCATCAGGTACACAAAGGAGGGAGTGATACCTGTGCCTGATGGAAGGGCTGAGGGAGTATCAGTAAAGTATGGGTTTTATAGACTATCAAATTACATACTTAGGTCTAAGGAGACACCCATTTTAGCCCCTTTTATAATCTCTCTTAATCCATGAAAACAAATTTTAATTTTGCAATGAGGATATAGATGGTTACTGGCAGAGATGAGTATGACCAGCTTCCATGTTTTCTCAGTGGTAAAGAATCCACCTGCCAATGCAGCACATGCGAGTTTGATTCCTGGGTTGGAAAGATCCCCTGGAGGAGGGCATGACAACCTATTCTAGTATTCTTGCCTGGGAAATTCCATGGACAGAGGACCCTCGTGGGCTGTAGTTCATGGGGTTTCAAGAGTTGGGTACAACTTACAACTGAAAGTTGTATCTAGCCTAGAGGAGCTATCCCACGTTGAAGGTCAGGAAGGGCGGCAGTGAGGAGATACCCCTCATCCAAGGTAAGGAGCAATGGCTGCACTTTGCAGGAGCAGCCGTGAAGAGATACCCCACATCCAAGGTAAGAGAAACCCAAGTAAGACGGTAGGTGTTGCAAGAGAGCATCAGAGGGCAAACACACTGAAACCATACTCACAGAAAACTAGTCAATCTAATCACACTAGGACCACAGCCTTGTCTAACTCAGTGAAACTAAGCCATGCCCATGGGGCAACCCAAGATGGGCGGGTCATGGTGGAGAGATCTGACAGAATGTGGTCCACTGGAGAAGGGAATGGCAAACCACTTCAGTATTCTTGCCTTGAGAACCCCATGAACAGTATGAAAAGGCAAAATGATAGGATACTGAAA
>NW_011495025.1:5861009-5861991 GCF_000754665.1 Bison bison bison | reverse complement strand
TCCCCCGTCCCCTCGGGATTCTCCAGGCAAGAACACTGGAGTGGGTTGCCATTTCCTTCTCCAGTGCATGAAAGTGAAAAGTGCAAGTGAAGTCGCTCAGTCATGTCCGACTCTTAGTGACCTCATGGACTGCAGCCCACCAGGTTTCTCCGTCCATGGGATTTTCCAGGCAAGAGTACTGGAGTGGGGTGCCATTGCCTTCTCCCAGAGATACCTTAGCAAAGAGAAAAGGTATTCTTCAAACTGTAGATATGTGTATAACATGCTGAGGGTGGTAGAAAAGTGAGATAAGAAACATACCCTTTATACGTAGATATAAGATACTGGCCGTGTTTTAGTTCTTGTTTGGGGAAGTGTTCTTCATAAACACACCCATAAATAAGCAAATAAGCCAACCATGGACATACAGTGACAAAGCATCATGAACCAAATCTATGATGAATCCAGTTTTGTCAGCTGAGTTCCCATTAGTCTCTCTCAGCACCCCCAAAACACAATAAAACATGGTCTGTTTTTACCATGATACTGTTTAAAAGATCCAACATTTTAGAGAATTATTTGGCGGTCCAGTAGTTAGGACTTGGTGCTTTTACCACCATGGCCTGTGTTCAATCCCTGGTCGGGGAACTGAAATCCTGCAAGCTGCATGGTGTGGACCAAAAAAAAGATCCAGTTTTGGCAAAATTTAGTAATAAAAAATCCAGCAGGGGAAAAAATCAACTGATTGCACCTTCTCCCAGAGGCCTTACCCAATGACAAGCATCCCTTTAGAGAGTTAACAAAGCTCTCCCATGTTGTACCTGTACCAGTTATGCTGTTTCTAGTGGTACTTATCCGACACCACTGTAGCTAGGGTGGAGGGAAGAGAGCTGAGAATTGGGTGGGGAGCCTGCAGAATTACAAATAAACGTCCAAACCTCACACTTTTGGCTGCAGTCTGGCCCTAGTTAGACTATCAATATACAGAAACAAGTGACATGAA
>NW_011495025.1:5859224-5860909 GCF_000754665.1 Bison bison bison | reverse complement strand
GAATGAAGGGATGGAGCCAAAGCAAAAAGAATACCCAGCTGTGGATGTGACTGGTGATAGAATCAAGGTTCGATGCTGTAAAGAGCAATATTGCATAGGCACCTGGAATGTCAGGTCCATGAATCAAGGCAAATTTGAAGTGGTCAAACAAGAGATGGCAAGAGTGAACGTTGACATTCTAGGAATCAGTGAACTAAAATGGACTGGAATGGGTGAATTTAACTCAGATGACCATTATATCTACTACTGCAGGCAGGAATCCCTCAGAAGAAATGGAGTAGCCATCATGGTCAAGAAAAGAGTCTGAAATGCAGTACTTGGATGCAATCTCAAAAACTACAGAATGATCGCTGTTCGTTTCCAAGGCAAACCATTCAATATCACAGTAATCCAAGTTATGCCCCAACCAGTAACGCTGAAGAAGCTGAAGTTGAACAGGTTCTATGAAGACCTACAAGACCTTTTAGAACTAACACCCAAAAAAGATGTCCTTTTCATTCTAGGGGACTGGAATGCAAAAGTAGGAAGTCAAGAAACACCTGGAGTAACAGGCAAATTTGGCCTTGGAATACAGAATGAAGCAGGGCAAAGACTAACTGAGTTTTGCCAAGAATATGCACTGGTCATAACAAACACCCTCTTCCAACAACACAAGAGAAGACTCTATACATGGACATCACCAGATGGTCAACACTGAAATCAGATTGATTATATTCTTTGCAGCTAAAGATGAAGAAGCTCTATACAGTCAGCAAAAACAAGACCAGGAGCTGACTGTGGCTCAGACCATGAACTCCTTATTGCCAAATTCAGACTTAAATTGAGGAAAGTAGGGAAAACCACTAGACCATTCAGGTATGACCTAAATCAAATCCCTTATGATTATACAGTGGAAGTGAGAAATAGATTTAAGGGCCTCGATCTGATAGATAGAGTGCCTGATGAACTATGGAATGAGGTTCGTGACATTGTACAGGAGACAGGGATCAAGACCATCCCCATGGAAAAGAAATGCAAAAAAGCAAAATGGCTGTCTGGGGAGGCCTTACAAATAACTGTGAAAAGAAGAGACGTGAAAAGCAAAGGAGAAAAGGAAAGATAGAAACATCTGAATGCAGAGTTCCAAAGAATAGCAAGAAGAGATAAGAAAGCCGTCTTCAGCGATCAATGCAAAGAAATAGAGGAAAACAACAGAATGGGTAAGACTAGGGATCTCTTCAAGAAAATCAGAGATACCAAAGGAACATTTCATGCAAAGATGGGCTCAATACAGGACAGAAATGGTATGGACCTAACAGAAGCAGAAGATATTAAGAAGAGATGGCAAGAATACACAGAAGAACTGTACAAAAAAGATCTTCACGACCCAGATAATCACGATGGTGTGATCACTGACCTAGAGCCAGACATCCTGGAATGTGAACTCAAGTGGGCCTTAGAAAGCATCACTACGAACAAAGCTAGTGGAGGTGATAGAATTCCAGTTGAGCTATTCCAAATCCTGAAAAATGATGCTGTGAAAGTGCTGCACTCAACATGCAGCAAATTTGGAAAACTCAGCAGTGGCCACGGGACTGGAAAAGGTCAGTATTCATTCCAATCCCAAAGAAAGGCAATGCCAAAGAATGCTCAAACTACCGCACAATTGCACTCATCTCACACGCTAGTAAAGTAATGCTCAAAAT
>NW_011495025.1:5858628-5859124 GCF_000754665.1 Bison bison bison | reverse complement strand
CTCCAAGCCAGGCTTCAGCAATATGTGAACCGTGAACTTCCTGATGTTCAAGCTGGTTTTACAAAAGGCAGAGGAACCAGAGATCAAATTGCCAACATCCGCTGGATCATGGAAAAAGCAAGAGAGTTCCAGAAAAGCATCTATTTCTGCTTTATTGACTATGCCAAAGCCTTTGACTGTGTGGATGACAATCAACTGTGGAAAATTCTGAAAGAGATGGGAATACCAGACCACCTGATCTGCGTCTTTAGAAATTTGTATGCAGGTCAGGAAGCAGCAGTTAGAACAGGACATGGAGAAAGACTGGTTCCAGATAGGAAAAGGAGTACGTCAAGGCTGTATATTGTCACCCTGTTTATTTAACTCATATGCGGAGTACATCATGAGAAACGCTGGACTGGAAGAAACACAAGCTGGAATCAAAATTGCTGGGAGAAATATCAATAACCTCAGATATGCAGATGCCACCACCCTTATGGCAGAAAGTGAAGAGGAA
>NW_011495025.1:5844564-5858039 GCF_000754665.1 Bison bison bison | reverse complement strand
GGACGAGAGGAGTGAGATGGCTGGATGGCATCACTGACTCGATGGATGTGAGTCTGAGTGAACTCCGGGAGTTGGTGATGGACAGGGAGGCCTGGCGTGCTGCGATTCATGGGGTCGCAAAGCGTCGGACAGGACTGAGTGACTGATCTGATCTGATCTACAACTGAATAACAACAAACAACAACAACAACCATCAAGACTATACAGCAACTCAGATAAGAATGAATGATATGGATTTGAGTTGATATTGAAGAAAGTGAAGTTGCTCAGTATGTCCGACTCTTTGAGACCCCATGGGCTGTAGCCTGCCAGGCTCCTCCATCCATGGAATTTTCCAGCCAAGGATATTGGAGTGGGTTGCCATTTCCTTTTCCAGGGGATTTTACCCTGCCAGGGATTAAACCCTGGTCTCCTGCACTGCAGGCAGACTCTTTACCATCTGAGCCATCAGGGATATTGAAGGGCTAAATGTTAAAATACATTTTAACAGCTTGTATATATAAGCATCAGATTTCAAAACTGATTAAAAAAATGTCCAGATTTGATCTTCAGCTTAAAAGTTCAGCATAAGTAGGGAATGCAAACATGTGAAAAGCAGGATAGTATTTCTTAAAGTCTCATCAGGACTATTTTGTTCTTTAAAATATTCTTTTTATACATATTTTGAAATATTTAAAAAATAAGAGGTCATTAAAACAAATGTATCAAAGAGAAAGTGACCAGATAAGCAATTTCTCATAATAATTTATCTACTTAGAATAAAGGAAGTCAAGGAAAAATGGCAGAAAGTTCTTTCCAACTTGGCTTTAAATAGGAATAGTGGTAGTGCCCATCTGTGCTGGGTACTTGGGCCCTCCCTACCTCCTTTTCACCCTCCTTCTAGTTGGAGAAATTGGAAAGCTAAAGGTACATTTTCCAAAAAATAAAAGTACACTTTACAGACTCTTGCAACTAGGCTTGTGGATGTGCACACACATGAGATTTGAAACAGAGCAGAAGCAAGCTGCCTGCAGAAGGGAGTGCTGACAGGTGGGTTGCATGGGCTTTGCATGGGCTGACTCCATGTTTCTCTCTGAACAGATCTCAAATATGAGACAGCTGTGGCAGCAATAGCAGTGGTAGCAGCAGAGTTTTCTGCGCTCCAGATCACAGCTATGAGGGCGTGACCTTAATGCCAAACCTCAGAGCAAGCCCCCTATTTCTGCTTTTCCTGCTCTTCAAATGAATTTATAAGCTTGGATTTCACTATATTAAATTCCTTTATATTGGAAATACCTAGAATAATTTATTTTTCCCATCCTGAATCCTGAGTGATAAACTATGGCAGAGTGTTGATATAAGAATATAACATAATAATATATGTAAATCACTTAGAATAGGACCTGACACTTTGTACTCAATATATGATAGTTATTAAAATTTTTATCAGGAATGAGTTAAAAATGCAAAGAACAATGTAGGTCAGAGGTTGAAAACTATGGCTTGAGGGCCAAATTGAGCCCACAACTATTTTCGTAAATAAAGAAGTTTTATTAGAACCCAGCTACTATCATTTGTTTACATGTTGTCTGTGGCTGCTTTCATTCTTCAAGGTCACAGTTCCAACAGAAACAATCAACCACAAAGCCTAAAGTATTGACTCTCTGGCCCTTTACAGAAAATATTTGCTTACCCCTGATCAAAGCTATGAAAAACAATGAGGAGTATGAGGACTAGGAAGCATTTGTGGAAACTGTCATCCTCTTGACAAGAGCTGTCATAGTTAGGAAAAACCATTTGGGAAGTTTTCTTTCTGCAAAGGTTCAAAATAGAGCATTAAGGAGTGGGGAGGATATGGTACATGCAAAATTCTGATTTTATAGATAAAAATTGGAGGAATCAAAGGAGGCAAAACTGATGTCACCTGAGGCCTCAGCAAGTAATTTGGTAGCATTCATAGCATGGACCCTAGCCACTTCCTAAGGTTTGCTTCTGGATCATGCAACCCAACCAGAAGTCTGTGTTGCTTCTTTCTTACCCAGCTGGTCCCTAGTTCTTACAGTTTGTTTCTTCATAAATTCTCTGGCATTCACTCACTTTGATCTTCACAGTCACTGTTTGAATCCATGCCTCAGATATTTTAAAAGTGTGGTTAACTGAATATAGTCCTAAATTCCTTGTTTTTTAGTTTTTCTCCTTTAAAATTCAAGTTTAGAAACTTTCTGTTTCTTTCTCATTGGCAACTGTTAAAATGTTCACAGAAAGAAAAATTATTTATGCTTGACTTACTACTTTTCAAAAGATTCACTGACACAGCATTATCACCCAAAGTCCATAGTTTACCTTAGGATTCACTCTTGCTGTTGTACAGTCTGTGGATCCGGGCAAATGTATAGTGGCATGTACGCTTCCCAAGTGGCTCAGTGGTAAAGAATCCGCCTGCCAGTGCAGGAAATGTAGGAGATGTGGGTTTGATCCCTGGATTGGAAGGATCCCTGGAGAAGGAAATGGCAGCCCATTCCAGTATTCTTGCCTAAAAAATCCTGTGGACAGAGGAGCCTGGCGGAATTCAGTCCATGGGGTCACGAAGAGTTGAATGACACTGAGCAGCCGAGCACACAGACACGCATAATGGCGTGTTCACACCACTGTGGTATCATACAGAGTTTCTCCACTGCCCTAAAATTCCTCTTTGTTCCACCTACTTTTATGTTTGATTTTAAAGTTCTATAGTGTTTTCAATTTTAACTACGTGTCTTAGCTTTTTTGTCTTTTCTTTACTCCTTGTCTCCCTCTTTCTGTATACCTCCTCCCACTCCTTTCTTCCCCATTTCCTTCCTGCTCCTGGATACATATGATCCATATCATCTGACAGCACTTTTCAAACTTGAATGTGCATATGAGTCACCTGGGTATCTTGTTAAAATGCAAATCCTGATTCAGTATGGCTGAGATCATATTGAATAGGAAGTTTGAAATCCTCATGTCTTAAAAGCTTCTAGATGATGCTACTGACTTTCAGATCACACTTTCAGTAGCAAAAATTTCGAACACTGATTCTCAAACTGGGATGATTTTGGCCTCCAGAGGACACTTGGCAATGTTCTGGAGACATCTTTGTTACAGCTGAGGTGGTGTACTGGGTAGAGTCCAGGAATGCTGCTAAACATCTTACATCTTATGCACAAGATAGTCCCTCACAACAAAGAATTATCTCAACCTCAAGGTCAATAGTGCTAAGGCCAAGAACCCTGCTCTACAATGATCTTAAACACTGTAAATACCTGATGTGTATCTTTTATGACTCTAACAGGTTTTCTTGAGAGTTTTTTTTTTGGAGGTGGTAGTGGGGTTAGTTGGTAGGAAAAAGCTTTCCAGGTTGCTCCCAATGAGGCCTTATAGGTTCCCTCTTCTAAGCCAGCTCCTGAAAGGGTTTTTTACATAATATCAAGAAGAATTTTTTTCTTTCAAAAGTTTCCTGCTGCTGCTGCTAAGTTGCTTCAGTCGTGTCTGACTTTGTGCGACCCCACAGATGGCAGCCCACTAGGCTCCTCTGTCCCTGGGATTCTCCAGGCAAGAATACTGGAGTGGGGTGCCATTGCCTTCTCCGATGTACTCCGCATATAAGTTAAATAAATAGGATGACAATATATAGCCTTGACATATTCCTTTCCCAATTTTGAACCAGTTCGTTGTTCCATGTAAGGTTCTAATTGTTGCTTCTTGACCTGCATTTAGGTTTCTCAGGAGACAGGTAAGGTGGTTTGGTATTCCCATCTCTTTAAGAATTTACCAGTTTGTTGTGATTCACGCAGTCAAAGGCTTTAGTGTAGTCAGTGAAGCAGAAATGGATGTTTTTCTGAAATTCCCTTGCTTTCTCTGTGATTCAAAGGATGTTGGCAGTTTTATCTCTGGTTCCTCTGCCTTTTCTAAATCCAGCTTGAACATCTGGAAGTTCTCATTTTATGTACTGCTGAAGCCTATCTATCTTGAAGGATTTTGAGCATTACCTTGCTAGCATGTGAAGTCAACAGAATTATATGGAAGCCTGAGTATTCTTTGGCATTGCCTTTCTTTGGGACTGGAATGAAAACTTGCCTTTTCCAGTCCTGTGGCCACTGCTGAGTTTTCCAAATTTGCTGGTGTATTGAGGGCAGCACTTTAACAGCATCATCTTTGCCCTTCCAATTTGTTAACTGAAAATTATGAATAGAGTTTTTCATGGTATTAACATGATTTGAAAAGCCTTGTAATCCTAGAAAAGGATGAAGAAAAATTAAGGCAGCAACTTTATAAGCTTGAAACATATGACCTTATATGGCTTTTGTGTTATCCATATTTATTGGTGCTTTTTGGAGTCTTAGAAAACAGCTGAAGTGATGTTATGAAGTGAAATGATAATCAATAGATGTTTTATGCTATGTGTGTTTCCTGACAATCTTCAGATTGTATAAATCAAATAGTCAATTATGTAAATAGTAATGAACCTTAAAAGAAGCCTTTGCCTGTATTTAGGTTGAGCAAGATGGGAACTGGCTCTAAGAATCTTCACTCTGACTGTAGGAAGCTATATTTTCCATGGTTGAAGAGATTTGGGAATTATTTGACTCTCCAGCAACACAGCCCACATGAAAGACTTATTGCCTATGAAAAATATGATGCTTTTACTAGAATCATGATTAAATTAAAATAAAAGTATTTTTATGTAAACTGTGGTCACAATTCCAAGTTTTCGAAAGCCTGCTTTTCCTGGTTTTCTTGCCTGTCGGGCATCTCTGGATGACTCATAGCCCAACATTGAACTTCCCACCAGACACTTACCATGTGGCCTGCCAGCACCCGAGGCACACACAGCCTTGGGATTCATTCTGCTCTGGTTTCTTCTTGCTTTCTTTCCACATTTTAAAACAGTGTTTAGACTTGTCTCTGAGGATATTTTCTTTTAATGTAACAGACTCATCGAAACATAATTTACTCACCAACTTATATTAATAGAACTCATAAACTGAAAAATGTTATATAAGGTGATTAAATCAGACAGAATGATCCTCTTAAAGTTAATATCTCACTCCCCCGACAACTCTCCCTCCTCTTTGCTAAACTTAGTAAATGTTACCAACACCCCCTGCATCACCTGGGCCCCAGAACTGCAGTCATCCCATGCTTCTCCCTTCCATACCACCCACATGCAATCGGTCACCAGTTCCTATCATTTGCATCCCTTAATCTAGGTCCTCATGACTTCTGTCCTAGTTTTCAACAGGTCCTGCCTCCAGTCTTTTCTTTTTTCAATTCAGTGTTGCCAAAATATTCTTTTAATGTAAAAATATATAATATATATATATAAACAATACAGTTAGTATATATATTTAATTAATAGATCAATTTTTTAGAGTAATTTTAAGTTCACAGTAAAATTGAGTGATAAGTACAGAGAGTTCCTGTATATCACCTCCCCAAAAAACATACACAGCCTCCTCCACTATCACCATCCCCTACCAGAGTAGCACATTTATTGGAATCAATGAACCTACATTGACACATTATTATCACCCCAAATCCATAGTTTTTAATAGGATTCACTGTTGGTGTACATTTCATGTGTGTGTGCTTAGTTGCTCAGTCGTGACCGACTCATTTGGACAAATGTGTAATGACAAGTATCTGCCATTATATTAATAGTATCACACAAAGTATTTTCACTGCCCTAAAAATCACCTGTGCTTCACTTGCTAATCCTTCCCCAAAGCCCCTGGCAGCCTCTGAATTTTTTTTTAATGTCTCTATAGTTTTGCCTTTTCCTGAATGTCATATAGTTGGAATCATAGTATGTAGCCTTTTCAAATTGACATCTTTCACTTAGCAGTATGCATTTAAGGTTTTATTTTTATGCACTGATAGCTCATTTCTTTTTACAATATTTTTCAATAAAATATTGAAAAATATTTTATTTTCTGGATGTACCATGGTTTATTTATCCATTCACTTACTGAAGGTCATCTTGGTAGCTTCCAAGTTTTGGCAATTATGAATAGAGCTTCTGTAAACATTCTTGTGCAAGTTTTTTTGTGGACATAAGTTTTTAACTCATTTGGGTAAATACCAAGGAATGTGATTGCTGGATCATATGGTAAGAATATATTTAGTTTTGTAAGAGATTGCCAAACTGTTTTCTAAAGTGGCTGTGTCATTTTGCATTCCCACCAGCAATGAATGAGAGTTCTCATTACTTTACATCCTCGTTAGTATCTGGTGTTGTCAATGTTTTTGATTTTTGCCATTCTAAGAAGTATGTAGTAGTATCTCATTATTTTAATTTGCAATTCCCTAATCTGGGAGTTGGTGATGGACAGGGAGGCCTGGCGTGCTGTGATTCATGGGGTTGCAAAGAGTCGGACACGACTGAGCGACTGAACTGAACTGAATGATATATGAAGTGGAGCATCTTTTCATGTTTTTTGCCATCTATATGTCACCTTTGGTGAGATATCTGTTGGGATCTTTTGCTCATTTTTAAATTGAGTTGTTCATTTTAAATTGAGTTGTTGAGCTCTAAGAATTCTTTTAAAATTTTAGATAACAGTCCACTATCGAATATGTCTTTTGTAAATATTTTCCCCCAGTCTGTGGTTCATCTGCTCATTCTTTTCATATGTATTTTTTGTATATGATAGTAAATGAAAGTTTAGAATCCTGAGACAGGTATAAATTGGAAATATTTTTTCCCTTAAGGGAAAAGATCTTTTATTTTTACTCAAAATATTCTTTGGTATCCAACATCTATTTTCTGCACTCATTCCCTAATTTTCTGATTGCAAGGCTTCTCTCCCTCATTGTTAAACCCTTTCAAAGATATGAACAGAGATTTTTGGCCATTTGTCACCCGATTTATGAGAAGTAAACAAAAAAGAGATGCACCCAAGGTCAAGCACTGTTGTCTTGGCTGAGCCACTATTTTTCTGCAAGATAATTGAAGTCATGACATTCAATTACAGCTTAAACTTTTTCATTTGGCACATTGAGAGTGAATCCCCTCCAATCTCTTACAGTGATATTGCAAACTAGAAAGAATGCAAGTCTTTCTCATGTTAGAGTGTAAGATATAGGTTCGAGATGGCAGAGTAGAAGGATGTGCGCTCATCTCCTCTGCAAGAGCACCAAAAGCGTGACTAGCTGTTGAACAACCATCAACAGGACACTGAAACCTACCAAAAAAGATACCCCACATCCAAAGACAAAGAAGAAGTTGCAATGAGATGGTAGGAGGGGCACTGCCATGATAAAATCAAATCTCATACTTGCCAAGTGGGTGACCCACAAATTGGAGAACAATAATAACAAAGACGTTCTCCCAATATTGTGAAGGTTTGCAACCCCACATCAGGCTTCCCAGCTTGGGGACCCGACAAAGGGCCTGGGAATCCCTAGGAAATCTGACCTTGAAGACCAGCAGGATTTGATTATGAGACTCCCACAGGAATGGGGGAAACAGACTCCAGCCTTGGAGGGCACAAACAAAACCTTGGACACACCAAGACTCAGAGGAAAGGAGCAGCGACTCAATAGGAAATGGAACAAAAACTACCTGTTAGTGTTGGAGGATCTCCTGTTGGAGGATCTCCTTTGGGGGTGGGGGTTGGCAGAGACTCACCACAGGTACGATGGGGGGCAGGGTGGGGCAGGGAGCGAATGGCAGCAGCTGTCCGCAAAGTTCCCCTTTGATGAAAATCCTCCTGAAGCTTGCCATTAACCTGACCTTAGAGGACTGGGTCGCCTCAGGCAAAAAAACTATACCAGGTAGGGATTGAACCACACCAGATAATTGGGTTAAAGCTTTATTGAGCAAGGCCCTGCCCACCAGAGCAAGACCCAGGTTCTCCCACCACCAGTCCCTCCCATCAAGAAGCTTACACAAGCAGCTTAGCCTCCTCCACCAGAAGGCAGACAGAAGAAGCAAGAAGAACCACAATCCCACATCAACTAAACAAAACCACATTACAGAAAGTTAATCAGCATGAAAAAGCAGAAAGTTATATCCCAGATGAAGGGGCAAGATAAAACCCCAGAAAAAGAACTAAATGAAATGGAGATAGGCAACCTTCCAGAAAAAGAATTCAGAATAATGATAGTGAATTTGTTTCAGGATCTCAAAAAAAGAATGGCGGCAAAGATTGAGAAGATACAAGAAATGTTTACCAAAGACCTAAAAGAATTAAAGAACAAACTGAGATGAATAATACACTAGAAGGAATTCTTAGCAGAATAACTGAGGCAGAAGAACGAATAAATGACCTGGAGGACAGAATGGTGGAAATCATTGCCACAGAACAGAATATAGAAAAAAGAATGAAAAGAAATAAAGACAGCCTAAGAGACCTCTGGGACAACACTAAATGTATGAACATTTGCACTTTAGGGGTCCCAGAAGGAAAATAGAGAGAGAAAGGACCTGAGAAAATATTTGAAGAGATAATAGCTGAAAACTTCCCTAACATGGGAAAGGAAATAGTCAACCAAGTCCAGGAAGCACAGAGTCCCAGGCAGGATAAACCCAGGGAGGAGCACATCAAGACACATAGTAATCAAACTGACAAAAATTAAATACAGAGATAAAATATTAAAAGTAACAAGTGAAAAACAGCAAATAACATACAAGGGAACTCCCATCAGGCTATCTGCTGATTTCTCAATAGAAACTCTACAAGCCAGAAGGGAATGACATGATATATTTAAAATGATGAAAGGAAAGAACCTACAAACAAGAATATTCTACCCAGCAAGACTTCCCTTCAGATTTGATGGAGAAATCAAAAGCTTTCCAGGGGAGCAAAAGTTAAAGGAAATCAGCACCGCCAAACGAGCTTTACAACAAATGCTAAAGGAATTCTCTAGGCAGAAAAGACGAGAAGGAAAAGCCCCACCTACAGAAAGTAAACCCAAACAATTAAGAAAATGGTAGTAGGGTCATACATATCAATGATTACCTTAAATATAAATGAATTAAATGCACCAACCGAAAGACACACTGGCTGAGCAGATGAAAACGTGTATGTATGCATTTCCACTTAACACATCACTCTGCCTGACCCCCCAGAATGTATCTAATTATTTTACATTGTTAGGTTAATCATGCTTCCATTATGGCTTGCAGCTGTAATTATCTTTAATTTTTTATCTGGCTATTGATTGTGAAAACTGATAAACATCTTTTACTATTGCGATTATGTAATTATTACTCACTTAATGTCTCTCCCCTGTTGGCTCAGACAGTAAAGCATCTGCTTACAATGTGGGAGACCCACGTTCGATCCCGGGGTCTGGAAGATCCCCTGGAGAAGGAAATGGCAACTCACTCCAGTATTCTTGCCTGGAAAATCCCATGGACAGAGGAGCCTAGTATGCTACAGCCCATAGGGTCGCAAAGAGTTGGACACAACTGAGCAACTTCACTTTCTCACTTTCACTCACTTAATACCATTGTATAATGATTGTCAACAGAAAAATTGTAGACGTCTATATCACCAAAACTACCATTTAATAGAAAATCCTGTAATCACTTTTTAAAATCCAGATGTATATCAGAATTAGCTTGAAATTTTTTGAAAAATACAAATGTCCAAGTATTGCTTTTTTTTTTTTTGGCCAGAGGTTCAGATATGTTTCTAATGAGCAGCCATGTTTAAAAATAACTGGACTGTATGAGGATCTTTTACTTTTATCTAGTTTGTTTTCTATTTCATATTCAGTGCTCCCATTTCATTTAGTTTTGTTTTCCAATTTATTCATCTCTTTTTTTTATGTTCTTTCTCAAGCCTTTATCAAGTGTTGTAGAAAAGCTTTTGTATACATACATATAAATAATATGTATAATATATATTTTTAAGAATATTTAAGAATTTTTGCCTAACTAAAAATTTATGACATTTTGATTCCACTTGTTTGACTTAACATGAATAGAATGCTAGGTTTCTAATTTAAAAAATAGATATGCAACAAGCAATAAAAGTTACTGTATAGCACAGGGAACTATAGTCAATATCTTATAATAACCTATAATGAAAAATAATTTCAAAATAACATATGTGTATAACTGAATCACAAATACAAAAAGGAATTCTACTTTTTGAAATTTAGAATTTTTATCTTTTTGCCAGTTTTTCTAAATGTCTTATGGACATCTAATAACATGTGAGATACAAAATTTAAAATATATTTGTGTAAGATATGAATATAAATTAATTATAGATCTATTATATTTAAATTATTAATGACATCATTCACAGTGCTCCTATTATTTTTTCTGCATTTGATAAAATAGTCTCAGAGATGTTAATATGTCTTACTATGATTATATTGTTTTTCTTTTCCCTTATATTTCTTCTTATTTTTGCTTTGTGTATCTTTGTTTCTTTGTTGTTAAGGTGTATAATAGTTTATAATGTCTATCTTTTTTGTGAATTGTACCTTTTATCATTAAAAATATTCATCTTTGTTTCATTTTAAATAAATAAATAAATTTAAAATAGGAGTGTAAGATATAAAGATAGCAGAACATCCCATTCTTTGTTCCATTCCCTTGTTATATTAATAATTAACAAAATCATCTTATGGGAATGGAATGACCTAGTTCAATGTACCTTGCTTTTATGTGATAGTTTAACAAGTTAGATATTCACAGATGCAGACAAATGCCAAGAACTCACAACCACACTCCCATAGGATTGTGCAAAGTTTTTCTGGCACAGTGGCTTATGAGGCTTTCAAGGTACTGGCCTCCGCCTGTCTTTAGCGTCTTTTCTCAGTGTGGCCACTCCCCATCTTGGAGTCAGCCGTTCTGGATTGTTTGCTATCTCACTAATATACTATTCTACAGCTTCATGTCTAGTACCAGCACCCTGACTTATGTTGCTAAAAATTATGTCAAGATTAGAAAAGAGTTTTATGTGTTTAGAATTTCTCTAAACTGAAAAAGAAAAGTTAATTATGCTGTGTTTTTGTTTTTTTCTTTTTTGGTGGTACTAGAAGGAGTGTTATATGAGATCTTTCTTCTTATTTTAGACTTTTATAAAAGTTATAAAAATAGAGCAAAGAATACTCTCATTTAGATTTCCTAAATTAATAGGTTTCAATAGCTAGATTTAAAAAAAAACTAAAAGTAACTTGCAGACCTAAGGCTTAAACCCTTCAAAACAAAAGACATTAACTTATGTCACCACAGTTTGATAATCAAAATCAGGAAATTGGTATTGATATATTATTGTATAACATACAGATTTCATACCATTTTTGCCAGTTGTCGCATTGTAGCAAAAACATTACTAGAAAAAAAAGTCTAGTCCAGGATCCAATCCAGGATCAAACACTGCATTTAGCTGTCGTGTTTCATTTGTCTCTCTCTCTTTTTTTCATTTGTCTCTTTTGATTTGAAATAGTTGTTTCATCTTTTTTGTCTTTCATGATCTTTACATTATGAAGCTTTCAGGCCAGTTAATTCACAGCAGGTTCATTCCTTGATTCGACTTGTCTGATATTTCCTCATGATTAGATTTAGGTTATACATGTTGCCAAGAATACCACAGAGAGAGGCTTTGTCCTTCTCAGCGCATTAACCAAGAAGCATTACCAATGATGCTAACTCTAAACATTTTATTAAGGTGGTGCCTGCAAGTTGTCTCTGCTGTAAGTAACTTTTTCTCTATGTAATTAATAAATATTATATGGGGATGAGATTATATTTAAGGCTAAATAAAGAGAGAGCACACATTTCCCTAAGTGATCTAATGGGAAATTATAAGCCCTGTTATTTGACCTTCTTAGAGATTACATGTAAAAGCTAGAAAACTGTTTAAAATTGTAGTCTTCTGACACTTTCAGTGCTTTAGTCACAGAATTTTTAAGGAAACAAGATATAGCTCTTATTTCTACAGGGCTGAATATTAAAGCCTTAGGTAAACCAGAGTTCTGCATTCAGCAGCTCCTCAAGGGGATGAAGTTTGAATAGCAACAGAACTGTTGTCTCTGTAATGCTGAATGCATTTGGCTCACTGTTGGATCACTGTTCAAAAACCTCTGACAGGAAGCTAATGTCCTAGGCTATTAGTCATACTTTACAGTCAAAAGAACAGATTTATATTGATGTTAAAGTGATAAGTCCTAACTTTCAGTCTCTGTTTAACTCACGTATTTTTTTATGGAATGAGGTTCGTGACATTGTACAAGAGACAGGGATCAAGACCATTCCCATAGAAAAGAAATGCAAAACAGCAAAATGGCTGTCTGGGGAGGCCTTACAAATAGCTGTGAAAAGAAGAGAAGTGAAAAGCAAAGGAGAAAAGGAAAGATATAAGCATCTGAATGCAGAGTTCCAAAGAATAGCAAGAAGAGATAAGAAAGCCTTCTTCAGCGATCAATGCAAAGAAATAGAGGAAAACAACAGAATGGGAAAGACTAGGGATCTCTTCAAGAAAATCAGAGATACCAAAGGAACATTTCATGCAAAGATGAGCTCGATAAAGGACAGAAATGGTATGGACCTAAAAGAAGCAGAAGATATTAAGAAGAGATGGCAAGAATACACAGAAGAACTGTACAAAAAAGATCTTCGTGACCCAGATAATCATGATGGTGTGATCACTGACCTAGAGCCAGACATCCTGGAATGTGAAGTCAAGTGGGCCTTAGAAAGCATCACTATGAACAAAGCTAGTGGAGGTGATGGAATTCCAGTTGAGCTATTCCAAATCCTGAAAGATGATGCTATGAAAGTGCTGCACTCAACATGCAGCAAATTTGGAAAACTCAGCAGTGGCCACAGGACTGGAAAAGGTCAGTATTCATTCCAATCCCAAAGAAAGGCAATGCCAAAGAATGCTCAAACTACCGCACAATTGCACTCATCTCACACGCTAGTAAAGTAATGCTCAAAATTCTCCAAGCCAGGCTTCAGCAATATGTGAACCGTGAACTTCCTGATGCTCAAACTGGTTTTACAAAAGGCAGAGGAACCAGAGATCAAATTGCCAACATCCGCTGGATCATGGAAAAAGCAAGAGAGTTCCAGAAAAACATCTATTTCTGCTTTATTGACTATGCCAAAGCCTTTGACTGTGTGGATGACAATAAACTGTGGGAAATTCTGAAAGAGATGGGAATACCAGACCACCTGATCTGCCTCTTGAGAAATTTGTATGCAGGTCAGGAAGCAACAGTTAGAACTGGACATGGAGCAACAGACTGGTTCCAAATAGGAAAAGGAGTACGTCAAGGTTGTATATTGTCACCCTGTTTATTTAACTTATATGCAGAGTACATCATGAGAAATGCTGGACTGGAAGAAACACAAGCTGGAATCAAGATTGCCGGAAGAAATATCAATAACCTCAGATATGCAGATGACACCACCCTTCTGGCAGAAAGTGAAGAGGAACTCAAAAGCCTCTTGATGAAAGTGAAAGAGGAGAGTGAAAAAGTTGGCTTAAAGCTCAACATTCAGAAAA
>NW_011495025.1:5837620-5844464 GCF_000754665.1 Bison bison bison | reverse complement strand
GCAGGATGCTAAAGCTGAAACTCCAGTACTTTGGCTCCCTCATGCGAAGAGTTGACTCATTGGAAAAGACTCTGATGCTGGGAGGGATTGTGGGCAGGAGGAGAAGGGGAAGACAGAGGATGAGATGGCAGGATAGCATCACTGACTCGATGGACATGAGTCTGAGTGAACTCCAGGAGTTGGTGATGGACAGGGAGGCCTGGCGTGCTGGGATTCATGGGGTGGCAAAGAGTCAGACATGACTGAGCGACTGACCTGATCTGATGCTGAAACTGTATGGGTAATTTGATCCATGTTTACTCTTTTTTTCCAGAGCTATAAATCTAGCACAATAAATGGAATGTTTTTAAACTACTATTTATATATATATACACATATATATATATTTATATGTATGTATATATATGACTTTCAATCATATGTTGAATAAAATTTGTGAAAGTAGGCATCCTTGTCTTGATCCTGATCTTAGAGGAAAAGCTTTCAGCTTTTCACCACTGAGTATGATGTTAGCGATGGACTTGTCATATATGGCCTTATTATGTTGAAATACATTTCTTTTGTACCAAATTTGCTGTGGTATTTTTTTTTAATCATAAAATGGTGTTGAATTTTGTCAAATGCCTTTTCTTTAATCTACTGAGATGATCATATGATTTTTATCCTTCATTCTATTACTGTGTCACATTTATTGATTTGCATATGTTGAATCATCTTTGTATCTAAGGGATAAGTCTCACTTGATCATGGTGTATGATCCTTTTAACACGCGGCAGAGTTGGGTTTACTAGTATTTTGTTGAAATCTTTTACATTGGGGATATTAGCCTGTAATTTTCTTTTCTTGCCTTATCCTTATTTGGCTTTGATGTAAGAGTAATGGTGACATAAAATGAGTTTGGAAGTGTTCCCACCTCTTCAGTTTTTTGGAAGGGTTTGAGAATGATTGACATTTGTTCTTTAAATATTTGTAGAATTTACCAGTAAAACCATAAGGTCTTGGACTTTTCTTTGTTGGAGAGATTGATTATTGATTCAGTCTCCTTTGTTGTTGTTACTGGTCTATTTGTTTTATTTTTTATATATATATCTTTATAATTCAGTCTCAGTAAAGTGAAGTAAAGTGTTAGTCACTCAGTCGTGTCCACCTCTTTGTGACCCCATGCACTGTAGCCCACCAGGCTTTTCTGTCCATGGGATTCTCCAGGCAAGAATACTGGAGTACGTTGCCATTTCCTTCTCCAGGGGAGCTTCCCAAGCCAGGGATCAAACATGATTCTCTCGCACTTTAGGCAGACTTTACCCACTGAGCCACCAGGGAAGCCCCAGTCTCAGTAAGTTATATGTTTCTAGGAATTTATCCATTTCTTGTGGGTTATCTAATCTGTCGGCATATAATTGTTCCTAGTAGTCTTGTGATCCTTTTCATTTCTGTGGTATCAGTTATAATATTTCCTTTCTCATTTATAATTTTATTTATCTAAATCTTCTGTTTTTCCTTAGCCAAACTAAAACTCTTGATTTTATCTTTTTGGAAAAACAACTGCGTATTTCATTGATCATTTCTATTGTTTTTTCTAGTCTTTATTTCATTTATTTTTGCTTTGATCTGTATTAATTTCTTGTTTTGTAATGTTAGGCTTAGTTTTTTTTCTTATTTGTGTAGCCTTGAGGTGTAAAGTTAGATTGTTTACTTGAAATTTTTTTTTAACATAGGCATTTATTACTATAAATTTCTCTCAGACCAACTTTTGCTGCCTCTGATAAGTTTTGGTATATTGTGTTCTCATTTTCATTTGTCTAGGATAATTTTGATTTTTTTCTTTGACTCACTGTTCAGGAGTATGTTGTTTTATTTCCACATATTTGTGAATTTCTAATAATCCTTCTGCTGTTGATCCTTTTGCTAGTTTTATAACATGGTAGTCGGAAAAGATACTTGGTATGATTTCAATCTTCTTAAATTTGTTGACTTGTATCATAGCCTAACATATGGTTTATCCTGGAGACTGTTTTACATGTACTTAAAAAGAATGTGTATTCTGCCACCATTGAATGGAATGGTCTGTATATATTTGTTGGGCCTATTTGGTATACAGTGTTGTTCAAGCCTGCTGTTTCTTTCTTACTGTCTGGATGATATATCAGTTGAGGAAAGTGGGCATTGTAGTCCCCTACCATTATTGTGTTGCTGTCAGTATCTCTTCAATTCTGTTAATATTTGCTTTACATGTCTAGGTGCTCCATTGTTGGATGCATCCTCTTCTCTTTTTTAAGATTTATTTATTTCCTTTTGGGGGGCTGTTCTCGGTCTTTGTTTCTGTGCACAGGCTTTCCCTAGTTGTGGTGAGTAGGGGCTACTCTTCATTGTGATGAATGGCCTTCTCACTGCAATGGCTTCTCTTGTGGAGTACGGGCTCTAGGTACGTGGGCTTCAGCAGTTGCGGCTTATGGGCTCTAGAACACAGGCTTAGTAGTTATGGTGCATGGGCTTAGCTCTGCAGCATGTGCAGTCTTCTCTGACCCAGGATTGAATCTGTGTCCCTGCATTGGCAGGTGGATTCTTAACCACTAGACCATCAGGGACACTCATGCATCCTCCGTATGAGTGGACCGCTTTATTGTTATATAATGAACTCCTTTGTCTCTTATGACAGGTTTTGACTTTTTTTGTATATATAAGTAGAGCTGCCCCTCTGTCTTTTGTTTTCTATTTGCATGGGATATCTTTTCCCATCCTTTTACTTTTAGCTTGTGTGTTATCTTAAAGCTAAAGTGAGTCTCAGGTAGGCAGCATATAGTTGGGTCTTCCTTTTCTTTTTTCTTAATCCATTCAGCCACTCTGTATCTTTTCATAAGAGAATTTATATTTAAATTATTAAATTGATTTTTATCACATCATCACCAACATTTGTTATTTGCGTTCTTTTTGATGATAGCCATTCTGACAGTTGTGAGGTGATATCATATTGTGGTTTTAATTGCATTTCTCTGATGACTAACAATGTTGAGCATCTTTTCATGTGCCTTGTTTATTTACTACATTCCTTAGGATTTTCTATATACAACATCATAACATCTGTAATAGTGATAGTTTTACTTCTTCATTTACAATCTAGATGGTTTTTACTTTATTTTGTTCCCCAATTGCCCTTCTAGAATCTCCAGTATGATGTCAAATAGAAGTGACGAAAGCAGACATCCTTGCCTTCTTCCTGATCTTTGGAGGAAAATATTCAGTCTTTCATCATTAAGTTATTATGTTATATGGGTTATTTTGTAGGTGCTATAATGACCTTTAAAAGTATTTATAATTCTTATATTTTTCTGACACAGTTGCGTTTCCTAAATGCAATAGCATAATAGAATTTAACAAAATTGAGATAAGTATTAAGAATGGCACCCCACTCCAGTACTCTTGCCTGGAAAATCCCACGGACGGAGGAGCCTGGTAGGAGGCAGTCCATGGGGTCGCACAGAGTCAGACATGACTGAGCGACTTCACTTTCACTTTTCACTTTCATTCATTGGAGAAGGAAATGGCAACCCACTCCAGTGTTCTTGCCTGGAGAATCCCAGGGACGGGGAAGCCTGGTGGGCTGCTGTCTATGGGGTCGCACAGAGTCCGACACGACTGAAGTGACTTAGCAGCAGCAGCAGGGTTACATCTTGTTGTATTATCTGTAAGTACTAGCCAGCTTCATTTTTTGTGCTTGTTTTGTTAATAACCTTCACCAAGGAAACTGACCCGCTCTTGGACCCTGCTGTCTCAGGAGTCATATATGGTATGGTGATATCTCCCTCCTTTCTCCATCTTTCACCCCACTTTTGGACTGAAATAACCCTCTGACCCAAGAAAACTAATCCTTAGGTGATAAAGTAATCTTCACCCTCTAAGGCCAGATTCAAAAAACTTCATCTGGCCAAATGAACTCTCTTTCTCATGAACAGACCTAAGAAGGAAAGAAAGAAATTTTCAGTTCCTGGTAGAAGCTTTAGTTGAATATGATACAAAATCAGGACTTGGGAGGCTATAATGTACCACATATAAGCTAAAATTATGGGGAAGCAGAAGTTATAAAAAGCAGAAGCAGTTATTAAAGCAAGATAGAAAGAAGTAGATAAATAGAATAGAACTAACATTAACAGCCGAGTAGTAAAGGAAAAATTCTTGAATTTCTGCATCTAAAGTTTCTAGAATGAGCTTGAATCCAAAACCAATTTCCTGCTTCAGTTTTTGAATTTCCATGAAATCCTAATTTCCTTTTTATTTGACATGAACTAATTTGAAAGGGTCTTTGTTGCTTGTAGATAAAGAAATAACTAAAAATATTCAGCATAAACTTGTTACATTTGACAGTAATTGTTTTCTTCAAGTGGCGAGAACTCTAAAGAACAAAAACTCTAAAGAGAACTCTTAATGGGAAAAGTGAATGGAAATTATTTGGGGAGTAGTGAAGGAAAAAATGTATGTTGCTTAATGTTGCTGCTGTTATTTGTTAGGGGCTTCTCTGGTGGAGAAGGCAATGGCAACCCACTCCAGTACTCTTGCCTGGAAAGTCCCATGGGCAGAGAAGCCTGGTGGGCTACAGTCCATGGGGTCGCAAAGAGTTGGACACGACTGAGCAACTTCCCTTCCCTTCTCTGGTGGCTTAGCAGTAAAGAATCCACCTGTAATGCAGGAAACCTGGGTTTGATCCCTGGGTCGGGAAAAATCCCCTGGAGCAGGTCATGGCAACGCACTCCAGTATTTTTTGCCTGGAGAATCCCATGGACAGAGGCGCCTAGTGGTCTATAGTCCATATGGTCAAAAAGAGATGGACACAACTGGAGTGATTCAGTGTGCACACACACAAGTTACAGAACAGACATTCTTCAAGTATTTCCTTTTCTGAAGCCTCTCCGTCAGATTAATCACAAATCCTATAAATTCTACCTCTTTATCCTAGCCTTGATCTAGACTCTCACTTGCACTCAGTTCCATTTCATTACTGATCTCGCTTGCTTATCCTTCTACAATCCATTCTCCATCCTGCCACCATAGCTATCTTTCTAAAACACTAATTACGTCATGGAGCCTGCCTGCCTAAATTTCTTCAGCTGTGCCCTGCAACCTCCAGGATTAATTTCAAACTCCTTTCCATGGCACAAACCCTACTTACTCTCAACTCGGTTCTCCAGCCGTTTTCTCAGCACTTGTTCCCCTGTACCTTATAGTTGCTCACAGCACACTATTTGCAGTTTTGCAAAATGATCTTATGCCTCTCCCTTTCCTCTGTGCATTCTCTTCAGATTAATTTTATCTGGAAGCGCCCACCTTTTCTTTCCTCACCCATCTTCATCCTTTTGGTTCTTTTTCTTTCTTTTCTCAGTCTAAGTTAATCACATCTTCTCAGGACAGCCACAGCACTTGTTCATACCACTATTTTAATGCTTTTCATGTTGACTTGTAATTGGTTTAACTGTTTACATTTATCACTGGACTGAGTGAAAGTTGCTCTGTCATGTCTGACTCTTTGCAACCCCATGGACTATACAGTCCATGAATTCTCCAGGCCCGAATACTGGAGTGGGTAGCCGTTCCCTTTTCCAGGGGGTCTTGCCAACCCAGGGATTGAACCCAGGTCTCCCGCATTGCAGGTGGATTCTTTACCTGCTGAGCCACCAGGGAAGCCCTTTATCGCTGGACTAGAAGTTACTTAGACACAAGAGATATTTCTTTCCTTTCCATTTCCTTAGCCGTTGGCACAGTGCCTGGCTCATATCAAGGGCTCATTAACTGGTCATATGTGCAATCAAGTCTACCTAGTATCTCTCATAGATCTCTCCTCATCTTCATTTCTGCCACCACTGTCTTAAGTCAGGTCAGTGTTGCTCATCTAGATCCTAAAACAACCTTTATCACCACTGTCTTTAGTCCTTGCCAGTGCCAATTAATTCTTCATACTATCACTACTAACATAATATTTTGAATACATAGATCTGATCGTTTTACTGAATACCTTAAAATTATCTGTGTCACCTGATTATATTTAAGAATAAAGTCTAAAAAAGCCAAACTTATAGAAACAAAGAGTAGAATGGTGACGGGTAGGTAAAATGGGGCCATGTTGATCAAAGAGAAGAAACTTCCAGTTGGGAGGTGAAAAAGTTCTAGGAATCTAATGTACAGCATTGTGATTATAGATAACAGTGCTGTACTATATACTTGAAAGTTGCCAAGAACGTGAATCTTAAATATTCTCACTACAAAAAGGGAATGGTAACTATGTGACATCATGGAGGTGTTAATACTCTGGTGGTAATCGATTTGCAATTTATGAGTGTATAAAAACAGCATGTCACACCTTAAATTTACACAATGTATATGTCAGTTGTAAGAACTGGATTGTAAAGAAGGCAGAACTGTAGAGAATTGATGCTTTTGAACCATGGCGCTGAAGAAGACTCCTGAGAGTCCCTTGGATAGCAAGGAAATTAAACCAGTCAACCCTAAAGGAAATCAACCCTGAATATTCATTGGAAGGACTGATGCTGAAGCTGGTAGTTTGGTCAACTGATATGAAGAGCCAAGTCATTGTAAAAGTCCTTGATGCTTGAAAGATTGAGGGCAGAAGAGGGCGTCAGAAGATGAGATGGCTGGGTGGCATCACTGATGCAATGGACACGAACCTGGGCAAACTCTGGGAAATGGTGACAGGGAGGCCTGGCATGTTGCACTCCAGGGGTCGCAAAGAGTCGGACATGACTGGGTGCATGAACAACATATGTCAGTTATATTTTGATAAAGTTAGGGGAAGAAAAGAATAAAGTCCAGCTCTTCAGGAAACCATTCCAAGGCATTC
>NW_011495025.1:5835122-5837520 GCF_000754665.1 Bison bison bison | reverse complement strand
CCAAGGCATTCAGGATAAATTCTTATGTCCTTCTCTAGTCTCATCATCTACCCTGACTCCTCAACCCAGTCACGTGCTGTACTCCAAAAATGCCTTACTTTCTAGCCTCTGTTCCTCTGCACACTTGGTTACTCTGCTCATGCTTTCTTCTCCCACCCCACAGTTGCTAACTCCTAGTCATCCTCTACGAGACACATCCTTTTAGAAGTTCTGCGGCTGCACCCAGTCTGCCCTGCCCCCAGCACTGTACTGTAACACTTGTCCTCCCAGGCTTTCTCCTGTGCAATTCTTTAATGCCAGGGATTCTGTCCTGTTCATTTGTCCAATTTGATCAATAAAGATTTGTTAGACCAGTAAATGAAGGACATATTTGATACAACTGGATATATTAAAATGCAATTTTATTACTTCTTCATCTCTAGTGTCAATTGCTTTAAAAGACTTTTTGCTGATCTACTCTCAGTGGGTTTTAGGCTCTCAGTTAACCAACAGGCACAGAACAGAAGTGTCATTCATATTCATTCCAAGAAACATTTTTTTGGATACTAGCTGTGTGCCAGCTAATACACTATATTGCTAAAGCTGATACCATTTTCCTTATCTGTACAGTCTTGAAATTATTCCTGTTAAACTTCCTCTGATCATCTACTACTTACAGTCACTCTGAATTTTCTTTGTTTAAAACATTAGCAACCCTTTCACCCTAGTGTTTACAAACCACATAAGCGTGCACTTGTTATTGCTCTATCTCGGTTCAAGCAAAAAAATATTAAATGATATTCACAAAGGGATGACCTCTGGTTACTGCCTTTTGAGCCTTCCTGCCAGTATGATGGTAAGTCAGTGACCGTTTCTGTGCTTTAATTTCTAATCTCTTGTGTTTCTACTCAGTAATATGTTGTTTTCTTCCTTTTTAAAATTTATTAATAATGATTACATAATTACCTTATCAAATTCAACAGGAAGTTTTCTTTACTAGAAGTTGCCAGTCTCTATTAGAAGATGATGTTATCTAGTCATAGGGTGCCTAGGACAGTGCTGTGATGAGGCAGTGCGGAACTTCAGCTCTCCCCTGCTTTCTCTGTCAGTTATCATTCTGCTCCCCTAATTTAATTTTGAATGGGTGGGGGAACACATCTCTGTCTAGGGTACTGCCCACTTCTCCCTATTTTGTTTTTAAACTTTGTCATCTCTACATCACACCTATCACACCTTTCCAGAATGGCAGACAGGCAGTGGGGAAGGAGGCAAAGTCAAGGCCTGAGCAGGTGTTTGCAAACCATTAAGGCTTCTTTCTTTTTTCTTTAGAGAAATGGTAGCCCCTATGGACTTTGAATGTTCTTGGCTCTAGACTAAGTAGCGGAAGGAAAGAAACTACCTTGGTTGAAAATATTTTCGAGTTTTCTTCTGAATTCTCATTCACTCTTTAGTTTTTTTTTTCCCTGGTTGGGCTTCCCTGGTGGCTCAGAAGTAAAGAATCCACCTGCCAATTCAATCTTTGGGTTGGGAAGATCCCCTGGAGAAGGAAATGGTAACCCACTCCAGTATTCTTGCCTGGAAAATCCCATGGACAGAGGAGCCTGGCCGGCTGCAGTTCATGGGGTTGCAAAGAGTTGGGCATGACCTAAACAAGATCAAGAAGGTGAACTTGGTATGCAAACAGTAGGTCTCAGGTACGAAGTCTCAGATACATCAAACAAAGCTTTTACACGTGCAAGTGTTTAATTTCCATTATACCTGGGACCTCATTGTTTCTGATAGGCCTTTCATATCCTCAGCCTTCTGAGATTTGTTGGTGCAAATATTTGCCATTTTTAACAATAATGTTTAGGAATCTCCAACAACCTATAGCTTATGCTATAACCTGATTCCTGTTCGAATATAACTTAGATTTAATTTTTCTGTATAGAAATGGTCATCTGGGACTACTTTTTTCCACCTTAACCAAATGAAAAATACGGAAAGTCTGTGATTTGATATTGTTAAGTTTAAATACAAATGGAGACTAGACTTGAAAATTCCCTGGCAGACAAAACTGTTTAAGCCACATAAGCAAAACTAAATCAGAATTACTTTGTTAACACAAGTAAAAATTAACTTAGGTTATCTCTTGTAAATTCCCTGGATAATCATAAAAAAAATTATCCTCCTAAATATGATATAAAATCACTTATAATCAACTCCCTAGTATCTGGAAATTCCCATTGAAAATAACCAATCATTATAAAAATTTATAAAAATTATAAAAATTATAAAAAAGGCTCATTATAAAAATAAAGTGATTTTCACTTTATTAGCCATCCTGTAACATCATGTCGGAGAAGGCAATGGCACCCCACTCCAGCACTCTTGCCTGGAAAATCCCATGGACGGAGGAGCCTGGTGGGCCACAGTCCAT
>NW_011495025.1:5813479-5835022 GCF_000754665.1 Bison bison bison | reverse complement strand
CTCCAGTGTTCTTGCCTAGAGAATCCCAGGGACGGGGGAGCCTCGTGGGCTGCCGTCTATGGGGTCACACAGAGTCTGACACAACTGAAGCGACTTAGCAGCAGCAGCAGCAGCAGCAACATCATGTCCTTGAGCTTCACGTCAGTTTTACATTTGAAAGTTCCCAGTTCTCAAATTTTCTTATATGCACAATAAATTCTTACTAAATACTACTTACTGATCTTGTGGTTTTTATTTTGCTCTTCCTGGATTTTTGACTGTGTCTTTCCGAAACATATATACTGAAGCCTTAACTCCTAGTACCTCTGAATGTGACTCTACGTGGAGGTAGGGTCTTTAAAGAGGCAGTCAAGTTAAAATGAGTTGGGTGGGCTCTAATCCAGTCTGACTGGTGTCCTCCTAAGAAGAGGAAGTTGGGACAGAGACACACACAGAGGGAAGACCGTGTAAAGACACAGGGAGAAGACAGCCGCCTAGAAGCTCAGGAAAGAGACCTCAGAAGAAGCCAAGCCTGCCAGCACCTTGCTGTCAGACTTCTAACCTCCAGAATTGTGAGAAAACAAGTTTTTGTTGTTTAAACCACTCCGTCTGTGGTACGGTACTTTGTTACGGCAGCCCTAGCAAAACTACAGTTGGTTTCCAAGTATGTGCTGAAAGGTTTGTGTTTCCAATGAGGACACATTCAAGTTAAATTGAATAGAGTACTGCACCAAAGAGGAAGTCCTCCAAAATAATTGATTTTGACAGTGTAGTTTTCCTGATAGCATCAGTTTTACTGCACCAAGGAATAGGTGCTCAGAAATCCAGGGTTATGGTCACTGTTCAGTTGGTGGCAGTTAATGAAGTGCACGTGGCTTTAAGCCATTTTCTAACCAAAAAAACCTGATTTATCAATAGGTAAAAATGGTAAAATTGCAGTCTTCTCCTTCATGAAGACTGTAATTAAAGTTACATAAATGGAAACATTTTAATCATAAACTCTACAATCAAAATAAAGTTGGTAATTTGATACTGTTTTTTGAAAAGTTATATTTTGGTAATACCTCTTGGACATAAGATGCAAAAAGTATGGTGTAAGACTAGGGAGAAAAAGAACAGGAAAAGCATTTACTGGATTTTAATTAAAACATTGTTTGTTGAGAGTTGCACTTTCTAGAGTGAAAGGAATGTATATGTTATAAAAACTAATTTAAGATTACTCTATGCTCACAAAGAGAAACAGCTGGGTTTTAGCATTTGTGTGTATTTAAGATCAGTGTTCACTGAGAAAAGGAAAATCTATAACCATTTGGAGAAGAAAATGAAAAGTTAGCTTGCTCATCATTCTGTATAAAACATTCTTTATGGGCACATGGAACATAAGCTCATCAGGTTTATAACCCAGCCACTTCCAGTTCTTAGAACACTTAATCTCTTGATTAGATGGCATTTTTAGTTGAATATTTTATACCCAGAGTTAGAAATTTGTACAATATAATCATTTATCCACATTGCTACAAGGCAGCATCACTAAAGACCCATGAACCATGACCACACGTTCACTCTGACTTTTGGAATTCTGGGCAATTCTGGGGTAGGATGAAAAGATGGTGACTCGAAGAGCGCAGAGCTTCCCTTCACTCCCACATCTTTGCGTTGATTCAAAATCTAATCTAATGACTCTGAGTATCTAGAAAAGGAAAATCCCCACTACACATTTATTGACTGCCTCAAAGGAGATGCTCATGCCTTAATCTTTCCAAATCAAGTCAGCAGGAGTAAAGAGAAAGTAATGATTTGAAAGGACACCTGATTTGTAGCCATGACAGCCTTTGCTAGCTGTCGGCAAACACGCCTGTGATATTCCAAAAATGATGCAAATCTCAGACTCCCCCTCTAAAAATGGTAGAATTTCTGAATCTCTTCAGCCTCCACTAGAAGGAATTTTCACCATCTGTGAAGCAACAAGACACAATTGAAGAATTCAAATAGTTGACAGACCACCTACCTTATGCTGCCAGAAACAGCATAATCCTAATTGAATGCAGATATGAAGACCCTTGTTTTCCCTCTCTACCATGCCTTGAATGTGCAGGCACTGCTTTCTGAGGCAGCCAGATTGCAGGTTCTCTATCCCCGTCCACCTCCACCCCACAAGTCCCTCAATATCCACATGAGAATTGCAGGCCCCTGAAAGCAACTGGGCAGGATTTAGGAAGGAACTAAATGGTCCATTGCTTTCTGGGATGTATAGCGCCCACCATGCCCCCAGCTCCAGAGCAGTAAAAGAAGGGACAAGGATAAGGAGGGTCTTTGTGGCAGTGCCCACTGCAGGATGCACGTTTGTGTACATTACATGCTTTCAGAGGATTTAGAGCTCTGGAAAGTGAAGGAAAGAGAAGATACTGCTTTTTCCTTCAGAGCTGCATTAAATGACATTTTGCTACTAGAAATGGGCCTAGGCCAGGATTTCTCAACCTCTGCACTATTGACATTTGGGGCTGGGCAGACCAGTAACCATGTCAGTAACCATCCCCACTCCCACACCCCGCCCCACCCTGTGAAGAGATGTCCAACACTGTCTCTAGATTATGTTAAATGTCCCTCAGAGCAAAATCACTCCTGGTTGAGAACCACTGGAAGAAGACAAACAAAGACATAATTTAAGAAGAGGTTATTCAGCAAGAAAAAATGACCTACGTATGTAGATCAGAACAGATCACTGAGCTCTAGATAAAGATCTTTAACTCCTGATATTTACTGTGAACACATTGTATGCCAAGTGCTGTTCTAAGCATGTTGCCATGTTATTTCATTTATCCCCAGACCGTGCTATGAGGTAGGTACTCTTATCTCCGTTTTGCTACAGAAGAAATGGAGACACAGAAAGGTAGGGCATGGGCCCACTCTCAAGTCAAATTGAGTCAAATCTGATTCAATCCCAGATAATCTGACTCCAGAGGCAGCTTTCTAATCTCTAAGCTATAACCATGTCCCTGTTCGGGCGCCACCTGCCGGGGACCAGCCCCGGCTGATCCAGGGTACTCGAAGGAGAGACGGCGTCGGCGAGGGTCAGGATACAATAACTTCAATTAGATATTAATTAAAGATATAAAGAGTAATAGAATAAGGATAGCTCAGTAGGAAAATTCAGTGGAGAAAAGAGGCTGAGTAGCTTGGTTTACGCGGGAGACCAATAAAACTTCAAGACAAGAAGTTTGCACCACTTACGTAGGCCGCAGGCGTCCTTCCGTTCTCCCGAAGGAGAGGAGACACTGAGGCCTCCCCGGTCGGATCTTAGAAGCCCAGGCATAATTAGTAAGCATGATGGGTTCCGCGCTCCAGATGGAGACTCAGCCAGAGGGAGAGAGAGACATGGGGAGACCAGTATTTTGAGAAACTGATCCCAATTCTTTATTTTCCAGAGTCTGTTTTTATACACTAAGATGTTATACAAAAGTCACGTGGGGACAGCAGTCCTGACTTTTATTAAAGTCAGGTGCTTCACACAAATGTATACAGAGGTCTTAGGGGTGTTACATCATCTTCTGGCCAGGGGGGCCTGCTGACAATTTACGACCCTCTCCTTGTGACAGTCAGTCAATCAGGACACTTATTTCTCCAGGGCTGATTATTCTCAAAACAGACGCCACCCAAATAAAGTTACATTCCTACAGGGTGAGGGTGTAGTGGGTTTTAGTTAAGGAAAGAATTTACTTAGCCTAAGGTCTAACGTGATTAATATCAAAGGTTAATACTTATTCCTTCTATATATTCATTAATGTGCGTAAGGGCAGGGGATATGGAGACTTAGCAACAAACGTTGGCTCAACAAATGAAAAACCCTTCACCAACACAATTTCTAATTAGCCCACTATACTTATAGTTTTCTAACTTCTCTAAAGAACCTGTTTTTAGAGGGTTTAAAGCATCTCGTGCCTCTCACGGTTGGGAGGCTGTGAGCAATCACATGTGGCCCGACGAGCCTGTCAGGCAGGCTAGAGAACCTTCAGAGGAGTTTGTAGGTTAAAACACTCTTATCACGCCCAGGAATTATTATTAACTGGAGCTCTAGGTTAACTCCTTCTCCGAAAGAGGTGGTGGGGGACAGCCCCCCGTAAAGTCAGAGGTGTAGGTAAGAGCACAAAGTAGTAAAGTAGGCAGGCTCTGGTTATGGGGGTAGACGCTCGAGGATTTCCAGGGGGACTCCTGAGGCTCGATCCCGCCTTTGCGTATGTCGAGCCTCCTTCCTCATGACCTTTGCCATGGGCGGAGTACCTCACTCTGGCCCCCAACATCTGTACAGTCCTTTATAAATTGTGGGGCACTTTCCCGGTTTAATCCTGCCTCTCTCCCTGATTCACCTATATTCCATGGTGGTTTCTTCCTACAGGCTTAACCCCAGGCAGTTTAAGAGTCTATTTTGACTAAGGCAGCAGTACAATTGTAGCACCAGACCTATCCGCTGGGGCCTGGCACTCATCTCAGTCTTTTTATTTAGACTCTGGAATGTCTGAGTTGAACCACAGCCTTCCCCAACTTTCTTCTACATTGGCCTGTTCCCCTGGCTCCTGTATTATTTTCTTTTTAAGTGTTTTAGACAACCTGAATCCCATCCACTTGGCTGAGATTTGATCAATCTAGAATCACCTGCCCCAGTGGTGTTATATTTCCGTGCCCCCTCAGCAGTATATGAGAGTGTACTCTTGAGGCATTGCTCCCCTCGTTGGACTGACTTGCCAAAGATGGACACTGACCTTCATCAAACCTGAAATGGTTGTGCCCCTTGGTCCACAGTATTTAGGGTTAATACTGCCTTACCCTCAGGGACAAACCCTGTTATACAGCCAGTTCCTCTAGTCTGGTCCTTCTCACCCCAGGCTTCCACTGACCTCCCTAGGGAGCCCTCTAAAAGTTCACGCTTGACCTCTCTCCAGTCAAGGTAGGGAAGTAGTTAGCCTTCAATTTTGTTTTTTTTTTTTGTTCGTTTTTGTTAGAAGTTATTTTGATCTTCCAAATAATTTATATAGCATGCATGGTATATCTTTTGATCCCATTTGAGCAAAGCAGCTCAGTGACTTTACCTAATATGGCAGCGCTATTGAAGTGGCGAAGCCAGCACTTAAACCCAGGCCATGAAAACATAGATCTTTAGGGCTTGAAAGGCCTTTAAAAGTCATCTAATCCAACCAAGTAAACGAAACTTGGATCTTCTCCATAACATCTCTGCCAAGTAGTTAACTAGCCTCTGTTTGAATGCCTTCCCTCACAGGACAGCTCAGTTTCATCTTTGGCTAGATCTGACAGTCATTTGTTTAATCATTCTCACATTCTTTAATTCACCAAACAAGTATTTCAGGGCCTAATATGTGCATCATCAGATGTTACGTGGATACTGAAGTAATTTCTGGGAGCAACTTTAGTTACAGATAGAGAATGGAAAGTTCTATACGAGGGCTACTGATAAAGTGCTGTGGAAACTGTTGGAGAGTTTCTTCCTTCCACTGATCTGAAAACTGTCTTACTGTGTAGCTTCCAAAATTTGGTCTTAATTCTATTCTTCTCAGTCATGAGGAAACAAACTACTTTTTTTTTCAACATTGCTAGTGTGTCATCCTTCAGTTGTTTCTCATAAAGAACTTCTCAGATCCCTTTTTCCTCCTGATTACTCCTCCCTGAACCCATTTCAGTTTGTTTATGATTCTCTGAAAGAGTTTCCCTGTAGCTGAAAAGCATGTGATGTGGACTGGTCTGAAGAGAAGTGGAACTATCATTCTCTCATTTTAGATAAAATAATTCTACAGGGCATTAGAACTATTTTGCTTTTTGGAGACCACATTCATCCATTATTGTTTCAAACTCACCTTACTATTACCTAAAACCCATAGTGCCAGGTGCTCTGAAGGTAGTGCAGAGACTAAGATCCCACTCTTAACATGTCTTATCCTGTCAAATTATAATATTGCTCATGTGACTGACCACTTACAACTTAAAGTTAGTTATTATTTTTGATTGAGGTCAAATACACAAAAGGTAAAATCTACCATTTAAACAAATTTTAAATGTACAGTTGGCCAGCATTAAATATATTCACTTTATTGTATGATGGTCACTGCCATACATCTCCAGAACTTTTTCATTGTCCCAAATTGAAGCTCTGTGTCCATTCAACTAACTTCCCTTTCCCCTTCCCCCTGGCCTCTCACAGTGACCATTCTACTTTGTCGCCATGAATTTAACTACTTTAAGTAGCTCATATAACTGGAATCATACAATAGTTGATTTTTTGTGTGTGACTGGCTTATTTCATCTACCATACTGTGTTCAGACTTCATCTATGTTATAGCATGTGTGAATTTCCATCATTTTTAAGGCTGTATAATACTCCATTGTACATACATACTACATTTTGTTTATCCATCCTTCTGTTGATAGACACTTGGGTGAGTTACTTCTAGCTTTTTGCCATTGAAAATAGTACTGCTATGAATGTGGGTGTGCAAATATCTTTTTGAGACCTTACTTTCAATTATTTTGGGTGTATATCCAGAACTGGAATTGCTAGATTGTAAGGAATTAATAATTATTTTTAATCCCTCAGAATGTTTTTTAAAAATGTATTGCTTGGCTCTCCTAGAGCATTTTTGTTTGCTTGTTTGTTTTGTTTTAGATCTCACTTAGACAAGATATCTGAGAACGCAATGGCGACCCACTCCAGTACTCTTGCCTGGAGAATCCCATGCACGGAGGAGCCTCGTAGGCTGCAGTCCATGGGGTCTCAAAGAGTTGGACATGACTGAGCAGCTTCACTTTCACTTTTCACTTTCATGCACTGGAGAAGGAAATGGCAACCCACTCCAGTATTCTTGCCTGGAGAATCCCAGGGACAGAGGAGCCTGGTGGGCTGCCGTCTGTGGGGTCACACAGAGTCGGACACGACTGAAGCAACTTAGCAGCAGCAGCAGACAAGGTATAAAATTTCAGGTCTGGATAAATTTAGCTGAGTTTGTAATCTCCCTTATCAAATCTGATATTTGTTGATGGCTAGTGCCAATTTTTGAAAAGCCTGTCTTGGAATAGTAAGAGCACCAGATGCCAATTATGTATTGAAAAGTATTAAAGATACTAGATACCTATTGGTAAAACACCAATGAAGATATATATTTTTGTATCCTTTTGTATAGGATTTCTCCTTTCCTCACAATGAATAGTCCATGTTCTAGTAGTGTTGGGCCACACGAATAGCATGTCAACGTGACTATGCTAAACATCATGTTGCCCTCGGAGTTTAAAAGATGAATACTGATTTAGTCTCAGTGTCACTTGAGGGCTCCTCCTTACCCTGTCAAATCTGACAAACATCAACAGCTGTCACTGTCTCTCTTGTTTTCTCCCCGACTACTAAAAGCTAGTAGTGCAAGGCTGACGCCATGTCATTAAGAATCAGTTCTCTAAAACAATATAATTTAAGTACTCAGGTAATAACAAGGAACCTTCATCTACAGTGGAGTTCTTATGACTTTTTCCTTTCTAAAATATCAACTTACAGCATCAGACTTTCTTTACATCAGACATTCTATGAAATTGCTTTACATAAGGCTCATATATGTGAAAGACATAAGCTATTGTCACTTCATACCTTTGAAATACGAATCTTTTCACTATATTCCATATCTGTTTAATATTTCACTTAAGTGTACCGTATCCCCTTTTATAAGCAGTGAATCATCAGAATGTTACAGGACTGTCAACAACCTTAGTTCAGTTAATGTTCCCCATGTCATACAGTGTGCTATGGTTGTTGTTTATTGCTAAGTCATATCCGACTCTTTTGCAACCCCGTGGACTGTAGCCCATCAGGCTCCTCTATCCATTGTATTTCTCAGACAAGAATACAGGTTCCTCTGTCCCTGGGATTCCCCAGATAAGAATACTGGAGTGGATTGCCGTTTCCTCTCCAGGGGATGTTCCCAACCCAGGGATCGAACCTTTGTCTTCGGCATTGGCAGGCAGATTCTTTACCACTGAGCCCCCTGGGAAGCTCTTCAGGCAGTGTTCTGGGTGCTGGTATATACTGGTGAGCAAAGTTTAAACATAGCCGCTCCCATAAGGATCTTATACTTTTAGAGGACGGTGTTTACATTCTAAAACCTGTTTGTCTCTCAACCTTCTTCACCTTAGTAAGTGCATCACGGCCATCTAACCAGCTGCTGAAGCCAGAAATCTAGGACTTCTCTTTGGTTTTCCTCTCTCAACCCTCCAGATCCCTTCTGGGCTACCTCCAAAATAGATCGTGGCTACATCTACTTCTCTTAACTCGACTGCCATTATCTGAACCCAAGCCACGGCTGTTTCTAGTCTGGATTCCTATAATCACCTCAATAACCCCCTAACTGGTCTTTCTAGTTCTACTGTTGTTCCCCTTCCGTTCTTTGCCATCTCTCCAGGAACTAGTGATCTATTCAAAACCTTCCAGGGGTTTCTCATTGCACTTGTAATAAAATTAAAACCCCTATAAAGCTCGGCATGATATGTCCCTGCCTTTTCCTCTGCAGTGATCTCCTGCCCCTCCCTTCTCTGCTCACTCTGCCCCAGTCACATTGGCAATCTGGCACTCCTTTCATTGCATAACAACGACAAGCTCTTCTCAGCCACACAACTTTCACATATGCTCTTCCCTCTGCCAGGGATGCTCTTACCCTATTTGGCATCTCTTTACAGCCTTAAAATTTAACCTTATAGGTTTTCTCTTCAGGGAGGAATTCCCTGAAAATGCTGGATAGGTCTCTCCATTAATGGGTTTGTGTGTGTGTGTGTGTAGGGGAAGAGTGTAGAGATCAGTTTAATTGGAGTGAACAATATTGGACCAAAGTAAACTAAGGTCAGGGTCTTGGAATGGGTGAAGACCAGGATGAAGAACTAATTTTTGCTGAATATTTATCACATCTAGAATGACCAAAGGAATTGGGACAGAGGCAGGGGTCAGGAAAGCCAATTAGGAAAATGTTGACATATTCCAGGGGTACAGATAAGGACCAAAACTGGGGCTGAGGAAGAAATGATGTAGAATATTGTCCCCCAAAGATGTTCATGTCCTAATGCCCAGAGCCTGTGAATATACTCTCTTACATGGTAAAAGGGACTTTGCAGATGTGATTGCATGTGTGCGTGCTAAGTCACTTCAGTTGTGTCCAACTCTTTGCGATCCCATGGACTGTAGCCTGCCAGGCTCCTCTGTCCATGGGATTTCCCAGGAAAGAATACTGGAGTGAATTGCTATTTCCTCCTCCAGGGTGTACTCCCAGCCTAGGGACTGAACCTGTGTCTCTTATATCTCCTGCCTTGGCAGGCAGGTTCTTTACCACTAGCACCACCTGGGAAGCCCCACAGAGGTGATTAAGAATCTTGAAATGGGAAATCACCCTAGCCTATCTGGATATTTCTAGTGTAATGACAAAGGTCTTTATAAGAGAGAGGCAGGATGGTCAATGTTAGGAGAACTTTATGTTACAATGGAAATAGAGATTGGAGTAATGTGGACACAAGCTCAGGAATGTGAGCAGCTTCTAGAAACTGCTGTTAGAAACAGATTCTCCTCTGGAGCTTCTAGAAGGAATCAGCCTTGCCAAAACCTTGATTTTATCCCTATAGAAGAGAATAAATTTGTGTTGTTTTAAGTCACTAAGTAGCTGGCAATTTGTTATAAAAAAGGGGCTCAAAGAAATAGAAGCAATAGGAAATTAATACATGGAGGAAGAGATGGATATGAAAGACATTATAAAGAAAAATGGTTTCTGACAAATGACTAGATGAAAGGAGAAGTTCTGAGAATCAAAGTAATTCCAAGATTCTGAGTCTAGATTATGGTGGCATTAATTTCTGGGGGAAAACATGAGTCAATTATATTTTTTTGCCTGTGTTCCAGGGAGGGTATGTAAGATCAAGCCTACCTTATATGGGGGTTTGATTTGGGGGCTTCAGGAAGGGGCCCTTAGGAGGAAAATGCAGCCCCCACATTGCCCAATGATGCTTATGTCCTTTAGATATGTTATATTAGTTAGAGATGAACTCACTTCATTTAAAATTCCCTTCTGGGAGAGAACGGCCAAGTATTATTACATATTACATGTATTATTATTACATATTAGTATGAATGAGCTTAGAAGATTCTTAGATTTGGTAAATGGTTGAGGTAAAGAGTCCATGAACAATCTAGAAATCTTATGTGAGTTATTATTAAATCTTATGTGAATATATGCACCAATTTTGTGGGGACAGCATATAAGTTTCATCAGATTCTCAAAAGGATAGAAGGTCAAAAAAGAAAATTGAGAATCATGCATTAATAGTATGCATAGTCAAGGCTATGGTTTTTCCTGTGGTCATGTATGGATGTGAGAGTTGGACTGTGAAGAAGGCTGAGTGCCGAAGAATTGATGCTTTTGAACTGTGGTATTGGAGAAGACTCTTGAGAGTCCCTTGGACTGCAAGGAGATCCAACCAGTCCATTCTAAAGGAGATCAGCCCTGGGATTTCTTTGGAAGGAATGATGCTAAAGCTGAAACTCCAGTACTTTGGCCACCTCATGTGAAGAGTTGACTCATTGGAAAAGACTCTGATGCTGGGAGGGATTGTGGGCAGGAGGAGAAGGGGACGCCAGAGGATGAGATGGCTGGATGGCATCACTGACTCGATGGACGTGAGTCTGAGTGAACTCCGGGAGTTGGTGATGGACAGGGAGGCCTGGCGTGCTGGGATTCATGGGGTTGCAAAGAGTTGGACACGACTGAGCGACTGATCTGATCTGATAAGAGGACAGAAGGGGATAGGCAAAGAGCAAGAGGAAACAGAAAGGGCAACATATCAGAAATAGATTCACAGACACTGAAAAAAAAATTATGGTTACCAAACACAAAAGATCCCGAATAGCCAAAGCAATCTTTTTTTTTAATTAATTAATTTTTTAATTGAAGGATAATTGCTTTACAGAATTTTGTTGTTTTCTGTCAAACCTCTACATGAATCAGCCATAGGTATAAAATATTCCCTCCCTTTTGAACCTCCCTCCCATTTCCCTCTGCATCCCACCCCTCTAGATTGATACAGAGCCCGTTTGAGTTTCCTTAGACATACAGCAAATTCCCGTTGGCTATCTATTTTACATATGGTAATGTAAGTTTCCATGTTACTCTCTTCATACATCTCACCCTCTCCTCCCCTCTCCCCATGTCCATAAGTCCGTTCTCTGTCTGTTTCTCCATTGCTTCCCTGTAAATAAATTCTTCAGTACCATTTCCCTAAATTCCTTATATAGCCAAAGCAATCTTGAGAAAGAAAAATGGAGCTAGAAGAATCAACCTTTCTGACTTAAGACTATACTGCAAAGCTACAGTCATCAAGACAGTATACTACTGGCACAAAAGCAGAAATATAGCCAATGGAACAAAATATAAAGCCCAGAGATAAACCCTCGCACCTTATCTTTGAAAAGGAAGCCAAAATATACATTGGAGAAAAGATAGCCTCTTCAATAAGTGGTGCTGGGAAAACTGGACAGTTACATGTATAAGAGTGAAACTAGAACACCTCCTAACACCACACATAAAAATAAACTCAAAATGGATTAAAGAGTTAAATGTAAGGCCAGAAATCAAAAAGCTCCTAGAGGAAAACATAGATAGCACACTCCTTGACATAATTATCTATGACCCACCTCATAGAATAATGGAAATAAAACCAACAACAACACAAAAAGAAAAAATAAGTGGAACTTAATTAGAAGCTTTCACACAGCAAAGAAATTATAAACAAGGTGAAAAGACAACCCTCATAATGAGAGAAAATAATAACAAATGAAACAACTAACAAAGGATTAATTTCCAAATTATACAAGCAGCTTATGCAGCTCAATACCAGAAAAATAAACAACTCTATGAAATAGTGGTGGAAGACCTAAAAACATATTTCTCCAAAGAAGACATACAGATGGCTCGTAAGCACATGAAAAGATGCTCAATATCACTCATTATTAGAGAAATGCAAATCAAAACTACAATCAGGTATCACCTTAGACTGGTCAGAATGGCCATCATCAAAAAATCTACAAACAAATTCTGTAGAGAGTGTGGAGAAAAGGGAACCCTCTTGCATTGTTGGTGGGAATATAAATTGATACAGCCACTATGGAGAAAAGTATGGAAATTCCTTAAAAAACTAGGACTAAAACTACTATATGATCCAACAATCCCAATTCTGGGCATATACCTTGAGAAAACCGTAATTGAAAGAGACACATATACCCCAGAGTTCATTAAAGCATTAATTACAATAGCTAGGACATGGAAGCAACCTAGACGTCCATTGACAGATGAATGGGTAAAGAGGTTGTGGTACATGCATACAATGAAATATTACTCGTCCATAGAGAGGAAAGTATTTGAGTCAGTTCTACTGAGGTAGATGAAACTAGAGCCTATTATACAGAATGAAATAAGTCAGAGAAAAACAAATATTGTATATTAACACATATATATGGTATCCAGAAAGATGGTTCTGAAAAACCTATTTTCAGGGCAGCAGTGGAGACGCAGACATAGAGAACAGACTTGTGAACACTTTGGGGGAAGGAGGTGGAGGGACAACTTGAAAGAATAACATTGAAACACGTACATTACTACATGTAAAATAGATAGCCAGTGGGAATTTGCTGTGTGATGCAGGGAGCTCAACCTGGTGATCTCTGACAAAATAGAGGGCTGGGATGGGGTGGGAGGTGGGAGGGAGGTTCAAGGGGGAGGGGACAAATGTATACCTATGCCTGATTAACATAGGGCAGAAACTGACACAATATTGTAAAGCAATTATACTCCAATTAAAAATAAAAAACTATGGGTACCAAAGATAGCAGGGGTAATGAGAGGTAAATTAGGAGTTTAGGATTAACATATACACATTATTATATATATAATAGATAAACAACAAGGATCTACTGTATAGCACAGGGAATAATACTCAATACCTTATAATACCCTATAAGGGAAAAGACCTTTGCCGACAAAGGTCCGTCTAGTAAAAGCTATGGTTTTTCCAGTAGTCATGTATGGATGTGAGACTTGGAACATAAAGAAAGCTGAGCGCTGATGAACTGATGCTTTTGAATTGTGGTGTTGGAGAAGACTCTTGAGAGTCCCTTGGACTGCAAGGAGATCCAACCAGTCAATCCTAAAGGAAATCAGTCCTGAATATTCATTGGAAGGACTGATGCTGAAGCTGAAACTCCAATACTTTGGCCACCTCATGAGAAGAGCTGACTCATTTGAAAAGACCCTGATGCTGGGAAAGATTGAAGGCAGGAGGAGAAGGGGATGACAGAGGATGAGATGGCTGGATGGCATCACCGACTTGATGGACGTGAGTTTGAGTGAACTCTGGGAGTTGGTGATGGACAGGGAGGCCTGGTGTGCTACAGTCCATGGGGTTGCAAAGAGTCGGACATGACTGAGCGACTGAACTGAACTGAAGGGAAAAGAATCTAAAAAAGAATATATATATATATGTAGGTATTACTTTTGTAGCACTATATGTAGGTATTACTTTTGTAGCACAAACTAGATGGCTTAAAACACCAGAAATGTATTATCTCATGATTTTGGAGGGTGAAGCTCAAAATAACAGTTTTGCAGTTGGTTTCTCCTAGAAGCTCTGATGGAGAATCTTTTCTCTGTACCTTTTCCCTCACTTTTGGTGGTTGCTTGGCATTCCTTGACTTGGTCACTCCAGTTTCTATCTCCATCGTCACATGATGCTTTACCTGTGTGTTTCTGTGTGTTCACATGGCCTTCTTATAAGGATACCAGTTGTTGGATTTAGGGCCTTCCTAATCCAGTATGACCTCATCTTAATGGACTCTATTCCAAATATGTTCACATTCTGAAATTTTTATGTAGACATGAATTTTGGAGGGAAATATTTAATCCACGACACCCTCCAACCCATTTACCCTCAGAAATATCAGTACATTTCATCAGAACTTAGTGCTAATAAGGCCCAGGGTGTATGTTTCATTTCAGGTACTGGACAGGTCAGTTTAGTTGGTTCTAGCCTGACAGTTAGATATTTACCTTGAAATTTTATCCAAGTAATTAAAAAGGCAAGGACTTGGATGGAATGGTACAAATCTACCCCTAAAGGCTATGAAAGTGAATGCCTACCTTATGGTTGGTTAGTAAGAACACTTTCTTCGATAACACGTGGGACACGCTGGTACATGTAACAAGGTGGTTGATGGCAAACGTGATTGGACCATAATGGATGCTAGAAATCATTACACTAAAGTTTCTTTTTTTTAGAAAGGGACAATAAATACCTTCTCCAGCTACCGTTCTATTGCTGGATGACACAAATTCTGATGTTTTGCTTTTTAGTTTGCTATGAAACTCGGTGAACCATCAACCCATTGTTACTAGCTTGTGTGTAATGCAACCCATTGTTACTAGCTTGTTCAATGCATTGAACATGAAAATGATTAACAACAGTTTGAATTTGTACAGAACTTCCTTTCTGGAATCCTTTATTTTTGGCAGATATATGGAAGGATTGGGGGAATCATATGATCTCAGACAGAATTTCAGCAAAAGACCAGCCACTTCAATCATACATTTTTATGCATGTAGCTAATTTTCGATATGACTATTTAGAAACAGTTAAGCTGATTTTTAGATGTGTACCACAGGGCTTTTTACTTTACTAGAAGATTTTTTTTTTTGTTCTAGTTGAGACTTATGGTGGCTTACAAAATTAGTACCATAAAGAAAAATGTAAACCAAAACAAACCGAAACAAAACAACCTCATTACTGGTAAGTGGACAGAGGCTACTTAAACACTGCATAGGTACTTAGCTGGTGTTATCCTTTGTTAGAGATATATTGGCAATACATTACAAGAACTTAAAGAGACTGTGTTCTGCCTAACTTAGCATTTGCACTTTTAGGAATTTATCTTAAGGAAATAATCAAGACTGAGGGCAGATATTTTGCTGTGTTCATCATGTGTAGTTATGTTGCACTATTGTTTATAATGGCAAAGGATTGAAAATAATTTAAACATTCAATAAGTGGGAAACAGATTAACTTATAGTATATTTTGTGGATATTTGCATTGTTTAAACTGATGTAGAATAGTATTTAAATCTATTGAAGACATTTAATATATTGTTAAATCCAGAAAAGGCTTCCCAGTTGGACTGGTGGTAAAGAATCTGCCTGCCAGTGCAGAAGACACCAGAAATGCAGGTTCCATCCGTGTCGGGAAGATCCTTTGGAGAAAGAAATGGCACCTTTTCCAGTATTTTTGCCTGCAGAATCCCATGGACAGAGGAGCCTGGTGGGCTACAGTTCATAGCATTGCAAAGAGTTAGACCTGACTGAGTGACTAACACCTTTCACTGCATGCTTGGTTGTGTCTAATGGCACACAAATTCAGAAAGTATGGTGTATACATATAGGATGAAAACAAAATGCCAAAGGCCAATAGAAAGTTATATACCAGTTAATACATTCCCCTTTATACAAGGGGATAGCCATAAGGTTTGGAAACACAAACAATACTGTTTTATTTTATTTTTTTACAGACATATTAAGTAAATTACATTATGTTATAGTATACATCAACTTTACAGATGTAACTGCATTGATTACTTATTTCTTCTGGAGTATGCTAAAAGTATAGGTTTATTTAGTAAAAATGAGAGGGAGAAATCAGGCAACACATTGCAGATGCCTCTGCTAGGATTAAGAAAAGTATTAATGAATCACACTCATTGCAACATGAACTGTGCAATTGCTCCAAGGTTCTATTTCACGCAATCTTCAGGGACAAACCAAAGCTCACCCTAAAGGCATTCTTAGGAAATGCTCAACCATCAAATCTTGTTAATGTTAATTAATTTCCACCTATATGACAGTAGTGAGTTTTTTATATCTAAGGTGCTTGTGTCTCATCCAAATGGCTTGATAAGAACAAATACAAACATAAATTATGAATCGTTTCAAGAAAAACAAAGGATTAGTCATAATGACTGTAGGATCTTTGTAGTCAGGAAGGATGCTTCTTGTCCTCTACATATAGAAGACTTTTAATAAATACTTAAGGATTATTTTATTGATGGCAATATTGATTTATCATATCTTTCTTCCAAGTTATTTTTTCACATTAATAAATTAATGTGATGTATTACAGGACAGTTTTCAATAACCCTAGATAATTTCAGTTCAGTTCAGTCACTCAGTTATGTCTGACTCTTTGCCACCCCATGGACTGCAGCACACCAGGCTTCCCTGTCCATCACCAACTTCTGGAGTTTCCTTAAACTCATGTGCATTGAGTCAGTGATACCATCCAACCATTTCATCTTCTGTCATCCCCTTCTCCTCCTGCCTTCAATCTTTCCCAGCATGAGAGTCTTTTCCAGTGAGTCAGTTCTTTGCATCAGGTCGCCAGAGTATTGAAGCATCTGCTTCAGCATCAGTCCTTCCAATGAATATTCAGGACTGGTTGGATGGCTTTGCAGTTCAAGCGACTCTCAAGAGTCTTCTCCAACACCACAGTTCAAAAGCATCAATTCGTCAGCGCTCAGCTTTCTTTATGTTCCAACTCTCACATCCATACATGATTACTGGAAAAAACATAGCTTTGACTAGATGGACCTTTGTTGGCGAAGTAATGACTCTGTTTTTTAATAAGCTGTCTAGGTTTGTCATAGCTTTTCTTCTGAGAAGCAAGCATCTTTTAATTTCATGGCTGCAGTCATCAACTGCAGTGATTTTGAAGTCCAAGAAAAGAAAGTCTGTCACTCTTTTTATTGTGTTGCCCCATCTATTTGCCATGAAGTGGTGGGACCGGATGCCATGGTCTTCATTTTTTGAATGTTGAGTTTTAAGCCAACTTTCTCACTCTCCTCTTTGACTTTCATCAAAAGGCTCTTTAGTTCCTTTCTGCTTTCTGCCATAAGGGTGCTGTCACCTGCATATCTGAGGTTATTGTTATTTCTCCTGGCAGTCTTGATTCCAGCTTGTGCTTCATCCAGCTTGGCATTTCACATGATGTACTCTGCATATAAGTTAAATAAGCAGGTGACAAAGAATAGCCTTGATGTACTCCTTTCCCAATTTTGAATCAGTCCATTGTTCCATGTCTGGTTCTAACTGTTGCTTCTGACCTGCATACAGGTTTCTCAGGAGGTGGGTAAGGTGGTCTGGTATCCCCATCTCTAAGAATTTTTCACAGTTTGTTGTGATCCAGACAGTCAAAGGCTTTGGCATAGTCAGTAAAGCAGAAGTAGATGTTTTTCTGGAATTCTCTTGGTTTTTCAATGATCCAACAGATGTTGGCAATTTGATCTCTGGTTCTCTACCTTTTCTAAATACAGCTTGTACATCTGGAAGTTCTAGGTTCACATAGTGTTGAACACTAACTTGGAGAATTTTGAGCATTACTTTGGTAGCATGTGAGATGAGTGCAATTGTGCGGTAGTTTGAACGTTCTTTGGAAACATTGCCTTTCTTTGGGATTGGAATGAAAACTGAACTTTTCCAGTCCTGTGGCCACTGCTGAGTTTTCCAAATTTGCTGGCTTATTGAGTGCAGCACTTTCACAACATTATCTTTTAGGATTTGGAATAGGTCAACTGGAATTCTATCACCTCCAGTAGCTTTTTTGTAGTGATGCTTTCTAAGGCTCACTTGACTTTGCATTCCAGGATGTCTGGCTCCAGGTAAGTGATCACACCATCATGGTTATCTGGGTCATAAAGATCTTTTTTTTTGCACAGTTCTTCTATGTATTCTTGCCACCTCTTCTTAATATCTCCCGCTTCTGTTAGGTCCATACCATTTCTGTCCTTTATTGTACCCATCTTTGCATGAAATGTTCTCTTGGTATCTCTAATTTTCTTGAAGAGATCTCTAGTCTTTCCCATGCTATTGTTTCCCCCTATTTCTTTGCACTGATCACTGAGGAAGGTTTTTTTTTTATCTCTTCTTGCTATTCTTTAGAACTCTGCATTCAGATGGGTATATCTTTCCTTTTTTCCTTTGCCTTTTGCTCCTTTTCTTTTCTCAGCTATTTGTAAGGGCTCCTCAGACAACCATCCTGGGAATATATAGGCCTCTTTGATAAACTCTATTAAACAACCAAAAAAATATGAGAACTGTTTTACAACCAATTTTTCCGTTGAGTATTGACTTGACTGACAAAATGTGTAATTTGTTGGAGGCTCTGTGGTACCAAGAAACACTGTTGTGATTGTGTACTTTTACAGGGTGCATACCCATTACCTGCTAAATAATCATTGCTTTCCCTTTCTAGAGATGAAGACACCTGTTCCTCAAAAATATGCCTGTAGGACAGAATATTGTGGATGGCCTGGTTTTTCCCCCCTTTTTTTGGTTTTGGCCACATAGAGAGGCTTGTGGGATCTTTGTTTCCTGACCAGGGGTAGAACTTGGGTCACCACAGTGAAAGCTGCCCAGTCCTAACCACTGGACAGCCAGGAAACTCCCTGTTTCCCCACGTGTTTAATCTGATTTACCAGAAGTTTGTCTCTGTCAAAATTTTACCAAGTTAAAGTTTGTCTGCAGTGTAAGTAAATACAGAGAACAATAATTATTAAACAGTATTCCTACTGCGCTAAAATTTCTTTCAATTCAAAAATAGGCATATGCATTCAAGAAGTTGTGAAGAACGGAGCAAATCAATGTCCGTTCGGGTGGAGGTGCAGCAGGCTTGGGAATGGCCCCTGCCATTGGAGATGCCTTATTGATGCTCAGTGCTTCAGCTGGACCATGTGATCCCTTCTGCTTGTCAAAGGTTATTTTAGACTTTACCCCACTATTTATTTGTTTGTTTGATTATTTATTTTTGGTGTTCCAACAGTTTTTGGGGGAGCCTCCCTTGTGACTCAACTGGTAAAGAATCTGCCTGCAATGCGGGAAACCTGGGTTCAATCCCTGCGTTGGGAAGATCCCTTGGAGAAGGGAAAGGCTACTCACTCCAGTATTCTGGCCTGGAGAATTCCATGGACTGTATAGGACATAGTCCACGGGGTCACAAAGATTCGGACACAACTGAGCAACTTTCACTTCACTCACGACAATTTTTAATATAAACTTTCCAAACACACAAAAAAGTTGGCAGTAATGCATGGTGAACACCCATCTACCTACCATGTTAATCTATACTTAACATTTTTGCTGTACATGATTTATCACATATCTATCCATCCCTTCATTCATCTGTCAGTCCATCTTTTAAAATAAAAATATTTTCAGAATAAGTTGCCAACATCAGATATTGCCTCCTAAATACTTCAGCATACATAGCATTAACTGGAGCTCAATTCTGTTTACAGTTCTTGTTGGGGTTAAATATGTTTTACATGAATGTTTTTCTTTTGGACAATTTCTTATGATTAGTGACTGTCTAGTTCTTATTATGACTATTTGGTTAATGTTTGCCTCTCCCTCCAAGGCTATAGGGACTGTTCCATTTTGATGCTCAGTGTAGAGTGTATCTGGTAGAGAACATGTGGAAGTCAGAAAAAAATGGATGGAAGACAGAGCTACAGAAATAGAAAAAGTAAACCATGGTACCTCTTCAAGCCAGTTTAAATATCTGCTCTTAGGACTATTGTTGTTGCTGGGGTCATTTAAAGCCATTTTGGTAAATGGAGCAGGACATGCTTATTGAGGAAACTGCAATTTTACATTGGTTCAGTTAAGAAATTAAAATGAAGTGGAGTGTGTACAGTCACTGATTATTCTATAAAAGTAAGTTCCCAGGGTTCTGGATGTTTATTTGGTAAGGACCTTTATAGTACCTCAGTTTGTAATTCTGACTACTATCCCAACTCCATACTTGAGCCTCAGGTAACCAACTTTTTTTTCAAGATAAAATTTCATATGAAAAACCACGAGTCAGAGATATTGACCTAAATGCTACTACAAACCTCATATACAGGACATGAAAATAGACTCTTATTCTTTCCTTCTCGACCATGGGGAAACCTCCTTCCCACAGTGATTTCTTTTTGCCATTCCTCCAATTCTTTTTGGTGATACCATCGCTGAATTGGGATTATGTCTTTGTAAGAGACCTGGACTTTTGTGAAGCCGCCACATCTCTGGAGCATAAGGGAATTGTGTTAATCTTGTCCCTGGAGTTTCTAAAAAGGTATCCAGTGTGATTCAAACTTCAAAGGTGGGAATCATTTTCATAGATGACAGTTAGCTACCTGGTAACTGCGATCTTGCTTTCTTGCCTTGTCACAGCAGCGTATGACAACTTGCCACATGTCAGTGACAGCTTATATGCCAGCCAACAGTGCCCCATCCCCAGGATGTATTACTCCCCAAAACTTCTTTTCTGCTTGGTCAATCTAGTTAATTCTCAAAGATAACTGCAGACCTGACCTGATTTGAATGTCCTTGGGAAGAATCTGGCCTCACAGGACCTTCCCAGTTCAAATGGTAGGTTACAAAAATTCTTCCAGGAGTTAAGTCATTCCTTTGAGTTAAAATAGTACTTTCCCTGTATTTCTGTTCTGTGTTGCATATTTAGGGGTATGGGAGGTGGTGCGGTAGACTCATGAAGTCACTTTTATGAGAATGTTTTCTTCACAAGATTATCTGTGGGTCAGACAAGGATCAGGGTAACTCGGAAAGCACTGTGACCTTGGGGAGGAGACGGAAGCTCTGAGATTCAGCGCCAGGGAAAGTAGGGGAGGACAAACTTCTTTATCTATTACTGGGTTTTAGGCCACTTAGTGCCTCTCAGATCTCCCGCTGATTTCTTTTCATGCTTCTCAGCAACCCCGCTAGTCTTCCCCAAGTCCGTGGCTGCTGTTGCTGCGCCGCTTTTCTCTTCCACCCCAACTCTCTGCGAGGTTCCCAGGAAAGCGCCGACCTCCTTCCCGCCTGTCCCATTGCGCAGCCCGGCTTTCGGCTTGGCGCTTCCTCCAGTCCTCCGAAGACGAGTGAAACAAGACTCCTCCATTGTGGATGGAATACAGTGCTTAACGACGCACCCTCAATTGTCACCTCTAGCTTTACCCGCTAGGCCCAAGGCTTCTGACCACCTCCGCACAAACATTAAGACTCAGAGCTCAGAACCTGAAAAACCAACCGCTGATTAGTGTCCCTCCCTTCTCCGCCAGTGAAAAGCAATCCAGTTCCAGCGCTAATGCTCTGTATCTTGCAGTCGGATCTTCGCCGATACAAACCGACGCCGCTGTTCCCTCGCCGAGCCTGAGGTGGTCTTGTCACCGTGGGCTGCCCCCGCCTCCCTCCAGGGCCTGGGCCTTTCCCGGCTACCAGCCCGCCGATCTCGCCGCCCCGCCTCCGGCTCCACCGCGGCCACCATTGGTGTAGGTCCGCCCCAGAAGGAAGCCCATTGGCCGGCCGGGCCGTCCTTTACCCAGCGCATTCCGCCGCCCGCAGGCTTGCGAGGAAACTTCCTTATTATTGTGACGCCGAAATCGGAGAAACCCTAAGCCGGGCCGGGGGAGCTGT
>NW_011495025.1:5791605-5813230 GCF_000754665.1 Bison bison bison | reverse complement strand
CGTTTTCAGAGCTCTCCTTCTGACCTGAAGAGCCCAGGCGCCCGGAGAGGCCGGAAGCCTCTTTAAAGACGGGAGCGCCCCCCACCCCGACTAGGGTGCCTGCAAACTGGGAGGAATTGCGACGCAGAAAGTCAAAAAGAGGATCCTCCCCTTCCTCCTCGCCTGCCCCTATTTAAATTCCGGGGCTCGGGTGACACCGTTGCGGTGAAGGGCCGGAAGCTTCCTGGCGAAATGGGAGCCGCCGAGGCCTCTGCGTTTTGAGGGACTCCGGCTCCGCGAGGAGTTTGCTCTGCGGTCTGGGGGCTCGGCGACCGCGGTTCCCGGCAACACCCACTTCGCCGATTCCGTGCCGGGTTCGCCTGGTCGGAGTCCGCCTCCTGGGCGGAGCTGGGGCGAGGGTGTGTGTGGACACGTGTGTGTGCGTGTGTGTGTGCGGACACGTAAGTGCGCGGACGGTCGCGGGGGTGTCAGGAACTGGGACGTTCGGGGGCAGGTGGCACTTTGAGCCGTTTATGAACGTGTGGAGTGGGCACACCGGGCAGGTGTAACCTGAAACAGACCAACCCGGAGCTGCTGTAGAGACCGCACCTAAAGCAACTGTGGTTTGGTTCGGGGTATGCTCCGTGGCACCGGGAAAATGTGTATTTGAACTTTGCTTTTGGTGTCTCAGTGTTTCTGATTGTTTTCTGATTGCACTTCACTTTAGCTTTTAAGTCAGCCCCATTTGGAAGTATCTTAAATTCAGAGCTAAGCCTTCCAGGATTTTGCTTGCATTCATTACGCACGAATGCTTTAGGAAAGACGATTCAAGCGCTCTCTTCCATTTTTGTGTCTCCTGACTCTTTCCACAAATAGGAAGCTATTTCTAGAACCTTTCATCTGATGATTTGATAACATCAAGTGGGCTGCTTTTTAAACTCCAGACTGAGAAGAAAGAAAAGCGAAATAAAATGAAAATTAACACCCTTTTAAAATGCAGTGACTCTGAAGAGAGATGCTGTCTTGTTTTAGTAGGCGATTACTGTGAAGCTGTCTCTCTCCCTACTTTCTTTTACGGGGGGCGGCATTGTATGTTAGAAAAATAGAGTAATATATTTAACCCCCTTTTAAAGCAAAATAGAAAAATTACACATCATTGTCTGACCGCATGGAGGCTAGGAACCTTCTGGAGAAAGGATGCAGGAATCAAAGAGGAAGACTAGAAACCTCTTTGACAGAACTCCTCTGGCATGAAAGAAAGAAACACAGTTGGTTAGCAGCCAGTTTTACTTTTTCAGTGAGTAGTTGGGATCTTATTTTTGAAAAAAGAGATTTCAGAACGTTCCAAATGGTGTGGTTGGAGCCATTGGTTATAGCATTTCATTCTGAGTAACAAATTTAAATTTCTTAAAATCCACGTAATAAAAGCTTTTTTCCCCTTACATAATGAGAGTTGCACCACTATTAGAGATACAAGATAGTTTTGTTTCCATTTCAGAAATAAAAGTAATATTCTCCAAATTTCATGGCAGTTTCTTACATTATGTAGAAATAAAGTTATGATTACACTATCTTAAAATCATACAGCACTTTTTTTTTTTTTTTGAGAGACTAAGGTGCCTCTTAGATAGTCCCATCTTGTTTTGCATGAAAGAGGATGTGATGAGAAGGAAGGAAAAATAGGGAAGGCTTCAAAACAGTTGTGGCAAAATATGCTATAATATGTGTGGTACATGGAAAAAATTGAATTATTTTTCAAAAGTTATCTTTTTTAACCTAAATGAGAGATTTAAAAGTAACTCTATTTTTACTTTTACATCGACTTACAAATGCTAGGAATTTTTAAATCTATGTCTCTAGGTTCTCTGTTAGCATTATGCTCTAACCAACTGAGCTAACTCTAAGTTCACTTTTAGAGGTGACATCTTCATAGTTGGTTAGTGCTTACATTATTAGCATTTAACCAAACTCCGGTCCTGAGTTAAAATATTTGGGGCATATTCAAGCTTGCATAATTTAAAGATATTTTCTTTTCAGAAGTTTACATTTCCTTTTGTTTTCAGTAACTTGAAAGCACTTTGTAGCATTCTGTTAATATATTGATGTTTGTTGTTTTTTTCTTTACTTTGCAGATCTGCAGGGTGAGGTGAAACCAGTCTGGCTTAAGTAACTGATGCCAAGTGTGTTACCCGTGGTAAGTTGCTTTATTTTTCTGAACCTCAGTTTCCTCATCTTGTACTTGGAATGATATCTAACTCCCAGAACGGGTAAGAGGATTAAAGAGGATAATCTACATAAAGGACTTAGATTAATATAGCTGCCTAGAGAGGGACCTTAACAAATCCTGACTGGCTTCTTCCACTGTGATTGAGAGAAGAGAACAAGGTGAACCCAGGAAGTAGGAGACCTAGTTTCTGGTCTCAGCTTCAACCAGTTACTTCTCAGAGGACTGAAGTTAACTTCAGCTGCCATGAAAATGAGGTTAAAAATGTCAGTCTCTTGCCTAGAGGTTGGATCAAATGGACTTTTAAGTTCTCTATAATAAGATGATCCCTTTGATGGGATAACTCTGTCCCCTTTAGACATTTATAACATTTAGAAATAGTACTTGCTGGTGTCAAGGGCGTGTGTTTATGTGTAAGAGCCAGTAAGTGAACTAATTTTATTATGAGGTTGGGTGGACATGGAGAGAAGCCTGGCTAACTGTTGAGATGGCCTTGCTCATCCCTTCTGTCTCTGGCTGACACAAGTTCTAATTCAAGTTGCCTGTAAACATCACCGTCAGCTAATATGAGTCAGCTAATATGAACTCACTTACTGTGTGCAACATCTTCTTTTAATGTTTGTTTTTAAAATCTGAGAAGGAAGATAGCTTGACTTTGTTTTATTTGAGTGGTGATATAGCATTGTGTTTAATAAGAGCATGGGCTTTGGAGTCTGGGAGATGATATTTGAATCCTGCCTTTGCCACTTTAAGTAAGTTGCCACCACAGCTAGTACTTATCCACCACAGCTAGTACTTACCCACCATAGCTAGTACTTATCTGTATGTTCCTGGGCAAGTAACTTAACCTTGCTAAGTGTTGAGGTTATTGTAAAGGACAAATTAAATACTCTATGTGAAGTTTTTTAGCACAGACTCAGACACACAGTAGGCTTGCAATAGTGGTAACTATTGCTTTTTCTTCATTCAACAGCTACTTATCAAGCTCTTCCTGTGTGCCAAACACTATTCTAGCCTCTAGGGGTAGAGAAATGAACAGAGAGACTCAGTCCTTCCTTAATGGAGCTTCCATTCCTCAGCTTTTGCATTGAGGAACACCGCTTTTTAAAGACAGCTTGGATTGTAAAAGGCATTCTGCTTTCAGATCTGTGAGGGAAAGCACATTTAGAATGGAGGAAATACATTTTTTTGGTTACAGCTTAGGGAATGTGTATCTGATATTACCTGGCAGACAAAACCTAGCAACTTTAGATTGTGAGAATTCTGGTTTTCTCAGATTTGGGTTCTGTTCTTTGGGTGCTTAAGTAGCATCTGCTGTGCTCCTTTGCTCTGCTGGGTACTGGAGATGTACAGATAAGTGAAACCTGGTTCCCTTCATGGAGTAGCTCTCAGTCTACACATGGATGGGGAATTGGTGGGTGAAATGCAGGAAGCAGTGATCCTACCTTAATAGTACTTTTCTTCTTCTTATATTGTGACGTATCTGAAAGCATAAAGCAATATGTGTGTAATATATGTGCTGCAAACAACAATCAAAGGGCAGAAGCAGAACATCAGCCACGTCCTGAAGCTCCCCCTATGCTCCTTCCAGATGGTACCCTCCATTGCTACATATATTAATACAGAAATCTCTCTTGGTCTCTGTATTAATATTGACTGTTTTTTAAATTTTTTTAACTTCAGCACCACTAATGTTTTTCTTCAAATACTTGTTACACTTGTGTTTGGACCTTGTAAAAATGCATCACATTCTGAATTCTTTTGTGACTTTTTCCCTGCCTCAGCACCATTTTTAAGATGTAGCAGAACTGATGCTTATAGATGGAATTAATTTTCTTTTTCACTGGTGTGCAGTATTCTATCTTATGCATGTGCTGCAGCTTATCCATTTACTTACAGGTGGACATCTGGGTTGTCTCTGTTCTATGTATCTCAAATAATCCTGAAATGAGCATTCTTGTGCATATGTCTTGGGGCGTATATTATGAGTTTCTTGCTGCATTATATATTAGAATAGCCACTAGCCGTATGTGACTGCTTATATTAAAATTATTAAAATTAAATGAAATTAAAATTTCAGCTCATCATTAGCTACATTTCAAGTGCTCAGTAGTCACATATGGCTGGTGGCTCCCATATTGGACAGGACAGATACATAACATTTCCATCACAAAATTCTCAGTTTCCAGGTTTTATCTCATTTTTGATCTCCAATTCTCAGCATTGTGAAGGGACACTGTAGGTCTTTGGTAAGTTGGAGAGTGCTGGTCATATATCTAGGAATTTAATACTGTGCCATGGGGTATGTACATCTTCATCTTCACTAGGTAATAATGCACACTTGTTTTCCAAGGTGGGTGTGCCAACTTATACTTCCACCAGCTGTGGGTCAGAGTCCTGGTTGCTTTGTGTCCTTGACTTGGCACTGTTAGACTTTTTAATGCTTGCCTGTCTGGTCAAGTGTTTTTTTCTGAAGGCAGCTTATGGCTTATGCACACAATGGAAAGATCATCCTTCTAGTACGAAGCCCAGCACCAGGTAATAAAGAAGGTGCCACCTGGGGCAGAGTCATCAAGGGAGGGGTAGGAATGTTTCCTGTGTCGGCTAAAAGGGTCAGAAGACCAAAGTCCAGTTGAAGTTGGAAAGGAGGAGTGGATTCACATTGTTGAAAACTTCTCTCTGCCTTCTGGGCTATTTCTGCCTGTGGTAGTAAACTTTCTGACAGTAAAGTATGTCATTAGAATAAATCTTCTTTGTTACTGAAGTTAATTGTTCCTTTAAGTTTTGGCTCCAGATTTATTTAAAGCTTGGATCTGGGGAGTGCCTGCAGAGCACTGGAGACTGGGACATCGCCTTTTCCTGCTATTGGAAAAGACCCTCCCTTTCCCACATATCATTCAGGACAGGGCTCCTGAGTTTATTTGAAATGGAGCTTATCCCTGTCATAAATGAGATTAGAAGTCCTGCCTGAGTGTTATTTATATTTAGATTTTAGTGATTTTCAAAGAACCAAGAATCAGTTTTTAGGTTGATGTTTGCATAGTCTGATTAGTAAGACAGAGTTTAGGAGTTGCAGCTTGTCTTTTAGTGTTCAACTCTAAGACTGATAAAAGGAGATTGATGTACCTACCTTGAGCCCCGTGCAGTGGAAGCGCAGAGAAAAAACATGTAAAAACCTTGTCGTTGCAACCTCAGATTTCCTATGTGAAAGTTCTGCCTGCCAGCGGTAGTGCAGCCTTGGCGAAACAGCAGATGCTAACCACAGGAAGAAGGCAGTCACAACCCCAGCCCACTGGGGAGCTGCCCTGTGTTCTGAGGCCTCCAAAGAGCACGTGGAGTAGGAGTCACAGTACCTGCAGTCTCTGACAGTTACCCTGAGTGCTGAGCGCCAGGCTCAGCACTCGCTACAGCCCCGAATCTTTTTGCCATTTTAGGGACAGGTAATGGGCTTAGAGTGTTTAAACATCTTCCCCAAAGTTTCACAGCTAGCACATGGTTAATTCAGGACTTGAACTTTGGTCCTTTTGACCCTTGTGAAAGTTGCTCAATCGTGTCTGACTCTTTGTGACCCCATGGACTGTATAGTCCGCGGAATTCTCCAGGCCAGAATGCTGGAGTGGGTAGCCTTTCCTTTCTTTAGGGGATCTTCCCAATCCAGGAATCAAACCCAGGTCTCCTGCACTGCAGGCAGATTCTTTACTGTCTGAGCCACCTTAACCAAGAATAGAGAGGAGAGGCACTGGGAAAAGTAGGAGATGTGATGTGGAGGAAACAGAAGGTTCACCTTTCTTCCTTTTGTTTTGTGATAGAGAGAGGTAAGAGGCCAGGCTGAAGTGGCACAGGACAGCCAAGGTGGCTGGTTTGGGTGCTGAGCCAGCGTATAGCCCTATATTCTTCTGCAGCCTTTTTTTTTTTTTTTCTGACTGCGTGGCATGCAGGATCTTAGATTCCTAACTAGGGGTCAAACCCGAGTCCGTAGAAGTGAAAGTGCAGAGTCTTAACCACTGGACAGCCAGGGAACGCTTCCGCACCCCCGCCCCTTTTTTTCCAGCAGCACCTTTTGTAATGGTGTGTTTTGAAGAGAAGTAAAAGATTCTACTCCTCTAGAAGCAAGGGAGAGACAATGAGTGAGGAAAAATGGGAGGAAGGACACAGGAGATCAAAATGCAAATTTATGAAGAACATTGCCAAAGGCAGACTTTTAAATTTATGGACACCAGTAGCTACTAGATATGGGGGTTCCACCAGAGTGTACTTTAAGTGAAAGCTATGTTAATGTCTGGCATCTCTTGGACACAGTGAACTTCTTTCCTGACAGCTAGATGATTTTAGTACCTCCTGCTCTAGTTTTGGCAGAGCATTGTGATGAGCTGGACTGTATCTCCATTGAAGGTTAATAATTCATTCATAGAAATATATCTTATCTGTGGTTGCTATTTAGTTACCCCTGAATTAGTAGTTTTCATTTGACTACTTGAAGATTGCATTACTATAACTCAGGTGGGAAGAATTTTAACAATAGCCCTGTTTATCTTTTTCCATAAATGGTTTCTACTAGTCAGTAAGGGATGAGGCTGTACCTCAGGCTGCTTACCGAGGCTTGCGGTTGTCCAGAGCACCCAGAGTTCAGCTGACTCTCAAGGATTGAATCTGTGGTGGCTCAGATGGTAAAGAATCCACCTGCGATGCAGGAGACCTGATTCAATCTCTGGGTCAGGAAGATACCCTGAAGAAGAGAATGGCTATACATTCCAGTTCTTGCCTGGAGACTCCTGTGGACAAGAGGAGTAGCCTGGTGGGCTATAGTCTGTGGGGTCTCAAAGAGTTGGACATAACTGAGCAACTAACACTCTTACTTTCACACTTTTAAACAAACTTGTAAGAGACTGATGGATACAGGATGCCAAATTAATAGTGAAGTAGAAACTTCCTGAAGTAGAAACTTCGGGAAGGCTGGGATGCTTTGGTCAGCTACTCATGGTATCCTTTTCCCATACTAGGATCTGCTTTGGAAATCAGTTGTTTGAGCTTGCTTATTAATCATGGAATCTGTGTGGGGCAAGTGGCTGGGTAAATGTATTGATTAGTGTTATGGAGTCTCATCTACCCATCTCTTCTACTGGAAAGTAATTACTTAGCAGATCAGTCAGCTTGACTGAATATGGTACCCTTTTACCCTGAACAGTGCCAGAGATACTGGGGAGTTCTGACTGTCTGGCTGTCCTTTTTCTAGGCTCTAGCATACTAGTCAAGAGCATATTCTCGGACTTAAATTCTAGTTCTGCCACTACCTTGTTTTGTGATTTAGGCAAGTCACTTCAGTCCTTTCTGTCTCATTTTCTTTATCTTTATTCTTTTTTTGTCTTCACTCTCTTCATCTACAAATTTGAGTTGATAATTGTAGTACCTACCTCATAGGAGATTAAATGATTTAATACCTGTGAATCATGTAGAAAAGTGCTGGACTCAGCATAAGCTCAGATGAAGTGTTATCTGCTATTATTATTAAAGTATAATTTTTCTACTATGAGTCAGGAGTTGTTTTTTTTTTTCCCTCAAGTGACAGAGATCCAATTCAAACAAACTTAAGCAAACAAAGAAGGGTCTCATTAAACTGTATAGAGTTGATTCTTGTAGTAGTTAACTTGTATGAGGTTGCTGCAAAGACCAAATTAGTGAAGACTGAGCCATTTTGCTCCCAGGGAGACACAGGGTTAGTTAGTTTCCTGCTGAGAGCCTCTATGTCTAAGATCAATACATAACTTTGTATTGTGTGAATTTAAGTGTGTTTCTGGGGAGAATTCCCTAGCAATCCAGTGGTTAGGACTATGTGGTTTCACTGCCCAGGTTTAATCCCTGGTTTGGGAACTAAGATCCCACAGTCTCTTGGTATGGCCAATGGTGGGGGTGAGGGGGTTTCTGTTTAGATATCTTATTCGATGAATATTTCTTACAAATGATTAACTCTATACAGTATTTCTTTATAATAAAACACTAGTCAGGAAGAGTTTTTGTTTCTTTTTTTTTAAAATATTTTCCTGAATGCTGGATAAATTTCTTTGGGTTTCAGCCTTGCAATGCTGCTAATGCACTCTATGATCAGGCATCATCTCATAAATCTACAGATTAAGTTGCTTTTCTATCACTTGTGTGGCTTCATTATGCACTATAGATGTTACTTTAGCACTTTCCTAAATGGTCACATGTACAGATCAGTGAATTTCCTCTTTTTTTTTTTTTTTTTAATTAGCCCTGACTCACAGGCAGCAGGACTGGAACTCATGCATGAACAGAGCTCATCTATCACATATATTATCTTTGGCCTTCTCTGAGTGTTTTGGCCAGGGTCATGCTCACCTCTGTGCAGGAGGACATAGGGTTGTTATCAGATAAAGAGAGACAGTTCAGTTCAGTTCAGTTGCTCAGTTGTGCCCGACTCTTTGCGACCCCATGGACTGCAGCACGTCAGGCTACCCTGTCCATCACCAGTTCCTGGAACTTACTCATACTCATGTCCATTGAGTCAGTGATGCCATCCAACCATCTCATTCTCTGTCTTCCCCTTCTCCTCCGGCCTTCAATATTTCCCAGCATCAGGGTCTTTTCCAATGAGTCAGTTCTTTGCATCAGGTGGCCAAAATATTGGAGTTTCAGCTTCAGCATCAGTCTTTCCAATAAATATTCAGGACTGATTTCCTTTGGGATGGACTGGTTTGATCTCTTTCAGTCCAAGGGACTCTCAGGAGTCTTCTCCAACACCACAATTCAAAAGCATCAATTCTTTGGTGCTCAGCTTTCTTTATGGTTCAACTCTCACATCCATACATGACTACTGGAAACACCATAGCTTTGACTAGATGGACCTTTGTTGGCAAAGTAATGTCTCTGCTTTTTAATATGCTGTCTAGGTTAGTCATAGCTTTTCTTCCAAGGAGCAAGCATCTTTTAATTTCATGGCTGTAGTCACCATCTGCAGTGATTTTGGAGCACAAAAAAATAAAGTCTGCCACTGTTTCCATTGTTTCCTCGTCTATTTGCCATGAAGTGATGGGACCGGATGCCATGATCTTCATTTTTAAATGTTGAGTTTTAGCCAACTTTTTCACTCTCCTCTTTAACTTTCATCAAGAGGCTCTTTAGTTCCTCTTCACTTTCTGCCATAAGGGTGGTGTCATCTGCATATCTGAGGTTATTGATATTTCTCCCAGCAATCTTGATTCCAGCTTGTGCTTCATCCAGCCCAGCGTTTCTCATGGTGTACTCTGCATATAAGTTAAATAAGCAGGGTGACAATATACAGCCTTGACGTATTCCTTTCCCAATTTGGAACCAGTCTGTTGTTCCATGTCCAGTTCTAACTGTTGCTTCTTGACCTGCATACAGATTTCTTAAGAGGCAGGTCAGGTGGTCTGGTATTCCCATCTCTTTTAAGAATTTTCCACAGTTTGTGGTGATCCACACAGTCAAAGCCTTTGGCATACTCAATAAAGGAGAAGTAGATGTTTTCCTGAAACTGTCTTGCTTTTTTGATGATCCAACGGATGTTGGCAATTTGATCTCTCGTTCCTCTGCCTTTTCTTAATACAGCTTGAACATCTGAAGTTCACTTTTCCATACTGTTGAAGCCTGGCTTGGAGAATTTTGAGCATTACTTTACTAGCGTGTGAGATGACTACAATTGTGTGGTAGTTTGAACATTCTTTGGTAGTGCCTTTCTTTGACATTGGAATGAAACTGACCTTTTCCAGTCCTGTGGCCACCGCTGAGTTTTTCAGATTTGCTGGTGTATTGGGTGTAGCACTTTGACAGCATCATCTTTTAAGATGTGAAATAGCTCAACTGGAATTCCATCACCTCCACTAGCTTTTTTGTAGTGATGCTTTCTAAGGCCCACTTGACTTCACATTCCAGGATGTCTGGCTCTAGGTGAGTGATCACACCATCGTGGTTATCTGGATCATGAAGATCTTTTTTGTATATTTCTTCTGTGTATTGTTGCCACCTCTTCTTAATATCTTCTGCTTCTGTTAGGTCCATACCATTTCTGTCCTTTATTGTGCCTAGTTTGCATGAAATATTCTCTTGGTATCTCTAATTTTCTTAAAGAGATCTCTAGTCTTTCCCATTCTATTGTTTTCCTCTATTTCTTTGCACTGATCACTGAGAAGGCTTTCTCATCTTTCCTTGCTATTCTTTGGAACTCTGCATTCAAATGGGTGTATCTTTCCTTTTCTCCTTTGCTTTCGCTTCTCTTCTTTTCACAGCTATTTGTAAGGCCTCCTCAGACAGCCATTTTGCTTTTTTGCATTTCTTTTTCTTGGGGATGGTCTTTATCACTGCCTCCTGTACAATGTTACGAACATCTGTCCATAGAGCTTCAGGCACTCTATCAGATATAATCCCTTGAGTCAATTTGTCACTTCCACCCTATAATCGTAAGGGATTTGATTTAGGTCAGACCTGAATGGTCTAGTGGTTTTCCCTACTTTCTTCAATTTAAGTCTGAATTTGGCAATAAGGAGTTCATTATCTGAGCCACAGTCAGCTCCCAGTCTTGTTTTTGCTTACTGTATGTAGCTTCTCCAGCTTTGGCTGCAAAGAATATAAGGAATCTGAATTCAGTATTGACCATCTGGTGATGTCCATGTGTAGAGTCTTCTCTTGTGTTATTGGAAGAGGGTGTTTGCTATGACCAGTGCGTTCTCTTGGCAAAACTCTGTTAGCTTTTGCCCTGCTTCATTCTGTACTCCAAGGTGAAATCTGCCTCTTACTCCAGGTATCTCTTGACTTCCTACTTTTGCATTCCAGTTCCGTATAATGAAAAGGACATCTTTTTGGGTGTTAGTCCTAGAAAGTCCTGTAGGTCTTCATAGAACCGTTCAACTTCAGCTTCTTCAGCGTTACTGGTCGGAGCATAGACTTGGATTACTGTGATATTGAATGGTTTGCCTTGGAAATGAATAGATATAATTCTGCCGTTTTTGAGATTGCATCCAAGTACTGAATTTCAGACTTTTTTGTTGACTATGATAGCTACTACATTTCTTTTAAGGGATTCTTGCCCACAGTAGTAGATATAATGGTCATCTGAGGTAAATTCACCCGTTCCAGTCCATTTTAGTTTGCTGATTCCTAAAATGTCGATGTTCACTCTTGCCATCTCCTGTTTGATCACTTCCAATTTACCTTGATTTATGGACCTAACATTCCAGGTTCCTATGCAATATTGTTCTTTACAGCATCGGACTTTACTTCCAGCACCAGTCACATCCACAACTGGGTGTTGTTTTTGCTTTGGCTCCGTCTGTTCATTCTTTTTGGAGTTATTTCTCCACTGTTCTCCAGTGGCATGTTGGACACCTACTGACCTGGGGAGTTCATCTTTCAGTGTCCTCTCTTTTTGCCTTGTCATACTGTTTATGGGGTTCTCAAAGACAGACAGAGATTAGACAAAAGGGCAGTCGATAACACCTTTGAGGAATTTATTTTGAGCAAAGCTTCCTTCTTCAGAAAGGTTGCACCATCTTGGGTTGCAGCTTTCTCTTTTGCTTTTTAGCCATGGCCTCTATCCCCTTTTTATTTGATGCATAATGTTCCTTTATATTTTACTGATGAGTAGTGTCTGTTGATGGATATGTGGGTTGTTGCTGTTTTAGTTTCATATGAGTAAAGCTGCTGTGAGCATTGTTTATAGATCTTTGCATATACAGACGTACAGTCATGCTTCTTGATACCATATTTCTAGACATATTGTACTTGGCTGGTTAAGGGGATGGGTTAATGCTGCTGCTGCCTAATCTCATCCTGTATCTCTCAATGAGGAGTACTTTCACTCTCAGAGGGCAATTTTATTTTTAAGTTTCTAAGACACCTTGTGTTGTGTACTGACTCCATATGTTTTTGTGCGTGTTCTTGCTTCTTTAGGTGACATATAAATCTGCTTGGGTGGCAGTGTAACCCAGTGGGTAAGAGTGTGCACATTAGCATCAGGCCTAGATTCATAGCCTGGTTCTGTTCCTTCCAGCTCTGTGACCTTGGGAATGCTTCTTAATCTCTCTGAGCCTTGCTTTATCTGAAAATGAAGCTAAAAATAGTGCTTAGGGCAGAGTAGTTAAGATGAAAAGAGATAATGATATGAAAGGCTTATTAGCACAGTGACTGTGGTATGGGCAGCACTATGATTGTTTATATAATTATTGGTAGGAGAGAGAAGATAAACTCATGAAACATTAAAAATGAAGAAAGAAATTAGTATAAATACAGCAGCTGAGCAGACTGGGAAAATTAAATTAATGACTAGATTATATGATCTTGCTTCTCGTTTAAAATGTCTGTCCTACCTCCTCTCCATCCCCATTCCCTCCCTAGTTTGCATTTTATCTCTCCTCCCATCTTTCCCATCACTGCATTTAACTCAAAGAATAATATTTAAGTTTAAGATTTTATTTTAGTTTTAGTCTCTACACAGAAATAAAAAACAGAAGGAGAGCTTCCTGATTAAGACAGTAAATTAAGATGCAGTTTTATATTTTATTTTGGGCCTTTTTATGCCTTTCCGGAAAGCCTGAAGAGTTCAAACAGTCATATAGTATTATATAGGTAGTCAGATAACATTCCGTTGTTTGGAAACCTCACACTTCATTTCATCAATTGATGGGAATTTTTGTTATTTTCACCTTTTGGTACTATGAGCAGTGCTGCTGTGAGCATTCATGTACCAATTTTTTGTGGAAATATGTTTATAATTCTCTTGTATATATACCTCGGAGTGAAATTATTGGATTCTAAGTGGTGTTGGAGAATACTCTTGAGAGTCCCTTGGACTGCAAGGAGATCCAACCAGTCCATTCTAAAGATCAGTCCTGGGTGTTCTTTGGAAGGAATGATGCTGAAGCTGAAACTCCAATACTTTGGCCACCTCATGGAAAGAGTTGACTCATTGGAAAAGACTCTGATGCTGGGAGGGGTTGGGGACAGGAGGAGAAGGGGATGACAGAGGATGAGATGGCTGGATGGCATCACCGACTCGATGGATGTGAGTTTGAGTGAACTCCGGGAGTTGGTGATGAACAGGGAGGCCTGGCGTGCTGCGATTCATGGGGTTGCAAAGAGTCGGACACAACTGTGTGACTGAACTGAACTGAAGGTAACTGTGTTTAGCCTTTTGAGGAACTTTGAGACTGTTTTACATTTACATTCCTACCAGCAATGTAGGAGGGTTCTAATTTATCCACATCTTCACCAGCATTTGTTATTATCTGTTCTTTTCTGATGATAGCCCTCCTGTTGTTGTTTGTTTAGAAGTTAGTCATGTCTGACTCTTTTACGACTCCTTGGACTGTAGCCTGCCAGGCTCCTCTGTCCATGGGATTTCCCAGGCAAGAATACTGGAGTGGGTTGCCATTTCCTCCTCCAGGGGATCTTCTCTAACTAAGAATCAATCCCGAGTCTCCTGCATTGCAGGTGGATTCTTTACCACTGAATCACCAGGGAAGCCCTATATCCCTCCTAGTGGGTGCAAACTGGTAGAGAGAGAGATATGAGCTTTTGTTTTTGCTTATATACAAGGGAAACATGAATTTTTAAATGGTAGCAAAACGTTGGGGGTTTGAACACCTGCTAAATCAGAGAGGTATATGTTGTGATGTGGTCTGTGCCTGAGGCAGTTAAAATCTGGCTGAGGAGTTCAGTTGTAAAAGATAGAGAAAGAGTCCATCAAGGCAGTATAGTAAATGTGTCAGAGGAATGCAGGCTGACTGTGGCTGGAATGGTCCCCAGAGGCTCTCAGGTAGGAAGTGAAGCTTGACCCACATCCTGAAGCATGTGTGAGAGGGAATGGCAGAGAAGATAACATATTTTTTCTCATTGCTCATGTTTGAGTGGTGAATTATTACAAGCTAACAATTGGCTACATAAAGGAATTAGTTCAAACTTAATTAAAAAAAAAAAAGACCCTCCCCCACCCTCCTCCAGAAAACTCAAAGGAAAGGTACAACAAGAAAGGGCAAGGTGAAGTCATGAGGGTAATTTCAAAATAGGTATTGCCATCGTGCTCTGCATAGATTGTTTCAGCAAGTCACCTGAACTCAGTTCTTCATCAGTGATCCGAAAACCACATTCTGTGTTCACTGTTCCTTGACAGAAAGCAGAATTTATTTAGAAATTTTAAAAACTCTTACCAAAACACAAAATAGCATTATTACTGTAACTACTGAAGCAATATTAATATGTTTTATTTTGAGATCCAAGGTATATGAAGACTATTAAGGGGAAAGCTTTTTAAAATTGATGATGTTTATTTAAAGTGACTTTTTTCTGATCCTCCATCCCTTTTTTTTTTTTTTAAAGCTTTCTTCTAGGCTACATGACTTCCTGAACAACGAGAACAATGTTATGTTGGGGATATTGGTCTCTGGGCCAACCTGGGATCAGCCCTAACCTGCAGGGCATTGTGGCTGAGCCACAGGTGTGTGGATTTATATCCGACAGAAGCGTCAAGGAGGTGGCCTGTGGAGGAAACCACTCCGTGTTCCTGCTGGAGGATGGCGAAGTTTACACGTGCGGTGTGAACACCAAGGGGCAGCTGGGCCACGAGAGGGAAGGAAACAAGCCAGGTAAGTGGCCCTTGTCGGCCTTGATGACTGGGGAGTCAGGCTGAGGACCTGAGGAGCTGGTTGAAGATTTTCTTACCGAGTGTTGACCTTTTAGGGAGGCTCTCCTTTTGGTGAGAAATGGTGAGGGAGGGTCTTAAATTGTGACTTGGTAGTATTTTTCACAATAGCACGTGCCGTTTTCTTATTTGCTGTCTTTTTTAGTTCAATCCAAATCAAGATTCCAAAGCTTCATGAAAGAAGAGCCTTGGTGTTTTTAGTCTAGGTGCTTTTTCTCTTTTGTGTTCTTTTAGGAAAGTCAGTTTGGCATCAGGATGTGACTGCTTCTCTCTTTTTTCATATTTATTCCCTCCCATGGCAAAGTGGCTATGTTCTATAATTCCCCTGTTCAAGTGTTAGTATTAATTTACATTTGTTAATTTTTTTGTTGACCCTTGGTTAAAGGGCTGCAAGGCTGGTCTTAAGGATAAATTATGAAGTGTGTGAAGCATGGTTTCTGGGCTCTTAACCCATTCTTTGCCTCCAGGTTCCCTCATTAGAACCTCCCTGAGAACCACCCTCCAACCCCTAGGCCTGCCCACCTGGAGCAACACCCAGCATTCCATAGGGGTTCCTAACCAGTGGGCCCTGGACTCAGGGGAGTTCAGGGAAGGGGTTTGTAGTATGGGCCATGCGTATGTACACCTTTATGTGTACAGCCCACCTGATAACTATGTATTTTCAAATGGAAGTAAATCCTGTTGTTCACTGAAATAATTCAATTAACAGTGCTACTGGTTCATTGTTTGAGTTAATGAATCCTAATCATTATGTGTTTAACCAATTAATATAATACAGAATCATAATATATAGCTATTATGGTGGTGGCAAGGTTTTTGACTTTTAAAAACACTTTTCATATTGGAAAAAAACAACGGGTCTTTTTCCCCACTCTTCCTGTAATAACTTGTGTTTTACATGAAGCTTATCTGCTTACCCTGTTCCCAGGTGAGAGCCAGTATCTAACAGCTAACACCTGCAGAGGGGTTGATGGGCGGTCCCAACCCAAAGGCGTGCTCCTTCGTGGGGGAATGTCTACATTTAAGACCCACTTTATCTCTGGGTTGGGAAGATTCCCTGGAGGAGGAGAATATTAAGACCACTCCAATATTCTTGCCTGGAAAATTCCATGGGCAGAGAAGCCTGGTGGGCTACAGTCCATGGGGCCACAAAGAGTTGGGCATGGCTGAGCACACGTATACATTAAAAGATACGTTGGGCCCCCTTTGTACCAGTGAACCTGCACGGACTTGTGCTCACCCTGGCCAGCCTGTGAAGGGCGTGTTTTGGGATCAGGAGGCGATCTTTCCAGTAACTCCTGCAGAGACACCATGGTGAGTGTGAACCCTGGAGTCAGACACACCTCGTGCAGGAGGCATTACCTCTCTCTGACTCTGTTTCTGAGCCCAGGCTCTTTTCCTTTAAAAGGAGACTTCCTACCGTTCTGTGGCTCTTGATGAAGTAGATTCTAATGATAAAGAAGTCTCCCCAAAGCCACTTTAGCCTGTGTGGTTGCCGTCCCCTCCGTCTCCTCTACCCCCTCTAGTCTGTTTTCTCTGTGACTGCCTTCTGTCAGGCCACCAGCACTCAGAGGTGCCTCACTGCCTCCTTGGTCCTAGGAGCTGGAGCTGGAGGATTGGGCCTGCGGTGGCAGCTGAAAAAGGAAATGAAACCCTTGCAGGCCAGCGATAGCAAAGGTCTGCAGATGGCACCCTGGTGAATACACCTGAGTGCCATCTGCCATTCTTCTAGCCAGCCCTCCGGCCAGAGTCCCCGGGGCTGGCGCTGGGCGGCTGGTGGGGCTCTGGAAGCTGGTGGGCGACCTGGGAGCGGTCAGCCTGCGTCTTCCTGGACTTGGCTTGGCCTGCACCCACTCCCTGGAGGCTAGGCTAAGTGATGGCGAGAGACTTGAGCTAGAGGTGTGCCAAGAAAGCTTTCGGATTAAATCATGGAATCCAGCCCGTGCTTGTAATCCAAATTTGGAATAAGCCAGGTTCTAGTGTAAATTACAATGGACTCCAGAAATTTCTGTTGCTGGTTAAGCTTGCCTGTTAATTATAAACTCGGAGGCAGCTGCAGAATAGTGCCTCTTTGAATGGAAAGATTCTGTGGGTGGGCACCTCCCTTTCTTTAATTTTTTCTTCGGTAGGTGTGCTCTAAATCTGGGTGCCGTTGGGTTTATTTTTAAGGAGTGGGAAAAAGAGAATGAGCTTGTTTCCTATATGTGTTTATTGAGAACCATGACCTGGGGTGCTGCTAGGCACGGAAGGGACGTCAGTGACAGAGGGGCCCTGTTTCGGGAAGCCTGGGCTGGCCGGGCCCACGGGAACGCCGTCCCTGAGTCACCCCTGCGATCTTCGGGAGGGAGCTTGCGAGAAGGCCACCTCCCCAGAGAGTCTGCTTCTGGGCGCAGCGGGCAGGTCTGCGATTTCAGGTCAGCATCAGTACCCAGTTCAAAGGATTTAGCAGTAGGAAGGGTTAGAAAGAGTGAGGGGCAGGAAAGGTGGGAGAAGGTGGTGCTGTTGGGGATGTACAGGGACAGAACCCTTGCAGGTGAACGTGTGCCGTGAGTCTGTGCTGCCAGTCGTGAGACACCAGTTTCTCCACTTTGTCTCTAGCTGGCAAAGTTGCAGGGCACCTGAGTTCACTCTTAGGGGGAGGAGGAATCCTGTCCTTGTCAGCAGAGCAGTGGCGTAAAGCCCTCCACAGCAGTTTGAAAGTTTTTTTTTCCCCCCTCTCTTTGAGAACATCGGATTGTTTCCTGTGGCTTTTGCTGCTTCTGAGGCTGCTGTGCTTTCTTTGTACTCGGATTTCTTTGCTCCCTGATGCGGCCCTTGTGTGACCTGTCAGTTATGTCTCTGTGCCGGGCGCAGGGAGGGTGTTTCCAGGCCACGCCAGTACTGGAACTCCAGGTTATGCAGGCCCAGATGTCTTCCCAGTGTGTCAGACGGCCTGGGCTCCTAGCTCGGGTGTGTCCATGATTCATTCATTTGTTCTTCGGCCAGAGGTAGAGGCCTGCGTTTCCCAGAAGCATTTTTTATCAGCAGGATCTCAAAGCCCCATCTAAACTCAGTGTCCAACTTTTAAAAATAAGTGTCAGGCTTATTACTGTGGTGCGTACTCATCTCCCATAGGACTTTTTTCTCCTTTATTCTCTCCCTCACGTTGTGGTATCAGCCTGTCTCCTCCCCAAAATCAAGGAGTTTCAGTGCTTAGGACAGCATAGGATGATTACTAATTTTCTCATGTTTTTGTCCATGAAGTCATCGCAACTTAGAGCTACATTACGGGAAGATGTGTGTGCCTCCTTGTTTTTTTAAATAAAGCAAGCAAACAGAACATGAGTTTTCTTCTAAATGATTTTTTAAGTAATTAATCCGTAACTGAACGTTAAACAAATCTTGAAGTATTTTACTAAATCAAAGTAGAAACTAGTTGCCCACAGAAAAATGTTCAAAAATTTTGCCTTATTTTACTGTGCTTCTCTTATTCCCGCCCATCCATGTTGTAAGGGACAGTTCTTTTCCCGCACATACTCTGATTTCCCATACTGGGATTTTTAGCATAAGCTAATCCTTGTGTTGTCAGGGATGTCTGAATTTATGTAAACCTCCTCTAACCTTTCTTCTGTCTTGAGTAGGCAAAAACTATGGTAGATGTAATTATTTAGTTTAACCTATGTTAAATTTAAAAAATTCTGCATAGATATCCCAGGAAACCTTTCCATAGCAAACCCAAAGGGTAACTAATTATAAACAGACTAACACTTCTGTGCAGCGGTATTTGATTCATACTTGTGACTGGTTCCTTTTACCTCCTCCTTAGTTTCTTTCCTTGTAGGTAATTTAATCCAGTTCACATTTTGTATTCAATCAGAGTATTTCCGTAATGCCCATCACCATATGTAACAGCTCTCCCGCTGTTTGATAAATGAGGTTTATAAAGCAGAGCATCTCAAAAGCCTCAATTCCCAGAGCTGTAGTTGCTGCTAACCCCGAGAAGTAGCACTTTGAACCAGCTTATCAGGTTGCTCTAGGGCGTCTGAAGGACGCAATAACTCTGTCATGTTAATCAGCTTTTGCCGAAAAGCAAACTAGCTGAGCTGAAAGGAAATAGAAGAAATCCTGTGGTGACTTTGTAATATTGAAACACGTGTTTCCGTGGGCATAACTCTGATATAAAAAGCAGAAGGTGCTGTAGCAAATATTCAGATCTCAACTCTGCCCTTGTTAGGAGCCCATCTCTTTCTCATTAGGAATTGCAGGTGGTTGGGGCTGGGAGTGGGGCTGCACAGCCCTTTCTGATGAGGAGGAGAAGGGTAGTTATCAACCTCCGTAGGGTCTGTTGATTTGTTGACTGCTGTCATAGCTGAGTGGACAGCTTTCTGGTCCAGAGGCCTAGGGATTGGGAGCAAATGTCAATACTTTTTATTTCCTGGTGTGGTTAATGAAAAGTCACTTTTTTTTCTGTCTAAAGTACTCTGCCTACTTTCTTGAAAGACATTTTGAATGTTTTAGAAAATATATACTTATTAATGAGCATATTCTTCAATGTGAGATAATGTTTGTGTTCTAAATATTTGCAGTTTACTTTTAAGTAATTAACACAGTGGTTTGCATCATGACATAAGTCTCAATTCATGTCAATTTTAAAAGTGGTTAAGTATACATACTACAAGCTCTCTTCATCTCAACATGCTGAGTATTTTTAAGCTGATACTTCTCACGATAGTCCTGTAAAGTAGGTCAGTATTATCTCAGGTGTATGTAAAGAAGAGGAAAGAGAGTTGACTGTGAGTCATGGTCGGGTACCAACAGTTTGGTTTTAATAATCCTAGAATTTTGTTCACAGACATCTTTTTAACCTCAGGCTGTTTGGGAAGGCCCAATAGAATTTTATTTCCAAGGTGTCTTTCTTGTTTATATTTAATTTCCACTTAGTCCTTGTAAAAAGAAACAAAAAGATAAGTTGGCCACCAAGAAGCTTGTATCTTTAATTTACAGGTTGAATACCACATCTGATCAAGGTGTTTTGATTAAAGGTGCGGAGAAGCAGTTCCTTTTCATCTTTAAAATCATTAGATGACTGTCAGCTGACAAAAAAGCTTTTGTGCTTTTTTGGATATCATAATCTGGGGAAAAAGAACACATAATTGGAAGTTACATTTTTGCCTTGAAATTTACCTCTTGTTCTTTGTTCCTTTATTTCCTCGAATTACTTACTTCTCATGAAGTCATGGGGTTAGCAGATACTTACGGAGTGGTTAGACTACCAGGTCCCACGTTTGTTCTAGACACTGCCAGGACACAACATGCTCAGTGCACAGCTGCCTTTTGGTAGTTTATAGGCCAGGTGGGAATAAGGTGTGTTCCTGTGAAGGCTTCACAATGCAGTTCATCTTGTGCCAAGAGAGTGATTGAGGTCCCAAGCGTGTCAAATTTAGAATTGTGGTGGAGAGTTAGGTCTAAGTCGGGTCACCAACAGTGCTGAATTCTGATTTCTAAGAATTTTTTTCCACCAACACACATATGAAGTTCAAGTTTACTGCAGATTTGTGAGCTTGCAGGAGGAGTGAGCTTTACAAGAGCTTTACAAGGTGCCAAAGACAGGGCGCCTTTGGTAATGGCGTCAGTGCTCCAGGGATGTTTCGTGATTTTAGTAAGTCCACCCTTGAATGTTTATGTTGTAATAATGACTTCCTTGTCTGGCAGTCTTGATGAACTCTTGTCTGGCTTGGTGATCTGTGATCTGGACTGATCAAGGATAGGTAAATGGTTCTAAATTTATCAGTCTGGATGGGGTATATCTAGTCAGCTGGTATTTCAGTGATTTAGGAGCTACTGCAATCTTTGAGTAAATGCCCTTTGATGGCATGTAATGTTGAAATCTGTGGCAATTCTGCAACGGATATGGTCTCATATCCTTACAGATTTAAAATAATTTTTCTCTAATTATTCAGATATGTTTTTCAATTTCTATTATACATAATTACTAACTAACTCAGAGCAATTGAAGTTGTTATGTGAGTGATTTTAGTGTTAGCTAACTATGCAGACTATATAATGAATAAGAGCATGGACTCTGGAGTGACTTACGGGTTGGAATCAACTCGCTGGCTGTGTGATTCTGAGAAAGTTGCTTAACCTCTTTGTGTCTCAGTTTTCTTAGTTGTAAAGTGTGGATAATGTTAATCAGATCAGATCAGATCAGTCGCTCAGTCGCGTCCGACTCTTTGCGACCCCATAAATCACAGCACGCCAGGCCTCCCTGTCCATCACCAACTCCCGGAGTTCACTCAGACTCACGTCCATCGAGTCAGTGATGCCATCCAGCCATCTCATCCTCTGTTGTCCCCTTCTCCTCCTGCCCCCAATCCCTCCCAGCATCAGAGTCTTTTCCAATGAGTCAACTCTTCGCATGAGGTGGCCAGAGTACTGGAGTTTCAGCCTTAGCATCATTCCTTCCAAAGAAATCCCAGGGCTGATCTCCTTCACAATGGACTGGTTGGATCTCCTTGCAGTCCAAGGGACTCTCGAGTCTTCTCCAACACCACAGTTCAAAAGCATCAATTCTTTGGCACTCAGCCTTCTTCACAGTCCAACTCTCACATCCATACATGACCACAGGAAAAACCATAGCCTTGACTAGATGAACCTTTGTTGGCAAAGTAATGTCTCTGTTTTTGAATATGCTATCTAGGTTGGTCATAACTTTCCTTCCAAGGAGTAAGCATCTTTTAATTTCATGGCTGCAGTCACCATCTGTAGCTGTC
>NW_011495025.1:5708610-5790952 GCF_000754665.1 Bison bison bison | reverse complement strand
ATTACTTTCCTAGCGTGTGAGATGAGTGCAATTGTGCGGTAGTTTGAGCATTCTTTGGCATTGCCTTTCTTTGGGATTGGAATGAAAACTGACCTTTTCCAGTCCTGTGGCCACTGCTGAGTTTTCCAAATTTGCTGGCATATTGAGTGCAGCACTTTCACAGCATCATCTTTCAGAATTTGAATAGCTCAACTGGAATTCTATCACCTCCACTAGCTTTGTTCATAGTGATGCTTTCTAAGGCCCACTTGACTTCACATTCCAGGATGTCTGGCTCTAGGTCAGTGATCACACCATCGTGATTATCTGGGTCATGAAGATCTTTTTTGTACAGTTCTTCTGTGTATTCTTTGCCATCTCTTCTTAATATCTTCTGCTTCTGTTAGGTCCATACCATTTCTGTCCTTTATCGAGCTCATCTTTGCATGAAATGTTCCCTTGGTATCTCTGATTTTCTTGAAGAGATCTCTAGTCTTTCCCATTCTGTTGTTTTCCTCTATTTCTTTGCACTGATCGCTAAAGAAGGCTTTCTTATCTCTTCTTGCTATTCTTTGGAACTCTGCATTCAGATGTTTATATCTTTCCTTTTCTCATTTGCTTTTCATTTCTCTTCTTTTCACAGCTATTTGTAAGGCCTCCCCAGACAGCCATTTTGCTTTTTTGCATTTCTTTTCTATGGGAATGGTCTTGATCTCTGTTTCCTGTACAATGTCATGAACCTCATTCCATAGTTAATAACGTCTACCTATTAGGACTGTTGTAAGGATTTAGTAAGCTGTATATCAGTCAGATTTTTGGAATAATGTCTGGCTGAAAGTAAGCATTTAATTAGCCCTAGCTATTTGGAGAAGGCAATGGCATCCCACTCCAGTACTCTTGCCTGGAAAATCCCATGGACGGAGGAGCCTGGTGGGCTGCAGTCCATGGGGTCACGAAGAGTTGGACACGACTGAGCGATTTCCCTTTCACTTTTCCCTTTCATGCATTGGAGAAGGAAATGGCAATCCACTCTAGTGTTCTTGCCTGGAGAGTCCCAGGGACGGGGGAGCCTGTTGGGCTGCCGTCTCTGGGGTCGCACAGAGTCGGACACGACTGAAGCGACTCAGCAGCAGCAGCTCTTATTACTGCTAGCCTCCCAGGTGACTCAGTGGTAAAGAATTTGCCTGCCAGTGCAGGAAACACAAGGGACGTGGGTTTGATCCCTGAGCCAGGAAGATCCCTTGGAGAAGAAAATGGCAACCCACTCCAGTATTCTTACCTGGGGAATCCCATGGACTATAACCCACCAGGCTCCTCTGTCCCTGGGATTACAAAAATTGGACATGACTTAGTGACTAAACAACAACAACGTTATTACTTCTGGTAGTAGTAATTTGTCTTAACATATTCTATTAGAAAAATTTTTTGATCCTGCTATTCCAGCATATGAACAAATTCATAAATTAATTACATATATGTTCAATTTAGTTCAGTTGCTCAGTTGTGTCCTACTCTTTATGACCCCATGGACTGTAGCACACCAGGCTTCCCTGTCCATCACCAACTCCCTGAGCCTGCTCAAATTCATGTCCATTGAGTCGGTGATGCCATCCAACCATCTCGTTCTCTGTCATCCCCTTCTCCTCCTGTCTTCAGTCTTTCCCAGCATTAGGGTCTTTTCTAATGGGTCTGTTCTTCCCATCAGGTGTCCAAAGTATTGGAGCTTATTCTTAGGCATCAGTCCTTTCAGTGAATATTCAGGACTAGTTTTCTTTTGGATGGACTGGTTGGATCTCCTTGCAGTCCAAGGGACTCTCAAGAGTCTTCTCCAACACCACAGTTCAAAAGCATCAATTCCTTGGCGCTCAGCTTTCTTTATAGTCCAACTCTCACTTCCATACATGGATACTGGAAAAACCATAGCTTTGACTAGATGGACCTTTGTTGGCAAAGTAATATCTCTGCTTTTTAATATGCTGTCTAGGTTGGTTATAGCTTTTCTTCCAAGGAGCAAGTGTCTTTTAATTTCATGGCTGCAGTCACCAACTGCAGTGATTTTGAAGCCCAAGAAAATAAAGTCTGTCACTCTTTCCATTGTTTCCCCGTCTATTTGCCATGAAGTGATGGGACCAGATGCCGTGATCTTCGTCTTTTGAAAGTTGAGTTTTAAGCTAGCTTTTTCACTCTTCCTCTTTCACTTTCATCAAGAGGCTCTTTGATTCCTCTTTGTTTTCTGCCATGAGGGTGGTGTCATCTGCATATCTGAGGTTATTGATATTTCTCCCAGCAGTCTTGATTCCAGCTTGTGCTTCATCCAGCCTGGCATTTCACATGATGTACTCTGCATATAAGTTAAATAAGCAGGGTGACAACATGCAGCCTTGATGTACTCCTTTCCCAATTTGGAACTAGTCCATTGTTCCATGTCCAGTTCTAACTGTTGCTTCCTGACCTGCATACAGATTTCTCAGGAGGCAGGTCAGGTGGTCTGGTATTCCCATCTCTTGAAGAATGTTTGACAGTTTGTTGCGATCCATACAGTCAAAGGCTTTAGTGTAGTCAGTGAAGTAGTAGTAGACGTTTTTCTGGAATTCTCTTGCTTTTACAATGATCCAACGAATGTTGGCAGTTTGATCTCTGGTTCCTTTGCCTTTCTAAATCCAGCTTAAACATCTGTAAGTTCTCGGTTCATGTACTTTTGAAGCCTAACTTGGAGAATTTTGAGCATACTTTGCTAGCGTGTGAGATGAGTGCAGTTGTGCTGTAGTTTGAACATTCTTTAGCATTTCAGTTCAGTTCAGTTCAGTCCCTCAGTTATGTCTGACTCTTTGTAACCCCATGAATCGTAGCACGCCAGGCCTCTCTGTCTATCACGAACTCCCGGAGTTCACTCAAACTCACGTCCGTCGAGTTGGTGATGCCATCCACCCATCTCATCCTCCATCGTCCCCTTTTCCTCCTTCCCCCAATCCCTCCCAGCATCAGAGTCTTTTCCAATGAGTCAACTCTTTGAATGAGGTGGCCAAAGTATTGGAGTTTCAGCTTTAGCATCAGTCCTTCCAAAGAATACCCAGGACTGATCTCTTTTAGAATGGACTGGTTGGATCTTCTATACATAAATAAATAACTGTTAATCATTTTTATAGGTTCTCTTAACTCTGTAGTATCTAATAAATGCTACATATATCCAGGGGAGGGAGGTGATATAGGTTAGCGATGTTAAGAGAGACTTATTTTGATTTTTAAAGGACAGTCTGTTTTCTTTTTCTTTTTTTTTTTGGTTGGGGGGGTGGTGGTGTCTTTTACCTTACTGGTCCCAAGAAAAGTACCTTAGATACATTCAGGAACTCTGTAAAAGCTGCTTTTCCACATGTGGAGATATATACATGTATCTTATCTCTACACCATGGTTTACATTGCCTCCAGCATTCTGGTTCAAAATTGCAAAGATGAGGGAACCAAATGAGGCCACTGTGGACATTGTGGCCTACCAGGGGTACTTAGTGGTGCTCCTAGAGGACTTGAAGTGGTTTGCCAACATGTGGACAGGTGATACGATCTTACCACAGTTTCAGAAAATAGACTGCGATCCATTGATACTGAGCCCAGTTGAATTTTGTGGGCTGTCACTTTAGGCTTCCGGTTAGCTTTGATGGAGGTGAATCTTTGGACAAGAATATCCATGACCTGAAGAAAGGTAAGTGGTTTTCTTTCTGCATTCTGCAGTTGCCTAAGAAGCAATCACCCTGGAGTCTGAATTTATCTGGTCCTTGTTTTACTTATTTTTTAATGGGCCTCTGTCACTCAGGATGCTTTTATCTGCAAGTAGCAGAATACTAAACTAAATGTGGCTAAACAATGGGTGAAATTTCTGATCTCAAACCCAGAAAGGTCTATAGAGAGGTACAGGGTTGGTTAGAGCAAGGGCACACTGACACCGTCAAGCCACCCAAGCATCAAGGTGCTTCTCACCTTACTATTCTGCCATCTGCATTAACTGCGTTAATCATACTTGGGCTTGTCCCCTCATGGTCACAAGGTGACTGCCACAGCTCTAGGTACCACATCCCCACACAGCTGCGTTCAGAGACAGACAGGGAGGGGAGTTGCTTGTGTCACCTTTCACAATGGGGAAAATCTTTCTCAGGAACCCCCAGCATACATCATCTTTAGTCTCATGGGCCAGGCCTGAAAAGTGAAATGAGGATCATTTGATTGGTTTAGGGCTCATCGCCTAGGCCTGGGGAGGGCCCAGTAGCCGTGAGGGTTCTGGTGCAACGAAGAGGGGTCAGCGGCTGACAAGTAAGCAGTACATAGTGTGTGATTTCATAGTGCGTGCAAACTTGTTTCTTTGAACCATTAAGTCTATGTTTTGCTCCATGTTATGATTTATAGTTCCTTTTATGAACTCAACACCTTCACATCTGCTTTTAGAACAAAAATGGCTACTATCATGAGGCAGGGCTTTCTCTGTAGTATTTATTATGTGATATATGATGCGAAATTGTGTGTTTCTGAAAAATTAGTATCTTATTCACCTATGTATTTTAGTGCTAAGCATCATGTGGTAGGCACATAGTGTAGGTAATTTATTAAATGTATGCAGTGCTTCATGGGTTTTATTATTTAGTTATGTTACCATGCTCTCTGTGAGCTCTGGGAGATTGCTAGGGTTAGGTCAACAAAGATTAGAGTGATTTGTGTTTAAAGAAATTCGCTGAATTTCAAGGATGAAGGATAGAAGAGTTGACTTGAATGTTTTACCCACCCTTCAATTTTTCATTCTTCCCTGAAAGTAACGGAAGTGCTTTGGTGACACCTTTAGTGTATGCGATGCAGAGACATTCATGATAAACAGTGTCTCGTCATTTTGTTCCACGCTTTCCCATTGGTCACTGAGGGTATCGCTCAGACTGGCAGGTGCCTGTCTTCTTTCTTCTTGACTGTTCTGATTCATTATAAAGCATTTCGAATGGAGGGGGATTCATCTTTAGGTTTTATACAGGTTTTGTAAATAGCTGTTTTTTTTTTCTTTCCCATGCTGCATGACTTGTAGGATCTTAGTTCCCTGAACAAGGATTGAAGTTGGGGCTTCAGTAGTGAAGGCACAGACTCCTAACCACTGCACTGCCAGGGAATTCCCAATAGCTGCTTTTTATATATCTAAATTGACAAAATGTGATAAGGAGTGGGAAGGGGTGGACCAGAGCAATGAGCGATATTTCTCTTTCCCTCTGCTTTCTTTTCCATTCTTCCCCTCCCCCTCTGTCTCTCTGTCCCTCTTGTCTCTCTTTTCTTCTCTCTTCCTCTCTCTTCCTCTCTCTCACGTGCACACACATAATTACCAGACATAGGTTGAATGGAGGGGAGAGTGTCAGTTCATTTCACCCAGCGCTGGACAGGACCCCTGACCTACAGAGTTTTCTCTTCTTTGTTTCATGAGCTCAAGAAAAACCAAACTCTTATTTCATCTCCTCACTGCTGTCTCTGTTAAGGCATGTAATGAATACCATTTAACTGACCTGATTTAGACATTTTGTGTCAGAAAAACGCCTATTTCAAGTTTGTCCACAATTAAAAGGAGCAGTTAGCTTTGGCAGTGTTGGGAAGACACACGTCGCAGCCAAACAGCGCTGTCTGGAGCTTTCCTAGAACTCATCCGAACGTGTCTAGCTGAGGAGGGCTTCAGGCTTTAGTGCCTATGGATGAAACCGACCGCTGAAAACATTTTGACAGGGGAGACTGGAAGGAGTCCAAGACTCAAGATCGAGGGAATCTTTTCTTCTGTTTTCAGTTTAATTGCCTGTCTTCTGTCCCTTCCTTTGGTTGGATCATCACAGTGAGGCCAGAGCCAGCAAGACGAGAAGGAGCCGTGCTCTTCACTTTTGCTGCTGTTCTCCTTCCCTTACTTCGTTCTTGACTCAGAATTTTATGTCACTGCTCTGTGTAATTTGCATATTTATATAAAGTACTGGGGCGCTTTGACTTCCCTTATGCTTTTATGCAGAATTTTTTTCTGGTCGAGATTGCATGGCTACGCAGGCAAGTCAGGCCTGTGATCAGGCACTTACTATGTGGGAACGAATGGACGGTTTCCTTAATAAACTGCCGATCAAATTGGCAGTTCACCTCCAAATACACCTAGACGCCTTAGCTCACTCTGGAATCAAAAGTAACTTCCAGATGCATGAAAGACATACATGTAAAAAGTAAAAGTACAAAAATAATAGGGGAATGTATTTCGAACCCTGGGACTTCTAAAGTGAGACAGGTGGTTTAGAAGCCATAAAGTAAATGACTTGTATGAACATAAAATTTTTTCTATAAGGCATTTGTAAACAAAATGGCAAGTGGTAGACTGGGAGAAACAATTACCACAAACTACCAGATAAAGATTTCATATTTGTGATATATCAGGGCATCTTCAAATTGAAAAGATAAACCATCCTGTAATAAAATGAACATTTTACAGAGGAGCACTTACAGATAGCCAACGAATATATGCAGATATGTTCAGAGAAATTAAAACAAGATAGCATTTTTTTTTCAGCCATTTGGTTGACCAGAAATTTAAGAGTAATATCCACTGCTCACTGGTCTTGGAAAAGGGGCAGTTGTGTCCTAATTGAGGAAGTATGAGCTTCTATAATCCTTTTGTAAATCAACTGGCTGTTTTTAATAAAATTTAACATGGTCATACCTTTTGAATCAGCAGTTCCATTTTTAGGAGGCTTCCTTACTCAAAAATGTCAATATGTAGCATAAGGAAATATTTCTAGGATGCTTATTGCAGCAGTGTTTTTAAAGTCAAAATATCAGTATCAGCTTATTCATCTCTAGGGAATAGTTTGAATTATGGATAGTCATGAGGTAAAGCTATAAGTACTGTCTTTACACTGTTGACTCACTAATTATTTCCAGCCTCAACTTTACTGAATTTCAAGCTTTATGTCCACTTAAAATCTTCACGTAGATGTATAATTGGCATCTTAAATTTAATATCCAAACCAAACTGATTTTTTCCCCTTAAACCTCTTCCTTACCTTGTTTTTCTGTTTGTAAATGGCAGTTCCATTCTTCAGGCAAAAACCTTGAAAGTCATCTTTAATTCTCTGCTCCTTCCTCCCTTCCTCTCACTACCCTGTGTGTTTCCTACACCTCCCCCCTCCCCCCAGCACTTATTTGTATTCCCTGCTTTGTTTTGCTTCATGGTTTATCCCTATCTGATATACTATATTCAGAATTTGTTTATATCCCCCCCTCATATTTGTTTAGGGTCCATGAGGGTCATAACTTTGTTTTGTATCCCCATTATCTAGAATAATTGCACATAATATATTTTTATATTAAATATATATTATATTAAAATATAATATATAAAAATATATTGCACATAATAAATGCAATCTTTACTAATTATTTTTTGAATAAATGACTATACTGTGACAAGAAAGAAGTTACTAATTGTGTATAGAATCTCTTTTTTGTATAAATAAAATCAAGCCCAAACTTTGTTTTAATGAACTGTATACCTCTCGTTTTTCCTTCCCGTGGCTGGTATTTAGGATTCATTTGTAGACAGCTGCAGCTATCAGACCTTTGCTTGGTGGCTGTGATGATCTGCATGTCTTCACATGTGAAGGACCTGAGATAGAAAGTTCTCCCCTAGAAATCTGGCCTGCTCTCTCCTGCATCAGGTTCATTGGGTTTGCTTTTGGGGTCTGCAGTGTTCGTGAGTCAGCTGCAAATACATTGTTGGTGCTATGCTAGGCACGTAAATATATTGAGCACAGATGTGCTGTGGTGTGTTAGTTCCTTTACCCAACTATGTCTGAAGCTTCTTTCGTAACCCTAAAACTGTAAGTATTCCAGAATGAGAAGCACGTATGATTACATCGGAAGTAGATTATTGCTATGACAGCCTGCTGACTAAAGTTTGGAACCATTCCCCACCCTGAGGTATTTTTGTTCTTTAATAATAGCTTTTTTGAGATATGATTCACATGTTAAACAGTTTACCTACTTAAAGCATACAGTTCATTTTTTTTTAAATTATGTTCACAGAGTTGTACAATCAAGTTTAAAACATTTTAATCACTCCATAAAGAAATCCCATACTCATTAGCAGTCACAAAGCTCTTTTCCCCCAACCCTTAGCCCTAGGCAACCACTAATTTACTTTCCTGTCTCTCTAGATTTTCCTGTCCTGGACTTTCCATGTAAATATAATGGAATCATTCAGTATGTGGTCTTTTATCATTGGTTTCTTTTAGCATGTTGTTAACAAGGTTCATCAATGCTTTAGCATGTATCTGTACTCTATTCCTTTTTATTGCCAAGTAATATTCCATTGTGTAAATATACCACATTTTGTTTCATCAGTTTGTTGACGCTGTGGACATTTGTGCACAAGTTTTTGTGTTAGTATAGGTTTTCATTTCTCTTAGACACATACTTTGGAGTGAAATTGTTGAGTTATAAGGTAACTCGATGTTTAGTCTGTTGAGGAGCTGCCAATTATCTATATTGTCCACAGTGGTGGTTGAACCATTCTACATTCTTGCTAGTAGTGTATGAGGGTTTGAGAGTTTTTTAAAATGCAAATCTGTTCCTAAGAGTGCCTGGCTAATAGGATTGTTGTGGAGATAAAACATATAAAGCACTTAAAACAGTTCTTGGCACATAGGAGGCAGTAAGTGCTGGCTATTTTACTGTTACTGATGCAGTGGGTACTCCATGTATATAACAAGTTCAGAATCAATGCAGTGATTCCTTTTTTTTTAATTGTGGTAAAATATACATAACATGAATTTTACCATCTTAGTCATTTTAAGTGTACAGTTTGGTGGTATTAAATACATTCCTAATGTTGTTCTATTATCACCATGGTCTATCTCCAAAACTCTTTACTTTGTAAAACTCAAACAGTAGCTCTTCATTTCCTTCCCAAGCCACCTACCCCCAACCACCACTCTATTTTCTATCTCTATGAATTTGAATACTGTAACTATATACTTCATATGATCTATATTGTAGCGTGTGTCAGAAGTTCCTTAAAGCTGAAAAATAGTCAGTCTATGATATACTGCATTTTTTTATCCATACATCCATCAGTGGACATTTAAGTTGCTTTTTCTTTTTAGCTATTGTGGTACCTCCGAGAGAATGGATACACCAATCTCTTGGAGACCTTGCTTTCATTTCTCTTTGGTATATACCTGCAAGTGGACTTGCTAGATATTGAATTTTGATGGGGGCTGCCATACTGTTTTCTGTAGGGGCTGTCCCATTTTACTTTCTCACCAGTACTGCACAAGGATTCCAATTGCTGCATATCCTTACCAACACTTTTATTTTTTAATATTTCTGACAGTAGCTGTCCTAATGAATGTGAGGTGGTATCTCATTGTCCTTTTAATTTATATTTCCCTAATGACTAGTGAGGGCTTCCTGGGTGGCTCAGTGGTAACGAGTCTGCCTGCCAGTGCAGGAGACATGGATTCGGTCCCTGGGTCGGGCAGATCCCCTGGAGGAGGAAATGACAACCCACTCCAGTGTTCTTGCCTGAAAAATCCCATGGACAGAGGAGCCTGGTGGAACTACAGTCCGCAGGTTTCAGAGTCGGACACAATTTAGCGGCTTAGCATACATGCAAATGATTAGTGATATTGAGAATCTTTTCATATGTTCACTGGCCATTTGTATATGTTCTTTGGAGAAATGTCTTAAGTCCTTTGCCAATTTTTGAATTGGGCTGTTTTTTGTTGAATTTTAGAAGTTCTGTATATATTTTGGATATTATTCCCTCATTAAATATGTCATTTGGAAAATTTTTCTCTCATTTTGTGGGTTTCTTTTTGACTCTGTTGATAGTATCTTTTGATGCACAAAATATTTAAATTTGTCTCTTTTTTCTGTTTTGTTGTCAAAGGTAGTGTTGTAAAGCTTTTCAGTGCATTGTTTCTTAATATCAGAATCACATGGGCAATTTAAAAAGGAAGAAAACAACAACAAGATGTCTGTTCTTCTTCCCTGAATTTTCTGATTCTGGAAGCTGGGATTGATGCAGGTATATGTATTTAGAAACATACACTGAAACTTCCTGAGGGCTTCTGCTGCTCATTTTCTGTTGTGAATCACTGCTTTAGAGACTCGACTCTGACTGCTTACTCCAAGAAGCTTTCCCTAGGCCCTCTCAGGCTGATTTTGTTACTCATCCTTTGTCCTCTCATCACGTGCTTTGCACATTTTTGTCTTTGGACTCACACACTAAATGTAATCTTTATGTCTACTGTTACAGACTTTGGGTCACTTGGAATGGGTAGGTAAATGAATAAGGAACTAGCTCTTTGTTACTCAGGGCACATCTTGGATGTTACTTCTTGCAGTGAGCCTTTCCTGACTCTCCCCTGCACTGAGGCTGGATTAGATGCCTCTCATGTGGGCTGCTTTTAGCAGTCTCTGTGTATGTCTTTCATCACATTGTGCTGTAACATCAGTTCATATAACTTGTTTGCCTCTAGTCAGAGTGAACTTGAGTGCAGAACCAATCTTGTTTATTTTCTGATCCCTGATATCTAAAAAAAACTTTGAAAAACTCGTACTTTTTCTGGTGTACTGTATTTTTAACAGCTCTAAAGCTGTAATTTACATACAGTAGGATTAACCCATTTTAAGTGTGCAATTTAATGAGTTTTGAAGTCATGAGAATCAAATAACCACCGCTGCGGTCATCACACAGAACGTTTTTTCATCCACCAAAACTTGTCTTATGCCCTTTGTAGTCTATTCCATTTCCACACCAACTACTTTCCCTATATCTGCTTTTTGTCCCCATAGTTTTGACACTTTGAGAATTTTATGTAAATGAAATCATGCATAAAGTAGGTTTGTGTCTGGCTTGTTAGAATAATGATTTTGAGATTCTTTCTACATTGTTGATTCAGTGGTTTGTTTTTGTTTGCTGAATATTCTTTGTTACAGACATATGACATTGTTTATCCATTAACCAGTTGATGGACATTTGGGTGTTTTTCCAGGTTTGGGCTCTTTTGAGTAAAATTGCTATGAACATATGAGTACAAGTCTTTGTGTAGATATGTGTTTTCATTTTTCTTGAGCAGTTTCCTAGAACTGGGATTGCTGGTTCATATAGTAGGTTTATCTTTGACTTTATAAGAAACTGTCAGTATTCCAGTGACTGTGTGATTTTCATTTATCCTCACAGTAAGAGTTTTAGTTGCTGCAATTTCTCCCCATCACTTGGTGCCATCAGTCTTTTTAATTTCAGCCATTCAAATTGATATATAATGAAATCTTGTGGTTTTAATATGCATTTTGCTAATGAGTAACAATCTTGAGCAACTTCTCATGAGACTATTTTTAGCCATTTGTATTGAGAGTCCCTTGGACTGCAAGGGGATCCAACCAGTCCATCCTAAAGGAGATCAGTCCTGGGTGTTCATTGGAAGGACTGATGCTGAGGCTGAAACTCCAATACTTTGGCCACCTCATTCGAAGAGTTGACTCATTGGAAAAGACCCTGGTGCTGGGAGGGATTGGGAGCAGGGGGAGAGGGGGACGACAGAGGATGAGCTGGCTGGATGGCATCACCGATTCGATGCACATGAGTTTGGGTGAACTCCGGGAGTTGGTGATGGACAGGGAGGCCTGGCGTGCTGCGATTCACGGGGTCGCAAAGAGTCGGACACGACTGAGCGACTTAACTGAACGGATGTCTTATTTTTGGCAAAGTATGTGTTCAGATATTTTGCCTGTTTAAAAAAATATCAAATTGCCATTGGAGGAGAGTAATAAAGACTCACATTGCATTTTCTACCTACCAGGCATTCTTTTAAGAGTTTTACTTGAATAAATTCATTTAATATTCACTACAGAAAAATCAAATTGCTTGTCTTACTTTTGAGCTGTAATCATTCTTTATTCAGTATGCAAGTCTTCTATCAAAGAGATATTTTGCAATATTTTCTTTCAGTCAGTGGTTTTCCTTTTCATTTTCTCAATAGTGTCTTTTGAAGAGCAAAAATTTTATTTTGGTGAAATCCAGTTATTAGTTTTAGCTTTTATGATTAATGTTTTTTGAGACCTAAGACTTTTGCCTAACTCAGGATTATAGTGATTTTTCTCGTAAGTTTTCTAATTCAGATTTTATTGTTTAGCTCTTACATGTAGGCCTGTGATCCATTTTAATATGGTTAATGTTCAGTTTTTGCTTGTGGATATCCAGTTTTCAGGACCACTGTTGAAAAGACTGTATCCTACTCTGAATTACTTTGGCACCTTTGAAATCCAATTGGCCGTATGTGTGGTAGTCTATCTTGAGACGTTTTATTCTTTCTATATGCATGTCTGTCCTTAGTTCTACACTGTTGACTATTGTATCTTTCTGGTAAATCGTCAGAGTATGTAGTGCAATAATATAAATCTTCTAACTTTATTTTTCTTCTTCTGAACTGTTTTGGCCATGCTAGGTCCTTGGCTTTTGCATATAAACTTGAGAATCAGCTTTCCAATTTCTATCAAAAGCCTGCTGGGATTTTCCTTAGGATTACATTGACTCTATAGCTCAATCTGGGGGGAGAATTGATATCTTAATGATACTGGCTGTTGTGATTTATGAACATGGTATATTTTCCATTTTGGGGTCTTTAATTTTTCTTGGCAATGTTTTGTACTTCTCTATACAGCTCTTGCACATAGTTTTTTCCTAATTTATAATATTTTGAAGAATTTTGAAATAATTTATAATTTTTTTGTAGTTTACAGAAATATGGTTAATTGTTTGTGTATTGGTCTTGAATCACCTTGCTAAATTCTCTTAATAGTCCTGGTTACGTTTTCTGTAAGCTCCTTAGAAATTTCTACATAAATGATAATGTCTATAAATCAAGTCAATTTTATTTCTTTTTTCCCAGTCTGTGTATGTCTTTTACTTTCTTGCCTTATATTACTGAATGGACTCTAGTCAGTGAAAGAGGTTATAAAAAAGGACATCCTTACCTTGTTCCTTTTTTTAGAGGGAAAGCATTAGTTTTTAACCATTAAATATAATGATTTTCTATTTAAAAAATATGACTGTTGAATTTTGTTACGTGCTATAGTGAATCTATTGAGATGATTGTATTATTTTTCTTTTTTCTCTTTTCATTTTTAGACTTTAAAGTGATAAGTTGTATTGATTATTTTTGACTGTTAAACCAACCTTAGACTCATAGACTAAATCGCACTTGGTTGCTTTTGATTTCTAAAAATTTGATAAGGATTTGTGTTCATAAGGATTATTGTTTCCTTTTCTTGTAGTGCCTTAGGTTTTGTTTTGTGGGTCATGGTAGCCTTATAAAATGAGTTGGGAAGTGTTCCGCCTTCTGTTTTCTGGAAGCGTTTGTCTATATTATATATAGGTTTATTATAGGTTATTATCTTTTACTTAAATGATTGATAGAATCACTAGTTAAAGCATCTGAGGCTACAGTTTTCTTGTGTGCACATTTTTAAATTACAATTTCAATTTTTTAAAAAAGATGTAGTACTAGTTAGATTATCTGTTTCATCTTAGATGAGTTTTCATAGTTTATGTCTTTTAAGGAATTTGTCCACTTCACCTAAGTTGTCAAATTTATTGGCAAAAAATAGTTCAAAATGTTCCCTTACTATCCTTTTCATGTTTGTAAAATTTGCTTTTCTGATATGGGTAATTTGTGTCTTCTCTGTTTCTTGATTAGACTGGCTAGAGGCTAACCTGTTTTATTAATATTTTCAAAGAAAAAATTTTTATTTCAGTCATTGTTTTTAATCTTTCTTGGTTTTCTCTGTTTCATTGATTTGTGCTTTTATATTCTTAATATTTCCTTTTGTTTACTTTGTGCTTAATTAGCTGTATTTTTCTAGTTTCTTAATGTAGACATTTAAGTCAATGATGTGCCATTTCTATTTTAATAAGCATTTCATGCTAAAAATTTTCCTTTAAGCATCACTTTAGGTGTATTCCACAAGTTTTCATTGGATATTTTTGATATTATTCAGTTCAAAATATTTTGTAATAGTTTCTCTTATTTGACCTATGGGTTATTTAGAAGTGGGTAGTTTAACATCCAAATATATAGGGATTTTACTGATTTTTTTTCAGTTAATGATTTCTAGTTGAATATTCTGTGGTCAGAGTACATACTTTATATAATTTCAGGCCTCTTAAATTTATTCAGATTTGTTTTATGGCCCAGAATATGGTCTATCTTGGTAAAATACTGTGTACATTAAAAAAAAATGTGTATTTTGCTGTTGATGGATAATGTTTTATAATGTCAATTAGATCAAGTTGGGTGATAGTGTTAAGCTCTGTATATTTATTGATTTTGTGTTTACTTGTTATAATTTACTGAGAGAATAGTGGTGAAATCTTTGACTATCATTACTGATTTGCTTATTTCTTCTGACTCTTTGGATTTTGCTATATGCATTTTAAAGCTTTGTTAGTAAGTGTGCACACAGTTAAGATCAGATCTTGTTGAGAATTGTTCCTTTTAACATCATGAAATATTATACTTTATCCCTGATGATATTCATTGTTTTCAAATCCACCTTGCCTGGTATGAATATAGCAGTTTAGCTTTCTTTTGATTGGTGTTAGCATGGCATATCTTTCTCCATCTGTTTATTTATTTTTTATCTTTCTATGTGTTTATATTTAGAGGTTTTTTTTTTCTTTTTTAAAGACTGAATAGAATTGGGTCTTGCAATCAATCTATCTCTATATTCTGATTTGTGAGTTTATATACATGTATGTTTTTAAGAGAAAATGGACAGAGAGCTATAATTCCATAGATTGATCTCAGTGCAGGGATGTTTTGTCTGCTGTGATAAAACTTTACTCAGTCTATAAAAGCAAGCAAGTGTTTATGAAGCCTCTCCAGAAGCAGCTTGTCTTGTGTTGTGATTACACAGTGATACTGTTTGTAAGGTGGCATATAGTCTAAAATAGTAAGCAATGGCAGTCTTGGAAATGGTCTTCTGTTGCTATATCACATTGAATGAAAAAGATTTGAGTTGTTGAAAAAAGATGTGAATAAGAAAGGGAAGTGGTAAAAAGTCCTTTTATAAAAGTTTAAAAATTTTCCATGTTACAAAAATAATACATGTATATTGCACACAGTTCAAATACCCCATAAGCAAGGAGAAGCAAATAAGAGTGTTTTACTCTTTAATTCTATCACTCTGAATGATAAAACATTACTTTGAAATATACCTTTCCAATATTTTTTAAACATCAGTGTAATTTTCAAATGAAGTCACTTTGTAATACTTCTTTGTAACTTTCTTTTTCCACTTAATATGAATATTTTTCCATGTTGGATGTTCATACTGATCTATATCAGTCTTTTTAATGGCTGCATATTTCAATTTATAGTGTATAATCCCAATTTATTTCTATATTTTTTGTTAGTAGCAATGCAGTATATAGTATTTCTTTAGAATACATTTAGAAATTTGACTGTTGGATTAAGGAACATGCAAAATTCTAAAGTTTCTGAAGTATTGTCAAAATGCTTGCCTTAAAGTTTATACTGATTGGTAGTGTATTAGTGTTAGTTGCTCAGTCACGTCCAGTTCTTTGCGACCCCATGGTCTGTAGCCCGCCAGGCTCTTCTTTCCATGGGATTGTCCAGGCAAGAATATTGGAATGGGTTGCCATGCCCTCCTCCAGGGGATCTTCCCGACTCAGGGGTCCACACGTGTGTCTCTTATGTCTCCTGCATTGGCACATAGGTTCTTTACCGCTAGTGCCACCTGGGAAGCCCATACTAACATAGGTGTCTACTGATTACTTTTTTGGGAGATGTAAATTGGATTTGTACCATAAATTTGATTTTCTGGTCCTTCATTTTTTTCCCTAAAAGCTGATCAACTTATTTCTATTATTTTGATTTAATCAAAGACAGTTTTTACATCTACCACAGTTTAAATGATGAGTAAAAAAGAGAGACTTTTAACACAGCGTCTTGGAAAAGAAAGGGAGTGGAAAGTATTTTGTTGTGGTTGCACAGGTAAAACATGTCAGCTTCTCAGTGTATTTTGTGATTTCCTATAGAGGGTTTTTTAATTCTCTTTTGGATCATCCATGGGTTTTGGCTGCCTTGCAGGGAGTTGAAATATTTGAGCTCTAAGGAGTAAAATAGCTAGTGTTAAGTGTAGTATGTGGTGAAAATTGGGAGGATGAGAATATATATGTGAGAAAATATATATGTAAGAATGTTTTTTATATATATCTCTGTTCCTTGGCACAGGGCTCCTAAAACCCTTGTAAATTTCTAAGTGATAAGAGCGTACTATGATACTAGGAGCATCTGTTTTGGTGGAGGAGGGGACATGCTGGGGGGCTTGAAGGATCTCAGTTCCCTGACGAGGGTTTGAACTTGGGCCCCCTGGAATCCTAACCAATACGATACCAGGGAACTCACATCTTTTGTTTTAATGTGGTGACTTTGGTTGGGCTTCTGGGCCGGGATGGGTCACCAGAACGACCCAGCGATGATTAGAGGCTTGGAATTTTTAGCCGACCCCGTATTCTCCAGAGGGGAGAAGGGCTGGAAATGGAGGTCGTAATTGATCACACCTATGTGAGGAAGCCTCATGTAGTAAAGAAGACATACAGAAAAGGCTTGGGGGAGGGCAATGGACCCGGGGTGGGGACGGTGCTGGGTTTTCTTAACAATCTTCTATTTAGTGAATCTGGTGCAGATTAATTTTATTTTTTCTGAATGGATCTGTCACGGTTCTGTCACTTCTCTGATTCATATATCTTTTGAAACTTTTATTTTCTCCATTCCCCCATAAAGGGTGATGATGATGATATCCCTTACTCCCCTTGTTATTCAGTTGCTAAGTTGTGTCCGACTCTTTGCAGCCCCATGGACTGCAGCACGCCAGGCTTCCCTGTCCATCACCAGCTCCCGGAGCTTGCTCAAACTCATGTTCTTTGAGTCGATGATGATGCTGTCCAACCATCTCATCCTCTGTCACCTGCTTCTCCTCCTGCCTTCAATCTTTCCCAGCATTAGGGTCTTTTCCAATGAGTCAGCTCTTCCCATCAGGTGGCCAAAGTATTGGACCTTCAGCACCAGTCCTTCCAGTGAATATTCAAGGTTGATCTCCTTTAGAATTGACTGGTTTGCTCTCTTTGCTGCCCAAGGGACTCTCAGGAGTCTTCTCTAGCACAAAAGTTGGAAAGCATCAATTCTTTGGTGCTCAGCCTTCTTGTATTCATACATGACTACTGGAAAAACCATAGCTTTGACTGTATGAACCTTTGTTGGGAAAGTGGTATGTCTGCTTTGTAATACATTGTCTAGTTTTGACATAACTTTTCTTCCAAGGAGCAAGCAAACTCCTCTAGTAATTTGAAATAACTAGTTTGTTTTCCTCTCCTTTAATAGGAACAATAGCACCAGAATTTGTAGTTTTTTTTGGTCATTTGAGACATCTTAAAGCCTGACTTTGCATTTTACTACCTGAGACTTTATATATTCAACAGATGTTCCCTAGCATTTTTTTAACGAGAGACAGACTTCTTGGAGCTTATATTCTAATTGTTGTAGGTACCCAAACAGATGCTCTGGTGCCAAAATGCTTTGTGAGAGAGAAAGCATCCACGGTAAGCTGTGAGCTGAACTCTGAGAGACTGTTAATATTTTGAACTGAGGATTAAGATTTCAGTCTTTTTGGAATGATCTTAAATTATCACCTGGAGGACTTAGGCATTTAACTACACAATGTTACATTTATTGTCTCACCATTTCAGTGGTCCCTTGGGCTTTTAGGATTGCCTCTATCAGAGCTCTCAGGTAGTTTCCTAATTTAATCTTTCTCTATTAAAATCGTCTTACAGCATTAGATTATGCCATAGTTGGCAATTCTGAGATCTTGAAAATAACTGAGTCACAGATTGCAGCTGATATTATTCTGACTAGTGAAGTGCTAATGACTCAGACTCACAAAGTCTTCTCCCCTCCCATGGTCTGTGACAGGCCTCCATATGTTTTATTTATTTTTCTCCATATGTTTTAATTGACTTAGTCATTGATTTTGGCTTATTGCATCTGAAAACATACATGGTAAACTTAGATTTATGGCTTTAAAAAGAAACTATTCTCAAACATGTTTCATAGTGTATAAGTGTTTTCAGGCTTTGTATGTGAGGATTAAAGCCCAGGATTAGTCATCTGGTCCTGAACTGAGACCTACTGCTCTAAAGTCAATAGACTTTAATTACAATAGACTCTAATTACAATAGTAATTAATCTTTTCTCTAATTCTTTAGTTGAAAATATTTGGTTGAATGATTGTTTAAACTTGGGCAAACATAAGATTATGCAAATAAGTGTTCGATATGCTCAAATAATTTAAATGGAAGCGTCAACTGCTCAAAGATACTGCCTGCCATTGGGAATCAAGCTTTTAGGTTAAACACAATTGTAGTTGGAGCATTTGTGGGAGAGCTGTGCCTTTGATTTATTTATTTTTTCTAGCCAAGTGGAACAAATCAGTTTATGGACACACACACATAGTAGGGAAAAAAAATATTATTTTAAACATCACACTCTGGGTTTCCAGTTCCAGTTCACAGACTAAGCACCTTCCTTCCTGTTGCTCCTACTGAATGCAACTGTAAAACCTGGATAGAGTGCATGGAACAGCCTTTTGAGGACTCTGAAAAGCAAATAATGGCAGGTGGATTGGGAAAGAAGACCAGAATTTAAAGTGCCACTGAATTGGCAATGAGTTTACCATTTCCCGCCTCTGGTCCCCTTGCCATTTGGCCCGAGGGAGCTGTGGAAGCACAGTATGTAGGCTGGAGAGCTAAATAGAGAGCCCCAGGAAACCTGAAAGTATCTGAGAGATGGCAGAGGAGGAGGAGCGTGGGAAAGCAACTCCACATAGTTATCTATGAACTCTTGGGCTCATCCCTGAGGTACATGTGTGAATCTGATCCTGCTTAGCATATAAATGACTTTGAGAACTTACCTAACAAGTAGACAGCCACTCAGGTTTCAGGCTAGCCACTATGTGGCACACGCAGGACACAAACCCAATTAACATGCAAAGACTTTGAAAATTAAAACAAAATTGTTAACGTTCTCCAGAAGATTTAAATGAGACCCAGAATCTTATAATATTCAGAATGTTCATAATATAATCATACTCAGCATCGGAAAACCCAGGAAAATCTCCACAAACATGTGAGACAACAGATGCTGAAATGACATAGGTATTGGGACTATCTAAAGACTTTATTTAGAGTAGCTATGGTACATATTTTCCAAGAAGTTGGCTCACACTGTTGGGAAACAAATGGACAAATGAAATTCTTTGTGAAGAAATAGATGATATAAAGAAGAACCAATACCATAATAAAAATGAAAAATCGGATGGTTTCAGTAGCAGCATGAAGATGACAGAGGAAAGAATCAGTGATGTTGAAGATCAATAGAAATTATGCAAACTGAGTAACAAAGATTAAAAAGGCAGAGAAAAAGATTAACAGAATTTTAGGGGCTTGTCAGACAAGAACAGAAGGTCTGACATTCACGTCATTGGAATCCTAGCAGGAGATGAGAGAAAGAAGGTAGTGCTAAAAATAATATGGCTGAAAATTTTCCAAATTTGGTGAAAGACATAAATATGCAGATTCAAGAAGTCAGTAAACCAGCAAGATAAATCCAAAGAAATTTATATGACAACAGACTATAATCAAACTTCTGAAAACTACAAAGAAAATACTTGAAAGGAGCCAAAGAAAAACAACATTTTACTTACAGGGGAGTGTGGATTTCACCCCAGAAACTATGGAAGCCATAAGTGGTTCAGTGTTTAAGTGCTGAAACAAATGAAATCAACCCAGAATTCTATATTCAGCCAAAAAAAAAAAAACAGAACAAAGTCATTTTCAGACAAAGGAAAAGGCAGAAAATTCACAGCCAGCAGACCTTTACTAAATAATAGTTAATGGAAGCTCTTTGGACAGAAGTGAAATGATACCAGAGGGAATATTGTTACATCAGTAATGAAGGAAGATTCTACACATAGACATCACAGATGGTCAATACCGAAATTTGAGTGATTATATATTCTTTGCAGAGAAAGATGGAGAAGCTCTATACAGTCAGCAAAAACAGGACTGGGAGCTGACTGTGGCTCAGATCATTAACTCCTTATTGAAAAATTCAGACTTAAAGAAAGTAGGGAAAACCAGTAGACCATTCAGGTATGACTTAAATGAAATCCCTTACGATTATACAGTGGAAGTGGCAAATAGATTCAAGGGATTAGATCTCATAGAGTGCCTGAAGAATTATGGACGGAGTTTCGTGACATTGTACAGGAGCCAGTGATCAAGACTATCCCCAGGAAAAAGAAATGCAAAAAGGCAAAACGGTTGTCTGACGAGGCCTTACAAATAGCTGTGAAAAGAAGAGAAGCAAAAGGCAAAGGAGAAAAGGAAAGATATACCATTTGAATGCAGAGTTCAAAAAATAGCAAGGAGAGATAAAGCCTTCTTCAGTGATCAGTGCAAAGAAATAGACGAAAACACTAGAATGGGAAAGACTAGAGATCTCTTCAAGAAAATTAGAGATACCAAGGCAGTATTTCATGCAGATATGGGCTCGATAAAGGACAGAAATGGTATGGACCTAACAGAAGCAGAAGATATTAAGAAGAGGTGGCGTGAATACACAGAAGAACTGTACTAAAATGATCTTAATGACCCAGGTAACCCCGATGGTGTGATCACTCATCTAGAGCCAGACATTTTGGAATGCAAAGTCAAGTGAGACTTAGGAAGCATCACTATGAAAAAAGCTAGTGGAGGTGATGGAATTCCAGCTGAACTAGTTCAAATCCTAAAAGATGATGCTGTGAAAGTGCTGCACTCAATATGCCAGCAAGTTTGGAAAACTCAGCAGTGGCCACAGGACTGGAAAAGGTCAGTTTTCACTCCAGTCCCAAAGAAAGGCAATGTCAAATAATGTTCAAATTATTGCACAATTGCAGTCATCTCACATGCTAGCAAAGTAATGCTCAAAATTCTCCAAGCCAGGCTTCAACAGTACGTGAACTGTGAACTTCAAGATGTTCAAACTGGATTTGGAAAAGGTAGAGAAACCAGAGATCAAATTACTGACATTTGTTGGATCATTAATAAAACAAGAGAATTCCAGAAAAACATCTGCGTCATTGACTACGCTAAAGCCTTTGACTGTGTGGATGACAACAAAATGAAAAATTCTTAAGGAGACTGGAATATCAGACCACCTTACCTGCCTCCTAAGAAATCAGTATGCTGGTCAAGAAGGAACAGTTAGAACCAGACATGGAACAACAGACTGGTTCCAAATTGGGAAAGGAGTACATCAAGGCTGTATATTGTCACCCTGCTTATTTAACTTATATGCAGAGTACATCATGTGAAATGCCAGGCTGGATGAAGCACAAGCTGAAATCAAGATTGCAGGAGAAATACCAATAGCCTCAGATATGCAGATGATACCACCCTTATGGCAGAAAGTGAAGAACAACTTAAGAGCCTCTTGATGAAAGTGAAAGAGGAGAATAAAAAGTTGGCTTAAAGCTCAACATTCAGAAAACGAAGATCATGGCATCTGGTCCCATCACTTCATTTCAAATAGATGGGAAAACAATGGAAACAGTGACAGACTTTATTTTTGGGGACTCCAAGATCACTGCAGATAATGACTGCAGCCATGAAATTAAAAGACACTTGCTCCTTGGAAGAAAAGCTATGACCATATTAGACCATATTAGAAAAGCATATTAGAAAGCAAAGACATTGCCGCCAAGGGTCCACATAGTCCAAGTTACAGTTTTTCCAGTATTCTTATATGGATGTAAGAGTTAGACCATAAAGAAAGCCGAGCACTGAAGAATTGATGCTTTTGAATTGTGGTGTTGGAGAAGAGTCTTGAGAGTCCCTTGGACAGAAAGGGCGTCAAACCAGTCAATCCTACAGGAAATCAGTCCTGAATATTTATTAGAAGGACTGATGCTGAAGCTCCAATACTTTGGCCACCTGATGCGAAGAACTGACTCACTGGAAAAGACCCTGATGCTGGGAAAGATTGAAGGCAGGAGAAGGGGGTGACAGAGGATGAAACGGTTGGATGGTATCACCGACTCGATGGACATGAGTTTGAGCAAGCTTCGGAAGTTGGTGATGGACAGGGAGGCCTGGTGTGCTGTCCATGGGGTCACAAAGAGTTGAACACGACTGAGCAACTGAACTGAGCTGAATGAAGGAAGAGCAACAGAAATAGTAGATATCTCAATAAATATAATAGACTATTCTTGAATTCTTTAAAAATGTCTTGATGATTAAAATAAAAAATTATAAAATGGTTACAGAGATTTCAGTATATACAGATGTAATATTTAAGATAACTGTAACTTAAAGGAAAGATAAAGAGAGCTATATTGTGGTAAAGTTTCTCAGTTCCAGTTTAAATGGTAAATGATTGATTCTAATTACACTTTGAAAAGCTAAATACTTATATTGTAATCTCTAGAGCAATCACAAGTAACTAATCAAAGAGATATAATAAAAACACAATAAATAAAAATGGAACACTAGAAAATGTTTAGTACAGATGGAGAAATGAGGTAAAAGGGTGAAAAACAGGGAAGAACAGCAGATTTAAAAAGATCACAAAATCCAACATATCAATAATTATTTTAAATCTAAATAGTCTAAGCCAAACAATCAGTGCAGAGATCATCATATTAGATTTTTAAAATAACCCAACACTGAACAGGAAAGTTAAAATACCCACTCCTGAGTATTTACTCCAGAGAAACGAAAACTTATTTTCATACAATAACCTGTGCACATATGTTAATTTCATCTCTATAATTGCTTAAAATGGGAAAAAGTCTTTTTTGGTACATCCATAATACAATGGAATACTACTGACTAATATTAATAAAAAGGAACAAACTGTTGATCCATATGACAACTTGGATGGATCTCAGAGTTGTTATATTGAGTGAAAGAATTTCAAAAGGTTAGATACTATATGATTCTATTATGTGAATCTGTGATTCTGTTATATTGAAAATATAAACTGTAGTGATCGAAAGTAGATCAGTAGTCGCCAGGAGTTAGGGATGAGGAGAGCATGACTAAGGAATAAAACTCTTTGTCTTTTAGAGATAACACTTTAAGGGACTTCCTGGGTGATGGTACCATTCTGTATCTTGATTGTGGCACTGACTACATGTGCTTAAATTCATAGAATTGTCCACTAAAAAAGGTTCATTTTACTGCATGACAATATAAAAAGGTTTTTAAAAAGTTGACTCTAGTTTGATTGCTTTGGCTCAGGAACAAGGTAGAATTTCTTCTATGGTAATAATACTCTTAAGGGAGGGAGTGGTCACTTGAAAGTGAGTTGTGTTAGCATTGAGATCCCACTAAGCATAGCCCAGATTGCCCTAAAATGTTTAGATGAAAATTAGAAAGTAGTTGGAATATGGCTTGGAAATAAGACCTTTCAGACACAGAAGCAAAGAAAATGAGGGCGAATCTTGCCAAGTTGTAGAAATCCAGGGGCCCCTAGGAGGAAAGATGGGCACTAGGAAATTCTGTTTGATGGGATCTGCAGGGAACGTGGTTATATTCTGAGTGGTTTGCTGAGTTCATTTCCATTATCCCAAACTCAATAAAAGCCTGCTGTACCCCTCAGACTAGGTTAATAGTACTTTGGAGAAAAACTGTCCAGGGAGAGTAGAGTATAGCAGCAGAAGGCAAGATGTGAACTAGAGAGTTCAGTGGGAAATGAAAATCAGGGTTGGGGTGAATATGAGGACTTGGAATCCACAGAATGGCAGCTCGGAGCGTGTGTTTCCTACAGTGTGGTTCTGTCTTTGTTGACCACTATTAAAAAGAAAGTGTAGATAGTTTGGGGCAACTCAGGAGACATCTAAGTGACGAAAGTTTAATCCCTTTTGTCATGCTAACTGCTGACATTTTAAACTTACTTGACTTTAAGTTTTATGAAAAATTGAGTACCAAATATTGATTACTAATTTTATATATTCTGTATACCTTTCACCCAAACTGCTCATACTGTTAACTGTAAACTACTCGATAACATTTCTCATTGGAACAGACAGTAAGAGTAGTGACTGTTACTGATTAAAATCACCTAGTTCTTTTCCATGAGGGAAGATGATACAGACTTGGGGGTATAATGGGCTTGGAAGTCAGGAAGACCTGGGATCCAGTCCTAGCTCCACCACTCATTTAGTTGTGTACTCTGACCAGATAACACACTTTTTCTCAGCAGGGGTTATTAGAGAGATGGAACCTTACAGGACTGTTGCAAGGATTAAGTTCACATGAGCAGCATCCATCTACCCTCCAGGCACATAACATCCTTCTTTATTACCACTCTATGATGGTTCACTGCCCAACTTACTGTTAGTTTGAAAACACATTAAAAAATTATGATGGGCTCAAAAGCCAACTAGCAGTAATCCTAAAAAACTGAGTGCAGTTGAATTGCTGCCTTGCCCTAAGCATCATTCCACATTTGCTGCTGTTCTGCCCTATTACCTTGGCTCATTCAGAGTCGCTAACCTTGCTGAAGACTTCTAAAGAGCTTAAATTGCTTCTTGTGAAAGGATCAGAAATAAAATATACTTTTATTGTCAAAAAATGCCAAATATTTCCTTAGTGTGTTTAATTATCTAAATGTGTGGGTTGAGTTTCTGTCATGATCTGCAAAATATAGCATACAGTCTTGACAGAATGAATCAGAAGAGATTACGTGTGAACATGTGCACTGCAGCCTGAGTGTTCCCAACTGGGGCAGGGGTGTATTCAGTGAGAGCTGTGCACGAAGCATTCCCAGTTGACCCAGGGAGTAGATTCTAGAAGAGCAATTAAAATTTTACTGTAACAGATTCCTAGTATGAATCAGATGAGCTTAGTTTTCTGGCTAGGAGAAATGAAATAAATTGGACTTGATACAACTAGGATTTAATTCTCTACAAATCTTTGCGTTACTGAATGGAACCTCTGCCTTTGGGGCTGCAAGTTGTGTTGTGGTGAAATAGGGGTTCCTTCCATGTCTGTTTTGGTGGCTGATGTATGATGAGACAGGAATTGGTTTGCCTAGGGCTTGCTCCTTGGAAGAAAAGCTGTGACAAAACCTGCTGCTGCTGCTAAGTCACTTCAGTCGTTTCCGACTCTGTGTGACCCCATAGACGGTAGTCCACCAGGCTCCCCCGTCCCTGGGATTCTCCAGGCAAGAACACTGGAGTGGGTTGCCATTTCCTTCTCCAATGTATGAAAGTGAAATGTGAAAGTGAAGTCGCTCAGTCGTGTCCAACTCTTAGCAACCCCATGGACTGCAGCCCACCAGGCTCCTCCATCCATAGGATTTTCCAGGCAAGAGTACTGGAGTGGGGTGCCATTGCCTTCTCCGGTGACAAAACCTAGACAGTGTATTAAAAAGCAGAGACATCACTGCCAACAAAGGTCCATGTAGTCAAAGCTATGGTTTTCCCAGTAATCATGTATGGGTGTGAGAGTTGGACCATAAAGAAGGCTGACACAATCCTCCTTTCCAAGTTTAAAGATGAGTTTGTTGTCTCTTGACTTGACTTTGCTTACTTACTTCATCAGTAAAGTTTCCAGTTTCATCAGGATTGGCAGGTAGTTGAAGACTTGAGAGTCTCCTGCATAGCAAAGAGATCAAGCCAGTCAATCCTAAAGGAATGTAATCCTGAATATTCATCTGAGGGACTGATGCTGAAGTTCCAGTAGTTTGGCCCCCTGATGCGAAGTCCAACTCATTGGAAAAGACCCTGATGCTGGGAAAGATTGAGGGCAGGAGGAGAAGGGAACAATAGAGGATGAGATGGTTGGATGGCATCACCAATTCAATGGACATGAGTTTGAGCAAACTCTGGAAGATGGTGAAGGACAGGAAAGGCTGGTGTGCTGCAGTCCATGGGGTTGCAAAGAGTCAGACGTGACTTGGCAACTGAATAACGACCATAACAACGCTGTACATTAACATCTAGGCAGGAAAGGCTAATGGTTGGCATAGGAGGTCAGGTATCAGGGGCGCAGGTCTTGGTTCTGGCTGAGGTATCAGGCCTGGCACTCAGGCACAAGAGAACGTAAAAGCTGCCGAAGTCCTAGAACTACAGTACAATGTGGAAATTTGGTGAAGGAAGAAAGAATCTGATTCACCTGAGCTACTTTGGTAGGAGTTTCTTAGTTTTCCCAAAGTAAATACAGGACTGTTCTTAGTGTGGGGAACAAGGGTGAGTTGGGAGTTAGGGCCTACGAGTAGAGGGTAAAGGAGATGGTCATGGGAATGAAGGGAGTTGAGATAATTCAGGAGATTTCTCTGACATGAGCATGTTTTCAGCTGCTTAATTAAAAAGAAATATTATATATTATTTGACCTCTGTTTAGGTCAAATAACACCTCCTTACCTCTCCTGTCCCCATCCTTGAGTCTCACTTGCAGAGACCATCACTTTCAATTCTTGAAACTTTTTGGGGGTAGTTTGCCTTTATATTTATAAATAACATGCTTATAATGCTATTTCTTGATTTTTTTTCAATATTGGACATGATCTAGAGGCTTCATACTGGGAAAGATTACTCTGCTTTTATATTCTCTGCCCAGCCTTTCCTCTTTCTTACTCCTAGATGCTCATCTTTTCCCATATAGTTGATTTTTTAAATTGATTGGCAGATTTAATTATGTAAATTAATAAATGATATTTGGTTATTATGACTTTGTGTACCATGATTGTTCTTATCACTGGTAAAGCGTTTAGTGTTTCCTGAAGTTAATTATTTCATTTTTTTCATTTGCATATAATTTTTATTCTCTGACAGAACTGTAAAACTCATATAAACTCATCAGATTGTATGTCATTTTTCACTTTGGAGACATTCCTTCCAATTTTCCTTCATTGGCTGCTACATAGCTGTCATGGAAATAGTTTTTACCCTTTCCTGAATCCAAAATCTTTTTGTTGTTGTTCTGCAGGCATGATATTATGTAACTGAGATAGGCATGGAAGGTAAAACATTTTGAGAACCTTACATCCCTGAAAATTGTTCTTTCCCCTCTCCTCTCAGATTTTTGGTTGGCTGTTGTTCTTGTTTAGTCGCTAAGTCATGTCCAATTCTTTTGTGATCCCATTAACTGCAGCCCATCAGGCTCCTCCATCCATGGGATTTCCTAGACAAGAATACTGGAGTGGGTTCCCATTTCTTTTTCTATGGGATCTTCCTGAGCCAGGGATCAAACCCATGTCTCCTGCATTGCCAGGCAGATTCTTTACCACTGAGCCAGCAGGGAAGACCTTTTGGTTGGCTAGATATGAAATTCTCTGTTAGAAGTCATTTTCCTTTAGAATTATGAAGGCATTGCTCTAGTGTCTTTCTGGCTTTTATTATTGCTTCTGAGAAATACGATGCCATTCTGATCCCTGTTCAATTGTATATAAACTGTCCTTTCTAGAAAATTTTAGAATCTATTTTGATGTTGTGAAATTTCAGGCTGTAGTGTTCTGAAGTAGTTCTTCTTTTTAAAATTCAGTCCTTATTTTCTTTATTCTGAGGTTTTAAATCAGTCTTTTCAATGTGAAACTCATGTTTTTCAGTTATGAGCAATCCTGTCTTTGAAAATTTCTACTTTGTTTTTTTCCATTCTGTTTTGGGGATTCTTATTTTTCCATTGTTGAGATTCTTGAAATAGTCTCATTTCTTTCTTCTTTTTCCACCTGTTTTGCTCTTTGACTTCTTGGTCTATTTCTTAGAAAATTTCAGTTATTATTCCCCATCCTGCTCTGAAGCTTTTTCCTTTAAATTTGTGCTGTTATATTTTCATTTTCCAAGGTAATTTTGTTTGTTTTCTGAAGGTTGGAATCTTCTTGTCTTATATTGCTAATGATCTAAAGATTTTTTTTTTCCTGTTCCTTGCTTGATCATTTTCTTCAGAGTTTCCTTCCTTCTGTTTTCTTTGCTATTTAACTTTTGTGTTAAATTGTCTTCACATACGTGATTGTCCTTGTCCAGCCTTTTCTTTTTAAAAGTGAGGTACTAAAATGTAAGCAGAACAGTGTACGGGCAAGTTTCGTTAACTAGTGGGAAGCGGGACATTTCCTAGGGGGATCCAGGATTGCCAGTAGCTGTGGGTCTTTTCTTTTGGGCCTGAGAAACTTTCTCAGTTTTCTCAGAGAAATCCTCCTGGCTAGATATATAGACAGATTTGTGTTACAGAACTGAGGAGAGAAGAGTGTTTTTGTGGATGGGGAAGGGCTCATTGCTCCCAGGCAGACTCTCCCTCAGTCCCACTGCTTTTAGTAAGAAGCCTCACTCCTGTTTACACTGAGTCTTCTCTGGTTCCACACCTCCAAATACTGAACCTTTAAGGCATCTCTCTAGGGAGAAGCACCAGACACCGGAAAGAATATCTGGAGTGTGGACACTGCTCCAGGTCTGTGCGCCACCTAGTGTAACTGGGGTCTGGATCAACAGCTTTCAGAAACGTAGGAAATTTATATTCTCTATACAGATGTAGTGGTTCTCTTTGAAAAACGCAACTGCCTAGGATGCTAATTCTGTGTAATTCCTATTTCTGGGCTTTACATTTTCCTCCTTTGATTTTTTTTTTCTTTTTTTTCAGAGCAAATTGGAGCTTTGGCAGATCAGCACATTGTCCATGTGGCATGTGGCGAGTCTCACAGTCTGGCCCTCAGTGACCAGGGCCAGCTGTTTTCCTGGGGTGCAGGTAGTGATGGGCAGCTGGGACTCATGACTATTGAGGATTCTGTGGCAGTACCCAGGTAAGAATGTCAGTTACTGTAAAGGTTATTTCCTGCTAGTTTCTTTGTTAGACTCCTTGGTTTGGGTTCTGCTTTCTTCTTTAATTGATAATTGTTGTTTCCTTTGAGTCACTGTCATGACTTATACTGTTACAATACTTGTCCCCAGAATTGTTATTGTAGAAGTGTTTGAAAGTGAAAGTTGCTTAGCTATGTCTGACTCTGCAAGCCCATGGACTACACAGTCCATGAAATTCTCCAGGCCAGAATACTGGAGTGGGTAGCCTTTCCCTTCACCAGAGGATCTTCCCAACCCAGGGATCGAACCTAGGTCTCCCGAGTTGCAGGAGGATTCTTTAGCTGAGCCACAAGGGAAGCATGATAGAAGTGTTTATCTCCAGTTAAAAAATGTGCTTTGTTTGGGAACTATACTTCATTTATTCCAATAGCCTGTTGCTGGTAGTGTTTGGAGCTCATTAAATGTTTGAATTAAAAAACCTCTTTTTACATGCTGCACTTATTAACCTTTAACTTAAAATTGCAAGCCTAAATCAATTATTCGGTTAGACGCTTTAAAGTTCAGTCACAAAGCTGACCTGTTACTCTTTAATAATAGGCCAAATTACCTTTAGCATTATCAACAGCAAATATACCAAGTATACATAAGTTCTTTAACACAGAAGTACTAATACAATGGTTTTTAGTCCCTTAAGTATTTACTTAATTCTAAATCTTAGATGAAGGGCTTTACCGGTGGCTCAGTGGTAAAGAATCCATCTGCCAATGCAGGAGACTCAAGTCTGATCCCTGGGGCAGGAAGATCCCCTGGAAAAGGAAATGGTAACCCACTCCAGTATCCTTGCTTGGAGAATCCCATGAACTGAGGAGCCTGGCGGGCTACAGTCCATGGGGTCACAAAAGAGTCAGACACCACTTAGCAACTAAACAACAACAAAATCTTAGATGATTTGGCTAAGTATCTAACAGATGCTTCACCACTAAGAAAATGTCTGTAGTATTGAAGTTACTCTCAAGTGAACATTTTGGGGGTGGCGTCTCTGTTTGTTGAGGGTTCTTAATGATCAAAGAGGCCACTGGTTTAAATCCTTCATTTAATTGCTATTCCTTTGTACTTCAAATGTACAACGTTCTCCTGTTGCAGTACTAGTCACATTCATTGCAATTTTTAATTTAATAACTAATTTTGGTACAAAGCTGGGAGCTCTTGATGCCAGGAGAACTGGATTGTTTATTTTAGCATCACCATTGCTGAGGGTGCTCTAGCATGTGCATTGCTCAGTATAGGTCTGGTTAATAAATGGCCTCTCCTCCCCTGCCCAAGTATTGTCCCTTTTAAAGCACAGTACATTCTCCCTCCTCCTCTGCTTTGCCCTTCTTAGATTTTTGTGTCTTTAATCAAAAGCTGTTTTAGGGAAAAGAGAAACACAGAGGTAAGAGTAATTTGATTCATTTCCTGAGTTAGAACAGGTAATGTCTTGGGTTAATTACTTTCAAAAATTAATTTAATTTTGGGAGAAGAGGGTGAGTGGAAATATAAAAAAAGGGATGGCTTATTTTAGTGAAATTGCATGTAATATTAAGGAAAAGATTTATAACATTCATGACAAAAATATTTGTTGAACAAATACTCAAGTCATTATTGGCATTTCATTTCAAAAAATGAAGTAGTCTGTGTTACAGTAGCAATTTATTATTATTTCTATTCAGTTCAGTTCAGTCACTCAGTCGTGTCCTACTCTTTGCGATCCCATGAATCGCAGCACACCAGGCCTCCCTGTCCATCACCAACTCCTGGAGTTCACTCAGACTCACGTCCATCGAGTCAGTGATGCCATCCAGCCATCTCATCCTCTGTCGTCCCCTTCTCCTCCTGCCCCCAATCTCTCCCAGCATAAGAGTCTTTTCCAGTGAGTCAACTCTTCGTATGAGGTGGCCAAAGTACTGGAGTTTCAGCCTTAGCATCATTCCTTCCAAAGAAATCCCAGGGCTGATCTCTTTCAGTATGGACTGGTTGGATCTCCTTGCAGTCCAAGGGACTCTCAAGAGTCTTCTCCAACACCACAGTTCAAAAGCATCAATTCTTCGTTGCTCAGCTTTATTCACAGTCCAACTCTCACATCCATACATGACCACTGGAAAAACCATAGCCCTGACTAGACAGACCTTTGTTGGCAAAGTAATGTCTCTGCTTTTCAATATGCTATCTAGGTTGGTCATAACTTTCCTTCCAAGAAGTAAGCATCTTTTAATTTCATGGCTGCAGTCACCATCTGTGGTGATTTTGGAGCCCAGAAAATAAAGTCTGCCACTGTTTCCACTGTTTCCCCATCTATTTCCCATGAAGTGATGGGACCAGATGCCATGATCTTTGTTTTCTGAATGTTGAGCTTTAAGCCAACTTTTTCACTCTCCACTTTCACTTTCATCAAGAGGCTTTTTAGTTCTTCTTCACTTTCTGCCATTATTTCTATTAGTTATGCCTAAATTATGGATGATTTCTGAGGCTTTAGTTTGTATAAAATTTTATAAGTTAATTAAGATAAATTTATCAATTCCTATCTTAGTATTGTGGAAAGTAACATAGCTTTCATGTCAGACAGCCTCAGATTCCAGTATTGGCTCTATTTGTATTAGGTGAGTTGCTTTGGGCAAATTGTTTTAACTTATCTGAGCCTGTTTCCTAACTTAAAAGTGAAATTATATAGTATTGTATACCTTTACCAAGTTGTTGGGAGGATGGAGTAAGATGAGTAGGTAAAACACAGTGTATGCTTGTGCATATATATCCTTTTCTCCATCTTATGGTACAATTTCTTATTGTCTTTTTTCTTTTGACCTGCTTTTTTTTTTTTTTTTTTTTTGTAACTGTGATTATGAAGGTTGTGATAAGGGTAATGGTGACCCATAAAGGGAGAAGTGTGGGGAATTTGATTGGAAACTGGCCAGGAAAAGGACTCTTTTTGCATAAAGTTCTGAAACATTGGTCCCTAATACAGGATGACTTTTTTCAGTTTTAAAAAATAGTGGGTTTCTGGGCTTCCCTGGTGGCTCAGTGGTAAAGAACCTGCCTGCTAGTGCAGGAGACGAGGATTCGACCCCTAGTCTGGGAAGATCCCACATCTGCAGAGCAACTAAGCCCCTGTGCTACTACTGTTGAGCCTGTGCTCTAGAGCCTGGGGGTCACAGCTGTTGAACCCATGCATGTCCTAGAGCCTGTGCTCCGCAACAGGAGAAGCCACCGCAGTAAGAAGCCTCTACACTGCGACTGGAGAGTAGCCCCTGCTGGCCCCAACCAGGGAAGACCCAGCACAGCCATAAATAAAATAAATATTTTTTTAAAAATAGTGGAATTCTACAAGCTATTGATATACGCAGCGAAAAAATTGCTGTGTATATATTAAATGGTCAAGGAATTATTCTGAGTGAAAAAGAACCCAATCCTAAAAAGGCTACCTACTATATGATTGCATTTACATAACATTCTTGAAGTGACAACATTTTGGAAATGGTGGGTAGAATAATGATTGCCAGGGGCTATGATGGAGGAGGGGAGGGGTGGTTGTAAACATGAGGAATCCTTGTGTTAGAAACGTTGAATATGGTGGTGGATGCATGAGCCTACGTAGGTGACAGAAATACTGCAAACACAGAAATAAGTACAAATAAAACTGGGGACAAAGAAGTGAGATTGGTAGTTTGTATTTTTGTCAGTATCCCTGTTATGATTTTTTTTTTCTATAGTTTTGCAAGATATCATCACTGGGGGAGACTGGATAAAGCCTGCAAGGGATCTCTGTATTATTTCTTACAGCTGCGTGTGAATTTACAATTATCTCCATAAAAAAATAGTTGGGTTCTATTTGGTACTAAATGTATATGTGGACTCTATGAACTTTTTTTATATCCGAGAAAATAAACTGTTAAAGCAACATTTACCTGTTACTCTAAATAACCCCCAACTTCCCTGTTGGACATCTATCTTGTAAAATGCCCCTCTGAATCTTTTGTTCCCATGAAATACACTTAATGAAGAGGAACATGGCAACCTATGAATTTATTAAAATAGGAAACAGGAGATATTTCTCAGGCTGTCAAACTCTATTGGGCAGTGCCAGACATTTTTTTCACTTAATTCTCACCACAACCCTGTGAATAGGTACTGTTCTTATCTGTTTCCCATAAGCAAGCAGAGGATTGAGTTTTAAAAAGTGGTAATATGATCTTCCTCTTTACCATCCTAGGGAATCAAGAGTTTTAGAAGCATTGCCCTTAGTAATTTTTAAAAATTGTGGCAAAATACACATAACATAAAATTTACCATCTTGGGCTTCCTTGGAGGCTCAGTGGTAAGGAATCTACTGAGTGGAAGAATCTACATGGCATGGAGCAGCTAAGCCCATGGGCCACACCTACTGAGCCTGTGCTTTAGAGCCCAGGAACCGCAACTACTGAGCCCATGCACTGTAAGTACTGAAGTCTATGCGTCTAGAGCCCATGCTCTGCAATGAGAGAGGCCACTGTAATGAGAAGCCCATGAAAGGCTATGAAGAGTAGCCCCTGTTCACTGCAAGTAGAGAAGAGTTCTCGCAGCAACAACGACCCAACACAGCCAAAAACACATAAAAAATCAAAAGAATTTATCATCCTAACCATTTTAAGTGTACAGTTTAATAGTGTTAGGTATATTCACACTGTTGTGTGACCAATTTCCAGACTGTTTTTCTTGTAGAAATAGAACTCTACACTCATTAAATGAAAACTCCTCATTTCTCTTCGTCTAGCCCCTGGCAGGCACCATTAGACTTTTGGTTTGTATGAATTTGGCTAGTCTAGATACGTCACGTAAATGAAACCATAGACCATTTCTCTTTTTGTTACTGGCTTGTTTCACTAGGCATAATTCCAGGTTTCATCCATGTTGTAACATGTGTCAGAATTTCCGTTCTTAAAGAGTGATGAATATTCCAGTGCATACATATTCCAAATGTATATGCCACATTTGTTTTTCTGGCCATCGGTTGATGGACAGTTGGGTTGCTTCCACCTTATAGCCTTTGTGAATAATGGTGCTATGAATGTGGGTGTACAAATCTCTCTTTGGGACCCTGCTTTCAGTTTACTTGGTTATATACCTGGAAGTGAGATTGCCAGATCATGCCATTGCTCTCATTTGAAAGCCATTTAGATATCAGCCGTGTTCTTAGGGTATGTCTTTGGCTGCTTACTCCTTTTGTCTCTGAATTGGAGATGACAAGGTAGAAATTAACACAGGGTTGTGGTAATGGGTTTAAGTGCAGAGCAGGGTTTCTTCCTTTTAAACGGTAACTACCAAAGATGCAGGAGGTTAGTGAAAGACTTAATAGAACTTTATCATGTAAGATCATATATTTGATTTTAAAAAGTGTTTTGTGAAACATGTTATTTATTACAACTATTTTATTTAGTTGGGAATATTTCCAGTCATTGTGAATGCCCTTCTTAAAAGGAAAATCTTTTCTGTTTTAGGTTAATACAAAAGCTGAACCAGCAGACAATATTACAAGTTTCCTGTGGCAACTGGCATTGCTTGGCTCTTGCAGCTGGTAATGTAACATTAAAATCTATGCTAGTGTTGGGTTAATTTGGGAACCATTTCTCTTCGTATTTTAATGTGATGTTATGTAACCAGATACATTTAACTAGTTAAGGTCTATGCATTCCTGTTGGACAGCGACAGTTTTGAGATAGCCCTTGTGTAGCTCATACTTTTCTCAGGGTGTAGATGATGAAAAAGATGGTTATCACTGCTGTTCCACCTCTCTCGGGGAAAATCAGCAGGAGGCAAGACTGTTCATCAGTGTACTTGAACAGAGGGTTGGTTTTTCTTAGCTACAACTCATATGGCTATTCCACCATGCTGCTGCTGCTGCTGCTGAGTCGCTTCAGTCGTGTCCGACTCTGTGCGACCCCATAGACAGCAGCCCACCAGGCTCCCCTGTCCCTGGGATTCTCCAGGCAAGAACACTGGAGTGGGTTGCCATTTCCTTTTCCAATGCATGAAAGTGAAAAGTGAAAGTGAAGTCGCTCAGTTGTGTCCGACTCTAGCAACCCCATGGACTGCAGCCCACCAGGCTCCTCCGTCCATGGGATTTGCCAGGCAAAAGTACTGGAGTGGGGTGCCATTGCCTTCTCCATATTCCACCATAAAGCACCCAAATAAATGAAGAAGGTGAAGTTAGGAAAACCTAAGCCAACATATGCTGCTATATTCTGTTAGGATAAATTTGTGGGGAAGTCAGTACTAACACATCCTGCTTGGTTCTCTGTGGTGTTGTCCAGGTCATAGCTGGACCCTGTGAAGTTCCGGTCTCTTGTAGTCCTGGTATGGTCAGAACTACTTCCCTTTGCTTAGTGGATCTAAGCCTGATAATTGGCCTATTCAACACTGAACTGATTTAAACATTTAGTTTTTCCTTTGCATAAATATTAATAGCCTTTGAAGGGTGTTGATCTCTGTGTTGTCATGACAAGTGGGAGTTCTGATTGTGAGAGTCTCACACCATGCAGTGTGTCTGCTTCCTTGCTCTTGGGTATGTGTTGTGGTGGGGGGTGGGGTGGGCAACTAACAAATGAGCCCTACGGGAACTCCATTGTTCTAATAAGTTTATATTTGTGAATGAAACTTGTATCTTTCTGGTAATACCAGTTATCTTCTTCTGATTTCAGATGGCCAGTTCTTCACGTGGGGGAGAAACAGCCATGGGCAGTTGGGCCTGGGGAAGGAGTTCCCTTCCCAAGCCAGTCCACAGAGGGTGAGGTCCCTGGAGGGGATCCCGCTGGCGCAGGTGGTCGCAGGAGGGGCCCACAGCTTTGCCCTGTCACTCTCAGGAGCTGTATTTGGCTGGGGGATGAATAATGCAGGGCAGCTCGGGCTCAGTGATGAGAAAGGTGGGTGAAGTCTTCACGTGGCCCTCTTAACTTCATTTGTTTAGTATGTGCTTCCCGAGGAGCTTCTGTGTCCTCGCCCTGTGTCAGGCACTGAGGGTGCAGCAAGGACCAAAACAGATAATACCCTTGACTTAGTGGAGACTGCATGCTAATGGGCAGACACAGACAACAAACCAGTATGTGTACAGTGGAAACAGTGACAGATTTTGTTTTCTTGGGCTCCAAAATCACTGTGGATGGTGACTGCAGCCATGAAATTAAAAGACACTTACTCCTAGGAAGGAAAGTTACGACCAACCTAGACAGCATATTAAAAAGCAGAGACATTACTTTGCTGACAAAGGTCCATCTAGTCAAAGCTGTGGTTTTTCCAGTAGTCATGTATGGACGTGAGAGTTGGACCATAAAGAAGGCTGAGCACTGAAGAATTAATGCTTTTGAACTGTGGTGTTGGAGAAGACTCTTGAGACTCCCTTTGACAGCAAAGAGATCAAACCAGTCAATTGTAAAGGAAATCAACCCTGAATATTCATTGGAAGGACTGATGCTGAAGCTCCAATACTTTGGCCACCTGAGGCGAAGAACTGAGTCATTGGAAAAGACTCTGATGCTGGGAAAGATTGAAGGCAGGGGGAGAAGGGGGTGACAGAGGATGAGATGGTTAGATGGCATCACTGACTCAATGGACATGAGTTTGAGCAAGCTCCAGGAGCTGGTGAAGGACTGGGAACCTGGCATGCTGCAGTCCATGGGGTCTCAAGGAGTCAAACAGGACTGAGCATCTGAACAGCAACAAATGTATGCAGTATGTCAGAGGCTTTGAGAGGAAAGTTTCCTATTTTATATAAGGTACCCAGGGAGGGCCTCTTGAATAAGGTGTTCAGCAGAGCCCTGTAGGAAGTCCAGTAGAAGAGGAGGTATTTAGAGGAGCTGGGTGAAAACTGTTCCAGTCAGAGGTAACAGGGTGTGCAGAGGCTCTGATGTGGGAGGAATCATGGTAGGCTTGGGGATGCGATGAGCAGGAAGAGGAGTCCAAAGCTGGAGCTCTGAGAGGAAGGGAGGCCCTGCAGTGTAGGGCCTGGAAGGACAGGGTAAGGATTTTGGCTTCTCTCAGTGAAAAAGGAAGACACTGAGGGTGTTGAGAACAGTAATCTGTCTTGACTTTGCCTAGAATCGGTCCACGGGGAAGCTAGAAGACCACTTTGGAGGCTGTGGGAATAAAGATGGATTTTGAATATATTCTGAAGGTGGGGCCAGTTGGTTTTCCTCATTGTTGGATGTACTTTGAAATAAAGAGAGGAAAAAGTGGAAGGGTAAAGCTACATTTATGAAATGAGGAAAACTGTATGGGGAAGTAGGGAGGAAGGTGGGCAGAGTCGGGGATTGTGGGGAATTAGGCTTTAAATATGTTAAAAATGAGATGTCTATTAGACATCCAAGTGGAGGTTCAGGCAGCAAGCTGAAGAGGAGAATCAGGAATCAGGGGGCCCAAAATTGAGGCTAAAAGAACTGTGCATATTTCATCTCAAAGACAGATGATACTGACTTTTTGGTATTTCTCTTTTTCTAGATCGAGAGTCTCCTTGCCATGTGAAGCTCCTGCGAACACAGAAAGTCGTCTATATCAGTTGTGGAGAAGAACATACAGCAGTGCTTACAAAAGTAAGGAACTTCAGTATTCTGGTTTGTTCTGTGGTACTTTTATAATAAGGATGAGTATCATTACTTGATTATTTTTGATAAGGTCTTTTATAGAGAGTAGGAATAGTGTATAAACATAAAAATAGTTCAATATATATAACCTTGAAATACATATAGAAATATTCTTTGTTCCTAAGCTGGAATCAACATTGCAGGTAGAGATACCAATAACCTCAGATATGCAGATGATACTACGCTTATGGCAGAAAGTGAAGAGTGAGTAAAGAGCCTCTTGATGAAGGTGAAAGAGGAGAGTGAAAAAACTGTCTTAAAACTCAGCATTAAAAAAATGAAGATCATGGCATCTGGTCCTATCACTTCATGGTAAATAGATGGGGATACAATGGAAACAGTGAGAAACTTTATTTTTTGGGCTCCAAAATCACTGTGGATGATGACTACAGCCATGAAATTAAAAGATACTTGCTCCTTGAAAGAAAAGCGATGACAAACCTAGACAGCATATTAAAAAGCAGAGATATTACTTTGCCAACAAAGATCCATCTAGTCAAAGCTATGGTTTTTCCAGTAGTCATGTATGCATGTGAGAGTTGGACCATAAATAAAGCTGGGCACCGAAGAATTGATGCCTTCCAACTGTCGTGCTGAAGAAGACTCTTGAGAGACTCCCTTTGACAGCAGAGAGATCAAACCAGTCAATTGTAAAGGAAATCAATCCTGAATATTCATTGGAAGGACTGATGCTGAAGCTGAAGCTCCAATACTTTGACCACCTCATGGGAAGAGCCAAATCATCGGAAAAGATCCTGATGCTGGCAACGACTGAAGGCAGGGTGAGATGGTTGGATGGCATCACTGACACAATGAACATGAGTTTGAGCAAACCCTGGAAAATGGTGAAGGATAGGGAAGCTTGGAGGGCAGCAGTCCATGGGGTCACAAAGAATTGGACGTGACTGAGCGACTGAATGACGAAAAAAGAAAGAGCAATGTAATTAATGTTTTAAAATTATTCAACCTATTTCTTTTGCTTCTAAGACAGTCACATCTGGAGAGAATGAAAAAGTATTTTTGTGTTGAACAAACTGTTAAAGATTTACTTTAATAAAATGCTTTAGTATTTGTAAGTACAGCTGCTAAAAAAAATCTTAGGAGTCTGTGGAGTATGTAATTTCTTACATATGAATGGTCATGTAAAGTTCATCTCATTTCACCTACCTTTTTCTTCTTTTTTTGTATTCCTGTTTATTAACATTGTTGTACTTTTAAACTACTTTTAAAATTTATATATAGATGACACACATTCCCTTGAGCAATACTGTCTTTGTTCCATAAAGATGTAGTCTTAAATTCTTTTTTAAAAATTCTCTTTTCTATTTAGAGAACATTCCAAAGAAGTGATTTGTCTAAGAGTCAAGTGGGCATAGTGTTCTTGTACAGACTGTTGTGATATTAATGTTGTATACAGAAGTTAGAGGAGTGTATCCAAACTCAGAGACACAGTGCACTTATGTGGTGTTTGCTCCTTGTTAGAGTGGAGGTGTGTTTACCTTTGGTGCTGGTTCCTGTGGGCAACTTGGACATGATTCTATGAATGATGAGGTCAATCCAAGAAGAGTTCTGGAGCTGATGGGCAGTGAAGTCACTCAAATTGCTTGTGGCAGGTGAGTGCTCCTAAGAACTTCCTTAGATCTATTAAGACTCAGAAATGGATCTTGTCTTTGTAGTGATGTGGCTACTCCTAACCAGTGTTGTTTTAAGAAATCTACTGCATGCATACCTATGGTGAAAATTTGGAGAGAGTTCAATCTGAGCGGGGTGTGGCAAGGAAGGGTTTTAGAGAAGCAGAGCTACATGGGGCCAGTATAGTTCTTTGGGGATAAAGAATAGCATGACATGAGGGAGACATGTAGAAAGGAAAGTGAGAGAGCCTCAAAGAAATCTTGGAAATTTTGCTGATTTTCCCCACCTCTTTCTGTTCATCCCCAATGCAGTAGGCCCTTAAACTCTTTCCAGGTCTTATCACCATCCCAATGACCTAGGGTATCAGTGAAGGGCAGTATTATGAAGATCCAGGACTGCAAAAATAAGCACATGTAAACATGAGGGGGTAGGCTTCTGGGGTCTCCTGTAGGAATTGCTGTGCTCACGTATGGTTGTTAAAAGTCAGTGTGTGTATTCATTCATTATCAGTAGAAACAATGCTGTTGGGTTAATTCACATTGTTTTCCCCTAGACAACACACCCTAGCCTTTGTGCCTTCTTCTGGACTCATCTATGCATTTGGTTGTGGAGCCAGAGGTCAGTTAGGAACTGGACACACTTGTAACGTCAAGTGCCCTTCTCCTGTGAAAGGTTACTGGGCTGCCCACAGTGGCCAGCTTTCAGCCAGAGCTGGTAAGAGTGATGCTTATTGGAATTTAATGGTGTTTTAAGTGCTAAAAACACTTGTTATAGAACATGTATTATTTTATTTTTTAACCTTGAGGTCTTTTGGAGGGAATAAATACAAGATATTCTAAAAGTCAACAAATATTTGAGCACTTACTAACTACAGTTGAGATTCTAGAGAATAAAGCAAAAATTCTATTTTGGCCATAAGGATTTTGATTGTGGTGTATCCATTTTATTTACTATTGTTGCTGATAATGAAAGTTCATATTTATTGAAGGCTTAACCAAGTTCCATTACCATGCTAAGCACTGAAAACAACCTTAAAAACTAGTAGTTATTATCCCCATGTTGGAGAGGAGGAAACTGAATCTTATGGAGGTTAAGTAGCTTGCCCGAAATAATGTAGATTCTGGGAACAGAATTTAAACCCAGGCCTGCTTCTTTCTAAAACCTGTGTTCTTTTAAAAATTTTACAGTTTGAAAAAGTTGCACTCTATTTACAGGTATCACAAAATATTGGCTATATTCCCTGTGTTGTACAAAACATCCTTGTAGGCTATCTCACGCTCAGTAGATTGTACCTAGCACCCCCCACAACTCTGTATTGCCCCTCCCCACACTGCCTGCCACTGGTGACCACTAGGTGGTTCTCTGTGAACTTTAAAGCCAGTGCTTTTAATGCTTGAATTCTTGTTACCTTCCGTTTATGATTGCTATTTTGGTCACAATATGACATGATTTTTTTTCATGCCATTTCTATTTCTTAAAGAATAGTTAAGTAACACAGTGTTCATTTCACTGGAAATCAAAATAAGGCAGTTGTTCAGTAAGAGTGACTTGAAGCAATAAATCCAGAAGCTTAAATGGAGATGGAGAGTCATTACAAAGAACTGTGATTTAATAACTGATTTCGGTTTTGAAGTGGCACTATAAAGTGGCACAGTTATGGCTTAATCAGAATTTTAACAGTAACAACCATAAGTACCCTTCTGGAGTATGAGAAACTTAAGTACAGGGCGGGCCTCCCTGATAACCCGGTTGGTAAAGAATCCACCTGCGATGCAGGAGACCCCGGTTCAGAGTCATTTCCTGTTTGTAAACCTGGCATATAGCACAGGGTCTGGCACAAATTTTTCACTCAATAAATATTCATGGAATGAATATATGAGCATCTAAGAATGTAGTGGAACTTGAAATGTAAAATAAACAAGATTTGTTTTGATCATGTTCCCCAAAGTAGAAAAATGGCTAGGTGTCCTCTTATCTATCATTTATAAATTTCTTTTTCTCTAAGGCATTGTACTCATGTTAGGGAAGCATATATTTAAGAAATACACCAATTTTTAAAAACTCCAGTATGTAGGTTAATTTTAAACCACAAAGTTTTCAAAGTTTAATTACAGGATAAAACTTATAATGTAAGTAGGTGAATTTTAATTTGTTATATAAATGCTGGTTTTAGGAACCTTCGTGGTAATTTGGGAGCACAGTGTTCAGGAGAGAGGAAGTTTGAGGTGTGTCTTAAAGGATGGTTTGGAGTTAGCCAGGTAGAGGACAATGGAGGGGTAGGCTGTGGTGAGTACCATGGAACTGCGGGTACCAGGAGCACCTTTCCATCATGCTCTAGGGGGCGCCATTCCTGGAGAACACAGTGTGCTCTGGGCGTGGTAGAAGGGACAGGCATGGAGCTATGCTGCCAAGTCGCTTCAGTCGTGTCCGACTCTGTGCGACCCCATGGACTGCAGCCTACCAGGCTTTTCCGTCCATGGGATTCTCCAGGCAAGAACACTGGAGTGGGTTGCCATTTCCTTCTCCAGTGCATGAAAGTGGAAAGTGAAAGTGAAGTCACTCAGTCGTGTTTGACTCTTAGCGACCCCATGGACTGCAGCCTACCAGGCTCCTCGATTCATGGGGTTTTCCAGGCAACAGTACTGGAGTGGGGTGCCATTGCCTTCTCCCATGGAGCTATGAGGTGCTGCTATTAGAGGAGCCATTAGAATTGAGTGAGACGGTGGTGTGAGAGTGTTGCTGTGGGCACAGTGAGATGGGAGGCAAAGCGGAAGCAGGACATGGAGGTCCATCCATCTGGTGAGCTTCATCTGGAAGTGGCTGCAGACCTCCACACTCAGATGCTGTAAGTGGTGTCTTAGCTGACATTACGGTTTATAGTAGTGACTGTTTTAAACTTCAGTGTCATGACAGAGTTAGAATGAAAAAATAAAAACGAGGTCAGGACTAGCTGGCAGTTGGCAGGAGGAAGAGGGGGTTAGAGTGGAAGATACAGTTTTATATGTTTAGTTTTAACTGAGGTAGAAACAGTCCTGGGAAGAGAGCCAGGAGAGGAGGTTTTTTACTTCTCTGACATAATTAAATGGATAGGAAACCACTCGGAAACATATTTGGAATGTTAGAAAAGGGGATCAAGGAAAAAGTTTAATTGTTGAAAAACATGCTCTTGAAAATTTTTTGACAGATCGCTTTAAATATCATATTGTTAAGCAGATCTTCTCTGGAGGAGACCAGACTTTTGTACTTTGCTCCAAATATGAGGTAAAACTTTCTTTTGACTGTTATCTTGGGGGTGGAATAATGGTGAACCAATATTTATTTTAATAAATAATAATTACATGAGAGAAGCATTATTCTTTGTTTCTACCAGTTTTATATTATTAAAATAAGCTGACAAAACTGAAGTAATCTCCATTTTATTTCCTTGAAGTGCCAATAATTTTCTTGGTATTTAATCACAGAGTTCTACTTTATAACTGAAAATTATTTATTTATATCTAGATGTGTCCCAAAAGAGATTTAAGGAGGCCTCAGAGAATTCATACTAACTTTGGGATTATTTGACTTTCTATTGTTTCCTTCCCTAAGTAGCAGCAAATGCTAGGTATTTGAGAACTCACTGTGCTTGTTTGATGTGATTGAGTATATACTAAATATAAGAGATGCCATTCAGATATCCTTTATTACTTATCGTCTGCTTATAAAACCACACGAAAATTTCCCTCGGGTTGTCTCCTGCATCCCTGTGGTGGGCGAATGACATTCTCTTAGGGTTGGAGGTGAAAGAGAACGTGGGCTAAGTGTCTGTGTTGTTGTTCAGTTGCTAAGTTATGTCCGCCTCTGCGACCAAGTGGACCTCAGCACACCAGGCTCCCCTGTCCTTCAGTATCTCCCAAAGTTTGCTCAGACTCATGCCTGTTGAGTCGGTGATGCTGTCTGTGACAGGGCTTTAATTCATTCCCCTCTTTCTGGATGAGAAAAATCATTCTGAAATGAGCACCACAGGTTTGTTTCCTGTCCTCTACACCCTGCTGCTCTTACGCTCCTCTCCTCTCCCTCTCCCTTCCCTTCAAGCCCTGACCCTTCTTTTATTCAGTCAGCGCTTGGGGAGGATTAGCCATATGTAGTGCATTGATCCTCATCCTCCCCTGGAGGAGCAGGGAAGGGCTGGTGGTGATGACAAAGGAATCAGAGTAGGTTGGGAAGAAAAATGAAGTTCTGTGGACACAAGGTGCCCTGTTAGTGCTGGAAACTCCCCATTACTCTGATACTGTGCCATCTCTCGACACATGATATCCTTGCCTTCTAGTCAGTATCATTCTCTGACTTTGATAGAAAAGGTTGTGGTGGAGTCTGAGGCTGCAGGTTGGATAGCTGATACTGACATTAGATATTATCCAGGTCAGGATGCTGCAGAAGGTTCTGTTGAGTGCAGCCATCTGGACTGAGTTGGAGCTGTTGCTTCAGACCTATTTTAGGCCCAGCTTCAGTGCTTCACAGAGAAACCTTGAGAAAAGCTGAAACTATTCTTCGTTTCTTTAACATGCCAATGAAGCAAAATATGAAAAGCCCTGAATCTTTGTAGGATAGTTACTTTGTGTCCACAAGTAGTACAGTCTGAAGTATTGCTTTCTCTAAGAAAGTGGTTTGGTTAACCAACTTTAATTTTCCTGTGAAATTCAGCATAAAACTTAGTTTCGTTCCTTTTATAAATATGGTATCTGATATATGTAGTTGAATTTTAAATTGAACTGTAATTAACATTGTTGGAACCGGAAACAAAACATTGATGAGAAGGAAGTGAAAGTAGCATATTGTTGTAGAAACAGGGCAGGTTAAAGTTTAAACAACTGGAAGAGTGGTATGCATTAAATATGTAAGATAAAGAAAAAAGCAACTGAAAATAGAATATGACTTAGAAACGTATTGCTCTTTCTTATAAACACTGAAACCTGTACACTTTTATTTAAGCTATTAAGCCTAGGTATTTGTTTAGGTACAGAGATTGGTCAAAAAATGTGTTTACTCTGTTACCATGACATGAAGAATCTCTTAATGACCCAAGAAAAAGCATCTGTGTAGTGACATACTCCATTTTTATAAGACACTCTTAAGATTTACTTCAGTTCAGTTCAGTCCTCAGTCGTGTCCGACACTTTGCGACCCCATGGACTGCAGCATGCCAGGCTTCCCTGTCCATCACCAACTCCCAGAGCCTACTCGAACTCATGTCCATTGAGTCAGTGATGCCATCCAACCATCTCATCCTCTGTTGTCCCCTTCTCCTCCCGCCTTCAATCTTTCCCAGCATAAGAGTCTTTTCCAATGAGTTGTTTTTTTGCATCAGGTGGCCAAAGTATTGGAGTTTCAGCTTCAGCATCAGTCCTTCCAATGAATATTCAGGACTGATTTCCTTTAGGATTGACTGTTTTGATCTCCTTGCAGTCCAAGGGACTCTCAAGAGTCTTCTCCAACACCACTGTTCAAAAGCATCAATTCTTTGGCGTTCAGCTTTCTTCACAGTCCAACTCTCACATCCATACATGACTACTGGAAAAACCATAGCTCTGACTAGACGGACCTTAGTTGGCAAAGTAATGTCTCTGCTTTTTAATAAGCTATCTAGGTTGGTCATAGCTTTTCTTCCAAGGAGCAAGCGTCTTTTAATTGCATGGCTGCAGTCACCATCTGCAGTGATTTTGGAGCCCCCCAAAATAAAGTCTGTCACTGTTTCCCCATCTATTTGCTATGAAGATGGGACCAGATGCCATGATCTTAGTTTTCTGAATGTTGAGTTTTAAGCCAACTTTTTCTCTTCTCTTTCACTTTCATCAAGAGGCTCTTGAGTTCTTTGCTTTCTGCCATAAGGGTGGTGTCATCTGCATATCTGAGGTTATTGATATTTCTCCCAGCAATCTTGATTCCAGCTTGTGCTTCATCCAGCCCGGCATTTCACATAATGTACTCTGCATATAAGTTAAATAAGCAGAGTGACAATATGCAGCCTTGATGTGCTTCTTTCCCGATTTGGAACCAGTCTGTTGTTCCATGTCCAGGTCTAACTGTTGCCTCCTGACCTGCATACAGATTTCTCAGGAGGCAGGTCAGGTGGTCTGGTATTCCCATCTCGTTTAAGAATTTTCCACAGTTTGTTGTGATCCACACAAAGGCTTTGGTGTAGTCAATAAAGCAAAAGTAGATGTTTTTCTAGAACTCTTGCTTTTGCAATGATCCAGTGGATGTTGGCAATTTGATCTCTGGTTCCTCTGTCTTTTCTAAAACCAGCTTGAGCATCTGGAAGTTCACGGTTCATGTATTGTTGAAACCTGGCTTAGAGAATTTTGAACATTGCTTTGCTAGCATGTGAGATGAGTGGAATTGTGCAGTAGTTTGAACATTCTTTGGCATTGCTTTTCTTTGGGATTGGAATGAAAACTGACCTTTTCCAGTCCTATGGCCACTGCTGAGTTTTCCAAATTTGCTGGCATATTGAGTGCAGCACTTTCACAGCATCATCTTTTAGGATTTGAAATAGCTCAACTGGAACTCCATCACCTCTACTAGCTTTGTTTGTAGTGATGCTTCCTAAGGCCCACTTGACTTCGCATTCAGGGATATCTGGCTCTAGGTGAGTGATCACATCATCGTGGTTATATGGGTCATGAAGATCTTTTTTGTGTATCTTTGTTGTGATCTCTTCTGTGTATTCTTCCCACCTCTTTTTAATCTTTTCTGCTTCTGATAAGTCCGTACCATATCCGTCCTTTATTGTGCTCATCTTTGCATGAAATGTTGTCTAGGTAGTTCTAGTTTTCTTAAAGAGATCTCTAGTCTTTCCCATTCTATTGTTTTCCTCTATTTCTTTGCATTGATCACTGAGGAAGGCTGCTTTATCTCTGCTTGCTATTCTTTGGAACTCTACGTTCACATGGGTATATTTTTCCTTTTCTCCTTTGCCTTTTGCATCTCTTCTCTTCACAGCTATTTGTAAGGCCTCCTCAGACAATCATTTTGCCTTTTTAGACTTCTTTTTCTTGGGGATGGTCTTGATCCCTGCCTCCTGTACAATGTCATGAACCTCAGTCAATAGTTCTTCAGGCACTCCGTCTATCAGATTTAATCTCTTGAATCTATTTGTCACTTCCACTGTATAATCATAAGGGATTTGATTTAGGTCATACCTGAATGGTCTCGTGGTTTTCCCTACTTTCTTCAATTTAAGTCTGAATTTGGCAATAGGAGTTCATGATCCGAGCCACAGTCAGCTCCCAGTCTTGTTTTTCTGACTGTATAGAGCTTCTCCATCTTTGCCTGCAAAAAATATAATCAATCTGATTTCAGTATTGACCATCTGGTGACGTCCATGTGTAGCATCTTCTCTTGTGTTGTTGGAAGAGGGTGTTTGCTATGACCAGTGCATTTTCTTGGGAAAACTCTGTTAGCCTTTGCCCTGCTTCATTTTTTACTCCAAGGCCAAATTTGCCTGTTACTCCAGGTAATTCTTGACTTCCTACTTTTGCATTCCACTCCCCTATAATGAAGAGAACATCGTTTTGGATGTTAGTTCTGGAAGGTTGGTCTTGTAGGTCTGGTAGGTCTTCATGGAACTGTTCAGCTTCAGTTTCTTCAGCATTACTGATTGGGGCATAGACTTGGATTACTGTGATATTGAATGGTTTGCCTTGGAAATGAACAGATTATTCTGTCGATTTTGAGATTGCATCGAAGTACTGCATTTTGAACTCTTTTGTTAATTATTGTGTTAATTATTGGGGTCACAAAGAGTCAGACATGACTGAGCAACTAAATTGAGTGCTGTTTTATATTACACACCTAGTATTTATTTATCTTATAAATTGAAGTATGTGCTTTCTGACTGCCTATTGCCAATCCCCGATCCCCTCACCCCCTGCCTCTGGTAATAACAAATCGATCTCTTTTTTCTATGAGCTTTTTTGTTTTATTTTTAAGTATATTAATTTACAACACTATTTTAATTCCTGGTACACAACATAGTGATTTATATTTCTATAATTTTGAAATGATCACCACAACGAATCTAGCTACCGTCTGTCACCACGCAAATATACTACATAATTAATGACTAAGACCTAGGAGTCTTAAAAAGACACCAGTATCTCCAGAGATTCTGATTTAACTTGTTTAGAGTGTAACTTGGCGTTCAGGATTTTTGAAAGCTCTGGTGATCCAAAGTGCAGCCAGAGTTGGATACACTGACCTACACCAATTTTTTCTTTTGAGGCTGTACGTAATTCTAAGGCATGGAAAATCAGTGCTTTTTCTTGGGTCTTTATGTTTGATTTTGAGATTGTAGTTTATCCAAGGCATCTGTGGTTTGTTGGACTTGGGGTGAAGAATGAGAAAATAGTAACATGTTTATATTTTAAGTATGTGTTTGTGTCTGTGTTCAGCTGCTCCTTGGAGTGGGGGAAGCAATTAAAATTTACATAATGACTGGTTTTAAGACCATGGTGGAGAGATAGTCTTGTTTGTGTGTTCTCAAGTGTCTGTTTTGTCTTACAGTTTTTCTCTATGCAGTTCAAGATGGCTTTTGTTCTCTTAACAGATTTCTGTGGTCATTTTTGTTACAACACTTATCAAAAACCAGATGATCATAAACTTTGGCAAACGTCTCTAGTCTGTTACATGCCCTCTTCCTTTCCCCTTATAATGCTGTCTTAACTCATCACTCAGAAAATAACCAAGAAAATTTACTTTGATAGTTGTGTTTTTATGATCATCTGGTTAATGTTTTAATATTGCTTTTTTCCCTCTCTTCTAGTGACAAGTATGGGAGACATAAAGCACTTTAAATTTTTCTCTAGTTCTAGATCATGATTAGATTTGGGGAAAATAAGTTGAAAAACAGCAATTTTAGGAAAAGTGCTTATTATGTAGCACTGTGCAGCATTTGGGGATTTAAAGGCCATTATTGATATGTCTTTTATCTTTATTATGAATTTATAGCTGTGTACTTTGAGCAAGACATTAAGAGGCATTACATTTTCACAGATTATTTACAATATAGATGGTATAGACTTTTTATAATGCATATTGTTGGAGTTTGGTGAACAGTTAAGCAAATGATTAGTAATTTAAAAACCCTGATGTTATGGTGATTCAAAGCAGAGGGAGAAAGAAATCTGAAGCGGTCCTCTTGGTGTGGTTTCTCTGGGGAGGGTACTGAAGGGCCATCCTGGCTCCACAGCGCCCCATGAGGTCGGCTGAGGCACTGAGCTGCAGTTCAGCTTCCCCTTCTTCCCGATCCTGCCTCCTTCATCCTCAGGAAATATTCTAGAACTCCTCCCAACCCCAAACTTCAAACATAAATCTCAGGTTCAGAGTCTGTTTCCCGGGTGTAAATCCTTATGGAGGCAGGGGGGCTGAGGCCTGGCACCACGTCCCCAGCTGCCACTGACAGGAAGGGAGTGAGGCCAGCACCCAGGGCAGTTCCTGGAGGTCAGTGCAGCTCGGGCAGTCCAGAGCTTCCACTGAGGCAGCTGGTGGGGTGAGTGGTCCGTTCTGAAGGGAGAGAGGATCTGGGTGGCGCACCCCCGCTCCTGTACATAAGTGAAACACAAAGTGGGAGATGTATGGGGAAAGGGAGATGAGAAAAAGTCCCTGCTGTTCCGTAATTTTTTTTTTGCTGTCATATTTAATCCCTCAGAATTCTTCTCCTGCTGTTGACTTCAGGATGATGAACCAAGCACATTACACCAGTTTAATAAATGATGAAACCATAGCAGTTTGGAGACAAAAGCTCTCAGAACACAACAATGCAAATACAATCAAGTATGTGGTTGCTTGTTTTCAGTTCTTTTCAAAGTGTATTGGAATTTCCAACTTAGTGATTTTCCCCTACTTCCATCTTGAGGTTGTGAATATAAATGGCGTTTTGCATTTGAGGGGTCATTTTTTGGGCACACATCTGGTGCCCTTAGCCTGAAATAATGTAGTAAGTTGTTCTCCCCATTTTCTTACAAGGTGTATTCCTCAACGTGCTTTGTTTGGACCTTAAAAATCCTAACTGATGAAGCCCTGAGTTGGCCTTTCTGCCAAGAAAGCTTAGTGTTATTGTTGTTTAATTCCAAGAGTTTTCTTCATATGCTTATTCCGAAGCATTCCAATCTAAGCTTATTTTATTTAATCAGAATAATTTAGCATTTTCATACTCAAAATGATTACATGAGATAGAGAAAAAAGTACAGTTAAAGGATTGAGTCCTTTCAGCAAGTGTATTTCATTCTTAAAAAAGGTTTTTTTTTAATTTTTATATATATATTTTTAATTTTTATATTTTTACACATTGTATTGGCTTTCCTCAGTTTTTCCATTTTTTGACAGAAGCTGATTCTTGGGTATGAATGAATCCGATTGTGTACTAGGTGATAGTTGTTCCCAGATACGTATATAAAGCATTTTACTTTATGAAATAGATTGTAGGGGGGCAAATTGCCTGAGCCCTTGGACACACCAGCTTTTTGAGTGGGGGATCATTGGGAATGCCCGAGAGCACCTCTGTGACAGTCCTCAGAAGCCCTCTAAGCTTGGTGACTCTGCCAGGGAGTTCAGTCTGGAAGGGGCAGAGAACAGGCTGGGAGGACTAGACTCACTGGGAAGATAGGGGTGTAGGGGCACTGAGACTCCCTTGGCTGGGACTTTACTAGTTCTGTTTTCTTATTTACAAGCAATAGGATATAAGGAATGATCTCCAAAGATCCTTCCTGACCTGGCTCCTGTGATTAACAGAAGTTAACTGTGATCCCCTCCTCAACTGTGTATTTGTTTTGTTCCTTCCCTTTTCCTTATACTAAATAAAAGGGTTCAAGCTTCCTGACATGTAGTATCACTGTGGGTCCTCAGAAACTAGCAGTTTCCCCCCAGAAAATCTGAGTAATAGGAATAAAAACTTAACTTCACTCATTTGTAGTTTCTTTCTAAGATGGGCAATAAAACAGAAGGAAGTATTTGTTCAGTTATTAGTTTGCAGAGATACTTTCTGTGTTGGTAAATAACAGCTCAGCTTATCTTTTTTGGTTTTATTTTGGGTTCGTGTTTGGAGATGAGGGGGGAAGTGTCTTAGATGGTTGGTGGGAGGAAAGTCCAAGGTCATTATTATTAGGCCTGAGAGTTTTCTTTTGGCAACTTTAATACTCTTTATTTTAACATGATTTACGGATAATGTAAGTTCTTGTCCGTTTTGAGACAGGACACTGTTTTCCAAGGCTTCACCTGGGTAAGAAGGAGCAGCTATTATGGAAACTCTGGAATAGAGGAGTAATATATTGCTGATGCTTAAATGACCATTTATTTATACTTATTAAAGACTTCTTTCCCGTTTTTCTTTCTGAGCAGTGGTGTTGTTCAGATATTATCTTCTGCGGCCTGTTGGAATGGAAGTTTTCTTGAGAAAAAGTAAGTGACTTAGTCTTAAAATACCCACATGTGATGCAGGTGCTTACTCAGCAAAGGCTGAGAAAGGCTTGTGTTCTCTTTGCTGGTGGTTGGCCTTAACTCAGTGGGTAAGCTTACGATTTGCACAGCAACAGAAGTGCCTGATGGTGGTGAGAGGACACCAGGAAGGGTAGTGCTGATTCATGCCTAGCTGGCAGAGAAGCAGATCACCAAGAGAGAGGCAGTATCTCAGAAAGGGTTGGTGTAATCAAAAGTAAGATTTTTCAGGCTATTCCAAGATGTTAATAATATTTGTTCTTAAATTCTTTTTTTTAAAAAAAAAATATATTTTATTGAAGTGTAGTTGACTTTGCAATGTTTCAGGTACACAGCAAGGTGATTCAGTTATACAGATACACATATATTATTTTTGAAATTATTTTCCATCATAGGTTACTAAAAAATATTGACTATATTTCCCTCTGATATACAGTAGACCTTTCTTGCTTGTTGCGTATCTATTTTTTAATTAGAAATCTAACATTCTGTTCATACTAAGTCAGACAAGTCAAATCAAAATGTCAAAATTCTTTTAGTTAGGCAAGAATTCATACGTTTTCTAACATATATATTATACATGTTTATATGTATATGTATACAAAAGCTCTTCTACTATACTTAATAAGGGCTTGAGAAAGAACAGAAAAAAAAGAGATGGAGAAGTTGGAGAACATAAACTAAATGAAACGGGACCATTGAATATGTAATAGAAAAAGTGAAACAAACTAGATAAAAGTAAAAAGATCATCATATAGTCCAGTTGTTTATAAACATGACTGCTCATTAGAAACATCTGGAGCTCTGGAGAAAAAAGCGATACCTGAGCATTTGTAGTTTTCCAAAAGTTTCAAGCTAATTCTGATATGCCCCTGGATTTTTTAAAGTGATTACAGGTTTTTCTATTAGATCCTAGTTTTGTTGATATAGAATTTTATTATTTTTCTGTTGACCAGTCATGATACAATGGTATTGAGTGATAGTTACATAGTCACAATAGCAAAAGATGTTAATCAGTTTTCACAATTAGTAGCCAAACAAAGAGAAGGAAATGGCAGCCCACTCCAGTGTTCCTGCCTGGAGAATCCCAGGGACGGGGGAGCCTGGTGGGCTGCCGTCTGTGGGGTCGCACAGAGTCAGACACGACTGAAGTGACTTAGCAGCAGCAGCAGCAGCGTAGGTGCCATACTGATTCTGTCACTGTCTTATGTTACTTCACTGTTGTATGTGATGAATAAAAGAAATGTTTTGGCTTCTCACTACAATCTCAGTAGCTTCTGGTGTGAACAACTCAATCCAGAAATGATTCTCACTATATTGTAATTTCTGTTTAGGGTAGTATTCTTCAGTCTCAAAACAAAAATAAAAGATAATTACAATTGCAAGCCATAATGGGAGCATGATTAACTTAACAATATAAATAACTACAATTTGAGGGGAGTATCACGCAGAATGATGTGGTAGGTGAAAGTGCATACGTGCACTTGTTTTCATCCACCCAGCTAGTGTATGTCTCTTAGTTGGTGCTTTTAATCTATTTACATTTAAGGTAATTATTGATATGTATGATCCTATTACCATTTTCTTAATTATTTTGGATTAATTTTCTGTAGGTCTTTTCCTTCTCTTGTGTTTGCTGCCTAGAGAAATTCCTTTGGCATTTGTTGTAAAGCTCGTTTGCTGATGCTGAATTCTCTTAACTTTTGCTTGTCTGAAAGCTTTTGATTTCTCTATCAAATCTGAAGGAGAGTCTTGTGGGGTAGAGTATTCTTGGTTGAGGTTCTTCCCTTTTATCACTTTAAATGTATCATGCCATTCCCTTCTGGCTTGTAGAGTTTCACATCAGCAGATAGCCTGATGGGAGTTCCCTTGTGTGTTATTTGTCATTTTTCCCTTGTTGCTTTTAATATTTTATCTCTGGTCTTTAATTTTTGTCAGTTTGATTACTGTGTGTCTGGGTGTGCTCCTCCTTGGGTTTATCCTGCCTGGGACTCTCTGTGCTTCTTGGACTTGGTTGACTATTTCCTTTCCCATGTTTGGGAAGTTTTTAGCTATTATCTCTTCAAATATTTTCTCAGGTCCTTTCTCTACTCCTTCTGGGACCCCTATAATGCGAATGTTGGTGTGTTTAATGTTGTTCCAAATATCTCTTAGGCTGTCTTCATTTCTTTTCATTCATTTTTCTATGTTCTGTTCTGTGGCAATGATTTCTACCATTCTGTCCTCCAGGTCATTTATTATTCTGCCTCATTACTCTGCAATTGATTCCTTCTAGTGTATTATTCATCTCTTTTTCTTTGTTCTTTAGTTCTTGTAGGTCTTTGGTAAACATTTCTTGCATCTTCTCAATCTTTGCCTCCATTCTTTTCCCAAGATCCTGAATCATATTCACTATCATTATTCTGAACTCTTTTTCTGGAAGATTGCCTGTCTCCACTTCATTTAGTTGTTTTTCTGAGATTTTACTTTGTCCCTTCATCTGGGATATAACTTTCTGCTCTTTCATGGTGATTAACTTTCTGTAACATGGTTTTTGTTTTAGCTGCTGTGAGACTGTGCTTCTTCTTGCTTCTTCTGTCTGCCCTCTGATGGATGAGGCTAAGAGGCTTATGTAAGCTTCTTGATGGTAGGGACTTGTGATGGGAAAAACTGCATCTTGCTCTGGTGAGCAGGACCTTGCTCAGTAAAGCTTTAATCCAATTATCTGCTGATGGGTGGGGTTGTACTCCTATCCTTGTAGTTTTTTGACCTGAGGCAACTTATCCCGGGGTCTAAAAGCTGTATGGTAGGGTTAATAGTGGACTCCATCAGGGTTTACACCAAGGGGGACCTTCCAGTGCCCTTGTCCCTGTGGTGAGCCCCTGCTGACCCACACCTCCACCGGAGGCCCTCCAGCACTAGCAGGCAGTTTCAGTTCAGTCTTCGGTGGGGTCACTGCTCCTCTCCTCCCAGTCTTGGAAGGCATGCATTTTGTTTGTGCCCTCCAAGACCAGAATCTGTTTCCCCCAGTCCTCTGGAAGGCCTATAATCAAATCCTAGTGGCCCTGAAGGCCATATTCCATGGGGATTCCTAGTCCCTTAGTTGGATCTCCAGGCTGGGAAGCCTCACATGGGGTTCAGAACCTTCACAATAGTGTGAGACTTTCTTTTTTATTGTTGTTCTCCAGTCTGTGAGTCACCACCTGGCAGGTATGAGATTTGATTTTATTATGATTGCATCCCCACCTAACATCTTGCTGTGGTGGCTTTTTTGTCTTTGGACATGGGGTATCTTTTTTTGGTGGGTTCCGGCATCCTCCTGTTGATGGTTGTTCTACAGCTAGTTAAAATTTTGGTGATCTCACAGGAGGAGATGAGCGCATGTCCTTTTTACTCTGCCATCTTGAACTGGAAGTGGACAATTCTGTTCTTAAATTCGTATTTCTTTAAATAATCTCTCTGTTTCTTTGACTCCTTTCCCATGGTTTTTTCTTTCTCAAAAAAGAATGAATTTAGGGAAAGTTCCAAGAAGGCTCCAGGGATTCCTTGGACTCAGGGCCAGCCCAGCCTACCAGAAAATTGCATTTGGCCTAAACTTCCAGGTTGTAAATAGTGTTTCCTTGCTAGGCCTTATCCCCTCTGCAGATATTGTGGCCACAGAAGGGTCTCGTCATGGGTTTTGATCTTTGGTGATCCCAAGTCCCAACCTTTTCACCATCCTTTTTCTGTCTGTGGCAAGGCTAATGAAATCCCATGAAGACAGACTTCAGTTCTGTGTGTCAGTTGCACCCCCTTACCCCCTCCCCAATTCTGTCCCTAACTGGGTTGTAAGAGGTTGCTTCAGGAACTCTGTTCAGTTACAATTAAAGATTGCAAAGTCATTTGTATCATTAGGGCAGCTGAAATGAGCTCATCCAACTAATTTCAGAATCAATACTTAGCCTTTTCCTCCAGGGAAAAAATTCTGTGTTGATGTTGGTCTTTTAGAACAGTGATTCTCAACCAGGCTGATTTGTTTCCCAGGGGACATTGAGCATTGTCTCTTGACATGTTTTGGTTGTTACTGTGGTGGTGAGTATACGACTGGAATCTAGTGAGCAAAGGCCACGGGTGCTGCTAAGCATCTCACAATCCCACCCACCCAACAAAGAATTATCTGACAACCACAAAAGTCAGCAATCCCAAGGCTGAGAAACCTTATTCTAGAAGGACAATTTTTATGAAAGTTGGGAATGGCTTTTGTTAGATTGCTGCTGCTGCTGCTAAGTCGCTTGGTTATGTCCAACTCTGTGTGACTCCATAGATGGCAGCCCACCAGGCTGCCCTGTCCCTGGGATTCTCCAGGCAAGAACACTGGAGTGGGTTGCCATTTCCTTCTCCAATGCATGAAAGTGAAAAGTGAAAGTGAAGTTTTCTCAGTCGTGTCTGACTCCTAGCGACCCCATGGACTGCAGCTTACTAGGCGCCTCCATCCATGGGATTTGCCAGGCAAGAGCACTGGAGTGGGTTGCCATTGCCTTCTCCATTTGTTAGATTATCCAGCCTTAATTTGTTAGTTGCTCAGTGGTATCATGTCTGACTCTTTGCCACTGTATGGCCTGTGGCCTGCCAGGCTCCTCTGTCCATGAGATTTTCCAGGCAAGAATACTGGAGTGGGTTGCCATTTCATCTCCAGGGGATCTTCCCCACCCAGGGATCAAACCCACATCTCCTGTGTCTCCTGAATTGGCGGGCAGATTCTTTACCCCTGAGCCACCTGGCAATTCCCAAAGACCAGTTTAACAAAGCATAAATACATCTAGATAAAGTCTTTTGATTTTTCTTAGCAGCATAGCAGAAGGTACTTCTAAGCATATGGAAGGCTGCATATGGGATAGCAGAAACAATTTCTATGTTTTGGGCAAATTTATTTTTAGAACAATAGTGCAAGAGATTCAACAAACAGAAAGCCGAAGTAACTCCTCTTGATTGACAATTTATATGCATTGATTCCAATGCATATAATTATATAATTACAATTTTTTCACATTAGGAACTCTGCTTCTGTTTTTATAAATTGTAATATTGCCAAGAGATGACATTAAAACTATCTGAATATGTTTGTTACACATAAGCAGAAGTCTGTTTTGCAAATAGTTCTTTTGTAATTAGTAGATGTGGTATGTTTAAGAGTGGAAATATAAGAGACATTCTTTAAATCTCTAAAAGGCTGAAAGTTTGTTTAAAACAGAAAAATGATTAGTTGTTAGGAAGTTAAAGACAGTTGTTGTTCAGTCATGTTTGACTTTTTGCGACCACATGGCTTGCAGCATGCCAGGCTGCCCTGTCCTTCACCATCTCCCAGAGTTTGCTCAAACTCAAGTCCGTTGAGTTGGTGATGCCATCCAACCATCTTGTCCTCTGTTGTCCCCTTCTCCTCCCTCCGCCAACCTTTCCCAGTATCAGGGTCTTTCCCAATGAGTTGGCTGTTCTCATCAGGTGGCCAAAGTATTGGAGCTTCAGCATCAATCCAAGGAATATTCAGGATAAAATTAGTCCTGGAGTGAATGTACTTATATTCCTTATGTTAACTGAGTAATACACTAACTTTGCATTTATTATAGATCCGATATTAAAAAAAAAAAAACTTGCTTTGAACTTGATATTTGTTAATGAGTGGGCCACATTGCACAAGGGGTGTTTTTTGTACATAGGCACAGCATCTGCCTTTGGTTCAAAGTACCACAATGACAGAAAGAGGCAAAAATACAAGAGTTAATCAGAAAAATAACATTCTGCCAATAAATTTCAAAAGAGTCTCACAGTAAGATGATGATCCTTATACTTTAATGACTTAAATTGTAAGATCATCTTGAAAAAGGGATTCAGAGAGATTTATTCTGTTGGGTTTCCCCAAAGTTAATGTTTTCGTGCATCTTGTCTGCCAGGTGAAATTTAGATTGGATCAGTATGTGCAAACTATATGTTGACTATTTTATAATTCATCCCTATCAGAATGTTTGCTTTGTTTTTCTTCTATTACATGTTTTTTTTTTTTCTTTTTGTTTAGAATTGATGAGCATTTTAAAACAAGTCCCAAAATCCCTGGAATTGATCTGAACTCAACTAGAGTGTTATTTGAGAAGTTGATGAACTCTCAGCACTCCATGATTCTAGAACAGGTATTTTTTTACTTCTATAAAGTATATGCTTAAAATGCATTTTTGCATTGAAATAAGTCAACTTTCAAGAAGAAAAAAAAGAGTAAGATGAAAAGGCAAAAGTCTTGTATAAATGTTAACTCTGTAAAATACATTAGGAATTTGTCCTAACTTTAAATTTTCTATTTAGCTTAAAGTTTTCTAAGGAAATCCCCACCCCCTAGAGTATAAGTTTGGCAAGGGCAGGGACCTTTGGCTTTTCTTTTCACTGATGTATTCTGATTGCCCAGACTGGTGCCTGGCTCGTAGATGTTCCTGAGTGCATACTGAATGAATAAGAGTTGAGAGTCTCTCAAATAATTTATGAGTTTAGAGATCAGGTAATTAGATTGAATTTCTCATTACTCTTTTCTCTCATACAGATCTTAAATAGCTTTGAAAGTTGCCTGATTCCTCAGTTATCAAGTTCACCACCAGATGTTGAAGCGATGAGAATCTACTTAATACTCCCAGAGTTTCCCCTGCTCCAGGATTCCAAGTATTACATAACGTTGACTATCCCCCTGGCTATGGCCATTCTGCGGCTGGATACAAACCCCAGCAAAGTCTTAGGTGAATTTGCTGCACAGTACCGGAAGTTTCTGCTTTATATTTTATTAGTGTGACCATTGGCTCCTGTTGGATTGAGATCCAAGATTTGTTATCATTTAATACGCGTAACACTTAAACATTTCTTTCTTTGCTATTAATTTCTAATTTCAAGCCATATTTTCAGTTTAAACAAATTGAACCATTATTTAGGTTATTTGAAACAGTTTACACCAGACTTATCTTGATTTTTAAATATTCACAAAGTTAGATTATTTGACTTAATTTTTTTTCCTCCTGTGCTTGCTAGTGGTTAATAGTGTCTCAAGTATTACTGTCCATCTGTTGTTCTTTCTCTTATAATTAATTTAGGGGGTGGGAGTGAAATGAACATTGTGGTGTGATACACAGGTCTCCAGAAAAGGAGAGGAAGAAAATGACCTAGTGGAGACTTACCAAATGTTTGTTTTGTTTTTCTTTTATAGGACAGTTGAGTCCACACTGATTTTTGCAGGCTACGGACACTTTGCTGAGATAAGAACCTTCCGTTCCTCAGTGAATTGGAGAGTGTCTCTCATGGGAGTAGCGCCTGAGATGTTTTTGTTAATCAAATGCAGAAAATCTGTCACCCGGCTTTTTCTTTTCATTTATTTTTTTTTCCTGGTAATTTTTTTTAGATGTTCACTGCAGCTCAGTAACTTCTGTGTTCCATATGGACTAGGCTGTTACTTGAGTGTGGTCTCCCCACGAGTAGACCTGTATTGCTCAGGATGGAATACTGTCTTTTCCGTATTGCTCCCATCTTTGTAGAAGATACAAACACAGAAATAATCATGAATATGTTAGTCCTTAATTTTTTTTTAAGCTCACAAGCTCTTTGGGGTATATTTTCTCAGGTATTTTAGTAAACTGTGAGATAGAGATGGCAATCTCTGAAGGAATATTACCTGACTTTTAAGTTTTTTTTAAATTATTTTATTATTATTTATTATTTTGATTTTCTCAGAGAGAATAGCACAAAAAGATCAGAATAGTTCAGTTTTACACTTAGTTTTTAAATTCTAATCATAGAAATTGAAAAGAATACTTCAAAGAAGAGAAAACACTGCAAGTAACCATCACACAAATTCACGATGATCAATATTTTGCCCTTTTAGTTTTCTCCATTCTCCCTACCACTACCTTGTAATCTTTTCTGGAATACACTTGAAAAATCTTGGACATTCTATTACTTCATCCTATAAGTATGTCAGTGTGACTGAGTTTGTTTCTGACAAAGTAAAACCAGTGGTATAGTCTTCTTGTCTGGTTATGAGAAAGTATTGTTTAAGAAACAGAAATATGTAGTTTTTCAACTCATGATGCCTCTTGAAAGGAAGGACTGGCTGCCATATTTGGTGCTGCATCTGGGTGTGTGGTCCTCGGCATCTCTGGTGCAGGACCTAAGTGGGGGCTGAGAAGGGGGCTGAAAGGCCAGGATCTGTGGATGCTCCTGCCCAAAGTATACGCCTGAGCATCTTGACCACAAATGTCCCTGAGACTGAAATTTTAGATTAGCCTTCTGATTGAGTCCTTGAGGGAAACAATCAGATGAAGCTTTATAAAAAAGCTCCAAGGTTCTCCTGCAGCCACCACTGTCTCTGGAAATGCTTTAATGGATTCTTTTTAAAGTCAGTTTTGGGAAACTGTGTTTTAGACTAATGCTTATCTTCTAGCTGGAGCAGTTTTTAGTTAGTAGACAGAAGACATACATACTTGATCAAGATCACATGTTGAAATATATCTTTTTTTTCTTTTCTAAAGATAACTGGTGGTCTCAGGTATGCCCGAAATACTTCACGAAACTGGTAAACCTCTATAAAGGTGCAGTCGTTTATCTGCTGAGAGGAAGAAAGACATTCTTAATCCCTGTACTGTTTAACAATTATATTACAGCAGCTCTCAAGCTCTTGGAGAAGTTGTACAAGGTAAGCATAGAGAAGACCCAGAGGGGAGAGGGGTGGAGAGAGAGTAGGATGAAATGATCTACCCGCATGTTCAGTGGGAAGCTCTTTTCCAGGCATCTGGGTCTTAACTGTCCTTGTTTCGTTCTTCATCAGGTAAATCTTAAAGTGAAACATGTGGAATATGACACATTTTACATTCCTGAGATTTCCAGTCTCGTGGACATTCAGGAAGACTACCTCATGTGGTTCTTGCATCAAGCAGGAATGGTAAGAATTCATGTGAAGCATATCTTAAAGCTTTACTCTTTTCTCAGAGCACAAGGACAAGAAAAAAAAATCTGAGCTCTATAATTTGTCCTTGACTTTGATGTTAATGTCACACCTGTGCTTTACTGACTGGCTTTTGCATTCTTAAAACACTGAAGTACTTTGAGTAATCATAAGTACTCATAAGCAGTCGACTACAAATGGGTAGTCACCCGAATGGCATAATTTTAATTAGTTGCCAACATTAAAAAAAATCAAGGTATCTGAAGTAGTCAAACTCATAGAAACATAAAGTAGAAAAGTGGTTGCCAGGGTCTAGTGAGGAGAAATTGAAGAGTTTTTTTTAATGGGTTTAGACCTTTTTTAAAAAATGAAGTATAGTTGATTTACAATATTGTGTTAGTTTCAGGTACACAGCAAAGTGATTCATCTTTCTATATCTATAACTATGTTCCTTTTCAGATTCTTTTCCCTTATAGAGTATTACAAAATATTGAGTATAATTCCCTGTGCTATTACAGTAGGTCCTTGTTATCTGTTTTGTATATAGTGGTGTGTACATGTTAATCTCAGACTCCTAATTTATCCTTCCCCCACCATGCCCGTTTGGTAACCATGAATTTGTTTTCTAAGTCTGTGAGTGTGTGTTATAAATATGTCCATTTGTATCAATTTTTAGATTCCACATGTAAGTGAAATCACGTGATATTTGTCTTTTTCTGTGTGGTTTACTTAGTATAATAATCTCTAGGACTTTCAGTTTTGCAGGATGAAAAAATTCTGGAGATTCATTGCACAATAATGGAAATGTATTTGAGACTAATGAATCTAACACGGTAAAGATGGTAAACTTTGTGTCTTTTACCACAATTTAAAAAGTCAAGGAACATAAAATGAATTTCTGGCCTTTCTTGAGACCTGGAAGACCTGGCAGCATGACCTGTCTCCCAGATGGTGCCAGCTGGCTGGAGTTCAATAGGGGCTCTTTAGATGTGGCTTATACATGCCAGAGTCCCCACTGCAGTTTGATTTTGACATTGAGGAAAGGATCATTTGCTATTATCTTCATCTAACAGCTAGTCAACTTGAGTCATCTTATGTCAGCTGCCTGAACCCTACAGGATGCCTGGTTTGGGATTATGTGTGTGAAAATGTCACATATCCCTGACCTAGTTCTCGCTTACATTACAACTGTGGGTTTGCCTGCCACCCTTGAGTTGGCTATATAGTTTGTTTGTAGACTGGCTTGGGATATATGCAAGGCTTTGTAGGATCACCCATCTGTGGATTATGTATAAATTTGAGTGATGTCAGAAAACAGAGTGATTATATGGTTATTTAGTGAAGCCATGCAGAGCAGACACGTTTGAGATGAGTCCTTGCCAATTTAACAGTTTGATCACTGACATTTAGGCAATATTTTCCTATACCCTGCAGGGATTTTGGAGGTCAGTTTTTGTCATTGTTTAGTCACTAAGTTGTGTCCAACTCTTTTTTTGACCCCGTGGACTGTAGCCTACCAGGCTCTTCTGTTCATGGGATTTCCCAGGCAAAAATACTGGAGTGGGTTGCATTTCCTTCTCAAGAGGATGTTCCCTAACCCAGGGATTGAACCCACATCTCCTACATTGGCAGGTGGATTCTTAATTACTGAACTACCAAGGAAGTCCTTTGGAGGTCAGTAGTGGTTTTCCAAAAGCAAGTCATTTAAATAGGTTTCTTTAAGGAAGATTTTTTTCTTTGTCAAATAAGCCAGATGATCAATGCTGGAGACTATTGAGTGTTTTAATATGGGTTTTGATTACCTTAAAAAGCCAAAATACTTTTCAGAAAAGTGGATAAATCTTCTAAATGGGTTTACGTAGGCATGGAAGCTAGCAATGAACTCTGTTTTCATCTGCTAATTTAGAAGTTGTAAGCAGACAAACTTCTCTGTTTTATGAATTCATGAATAAATATTCATTGACTCATAAAATGTTAAGAGCTTCAGTAAGTCTTATGAATTATTTAGCCAGCTGCTTTGTTTCTAGGTGAGAAATTGGAGTCTCAGAGAAGCTAAACAGTTTTTCCACCAACTCAGTTAGCTTAAAAGCCAATTGTTCTGACTTCTAATCTACTCTTTCTGTGACTTGGTACTGAATCCTAGTGGACTCTAATTTACTTTGACCCTAAAAAAGAAGTTGTTGGTGTTAAAAATATAGGTTATCATGACTGTGGTCTCTGAATGGAGTACTTAAGTGAGCAACTTCTATAACTTTTTTTATTGTTCCTTTCTCTTAATATTTGATAAACAAATATAAGCCTTAAATACCAGCTGCTCATCTCCTCTTCAATAATTAAGGTTATTACAGAAAGATACAAAATTGGGTAAAATAACGTGACCTTTTGTGATTTCTGTGGAATTTTTTCTCTTATACTATTAGAAATTAAAAGTTTAAATTTCTTGATATCTTGGATTTTAACCTAAAATGCTAAAGCTTTTTCATGTATTTTTTTTTTTTTAATTTTTTGAGGTATAATTGACATGTCACATTATTTCAAGTGTATACCGTAATGACTTGATATTTACACACACTGAAATGATCACTGTAAGTCTAGTTACTGTCTGTTACCACACATAGTTGCAAATTTTTTTCTTAGATAACTTTTAAGAATTACTCTCTTAGCAACTTTAGCAACTGAAATATGCAGTGCTGTTTTATTCTCTGTAGTCACCATGCTGTACATTATGTTACTGTGACTTGTTTTATGACTGAAAGTCTGTGCCTTTGACCCTCTTCACCCATTTTTCCCACCCTCCATCCCTTCTTCCCTCTGGCAGTCACCTAACCTGTCTCTTATCTATGAGTTTGTTGTGGTTTTGCTTGTTGAGATTCCAAGCAAATCTTGGAATATATTCACTTCCAAATATAAATAAAATTGTATTGCACTTGTCTTCGTCTGACTCACTTCAAGGTCCATCCAAGTCATTGGAAATGGCAAGATTCCATTCTTTTTGTCTGAGTGTTACTGTTCGTGCACTCAGTAAAGCCAATTTCTGACACCAGGTTGTGGGAAGGAAAATATAGCATTTATTGCAGAGTGCCAAGCAAGGAGCCCAGGGCAGCTAGTGTTCAAAACACCTGAACTCTCTAGTGGGCTTCAGGAAAGCATTTTAATGGCCACAGGAGGGAAGGGAGTTGCAGGGTGTGTAATCAGCCCATGCCCACATCTGGTTGATGGTGAGGTAAGAGGGCAGTGTCATTGTCAATCCTCGAACTCCAGTACGTCTGGGGGCTGTGTGCTCATGGTCGTCAGGTAGTAATTTCTTGGCATTTGGTGGGGATTTTAGTATCTGCTGCACAGCTCAGGAAATGTGCTCCAGGTACCGTTATCTAGGTCCTTCAGAAAGGAGCTAAAACAGAGGATGGTGGGAGGGGTCTGTTCTAGAAAGGCCCCATAACGTCAGGCTTGGTTAAGTGAGTAATATTCCACTGTGTATGCCTTATCTTCTTTCTCCATCCATATATCTATGGACGCTTAGGTTGTTTCCATATCTTGATTAATAAGGCTGCTCTGGATATGGGGGTACATATATCTTTTTGAATTAGTGTTTTTTGTATTATTTGGATAAGTATCCAGAAGTAGAACAGCTGGATCATATGGTAATTCTATTTTTAATTTTTTGAGGAACCTTCATACAATTTTCCATAGTGGCTGTACCAGTTTAAATTCCTGCCAGCAATGCATGAGGAGTCTCATTTCTCTATATCCTTGCCCAAAATAGTATTTTTTGTTAATAGCAGTTTGGACAGATGTGAGGTGATACCTCAGTATGGTTTTGATGCACTCATCTCACACACTAGTAAAATAATGCTCAAAATTCTCCAAGCCAGGCTTCAGCAATATGTGAACCGTGAACTTCCTGATGTTCAAGCTGGTTTTAGAAAAGGCAGAGGAACCAGAGACCAAATTGCCAGCATCCGCTGGATCATGGAAAAAGCAAGAGAGTTCCAGAAAAACATCTATTTCTGCTTTATTGACTATGCCAAAACCTTTGACTGTGTGGATCACAATAAACTGTGGGAAATTCTGAAAGAGATGGGAATACCAGACCACCTGACCTGTCTCATGAGAAATTTGTATGCAGGTCAGGAGGCAACAGTTAGAACTAGACATGGAACAACAGACTGGTTCCAAATAGGAAAAGGAGTATATTGTCAAGGCTGTATATTGTCACCCTGTTTATTTAACTTATATGCAGAGTGCATCATGCGAAATGCTGGGCTGGAAGAAGCACAAGCTGGAATCAAGATTGCTGGGAGAAATATCAATGACCTCAGATATGCAGATGATACCACCTTTATGGCAGAAAGTGAAGAGGAACTAAAAAGCCTCTTGATGAAGGTGAAAGAGGAGAGTGAAAAAGTTGGCTTAAAGCTCAACATTCAGAAAACGAAGATCATGGCATCTGGTCCTATCACTTCATGGGAAATAGATGGGGAAACAGTGGAAACAGTGGCAGACTTTATTTTTTTGTGCTCCAAAATCACTGCAGATAGTGACTGCAGCCATGAAATTAAAAGACGCTTAATCCTCGAAAGGAAAGTTATGACCAACCTAGATAGCATATTGAAAAGCAGAGACATTACTTGGCCAACAAATGTCCGTCTAGTCAAGGCTGTGGTTTTTCCAGTGGTCATGTATGGATGTGAGAGTTGGACTGTGAAGAAGGCTGAGTGCCGTTAAGAATTGATGCTTTTGAACTGTGGTGTTGGAGAAGACTCTTGAGAGTCCCTTGGACTGCAAGGAGATCCAACCAGTCCATTCTGAAGGAGATCAGCCCTGGGATTTCTTTGGAAGGAATGATGCTAAAGTTGAAACTCCAGTACTTTGGCCACCTCATGGGAAGAGTTGACTCATTGGAAAAGACTGATGCTGGGAGGGTTTAGGGGCAGGAGGAGAAGGGGACGACAGAGGATGAGATGGCTGGATGGCATCACTGACTCGATGGACGTGAGTCTGGGTGAACTCCGGGAGTTGGTAATGGACAGGGAGGCCCGGCATGCTGCGATTCATGGGGTCGCGAAGAGTTGGACATGACTGAGCGACTGACCTGAACTGAACTGATGATTAATGAGGTTGAGCATCTTTGCATGTGCCTATTGGCCATCTGTGTGTTGACTTTGGGAAAATGTTAAGGTTCTCTGCCCATTGTCTTTTTTTTTTTATATTGAGTTGTATGAATTCTTTGTGTATTTTGTCAACACCTTATCAGACATATTGTTTGCCAATACCTCTCCCATTCTGTAGGCTGCCTTTTCATATTGTTGATGGTTTCCTTTGCCGTACAGAAGCTTTTTAGTTTGATCTAATTCCCTTATTTATGTTTGCTTTTTTTGTCTTTAATTTTTGAAGTCAGATCCAAAACATCACTGCCAAGACTGATTATCAAGTTGCTTACTACCTATGTTTTCATCTGAGTTTATGATTTCAGATCTTACATTCTAGACTTTGATCCATTTTCAGCTAATTTTTATATATAGTAAGTAAGTAAGATAGTGATCATTTTGTTCATTTGTACATGCCAGTCCAGTTTTCCCAACACCATTTATTGAAGAGATTGTCCTTTTCCCATTGTGTGATCTTGCCTCCTTTTGATTGAACATATATTCACAGGCTTATTTATGAGCTTTTAAATGATAGTAATGAACAATAAGTGGATTTTCCCCAGCCTTATTGAGGTATAATTAACAAACAAAATTGTAAATATTTGAAGTGTACAATGTGATGATTTGATGCACATGTACATTGTGAAATGATTGCAAAGATCAAGTTAATGATCACATCCATCACCTCAGAGTTAACCTGTTTCCTGTGTGTCTTAAGAATGCTTAAGATGTATTCTCATCAGGTTTCCAGTGTATAATACTGTGTGACTGTAGTCACTATGCCGTACTTTAATTCCTTAGAACTTACTTGTAACTGAAACGATTGTACCCTTTGACCTACATTTCCCCGTCTCCTCCCCCACCCACCTCTGTCCCCCCATCCTCTAGCAACCATCATTCTTCTTCTATTTCTATGAGATTGGGTGTTTTTTTTTTTTTAGATACCACATATAAATGACACCATGCAGTATATATCTTTCTCTGTCTGGCTTATTTCAGTTAGCATAATGTCCATTAGTTTTACCCATATTTTTGTAAATGGCAGGATTACCTTCTTTTTTATGACTGAATAATATTTCACCGTGTGTGTGTACATGTTTGTGTGTCTGTGTGTGCATCTCACACTACATGAGATTTATGTGTTAACTTTTTTAGCTTGGTGTAGTAGCCAAGGCAGTATAGTTTACAGTTCAGAGCACGTGCTTTACCGTAGTCAAAAAGAACCGGTTTCAGTCTCAGCTCAGGCCTACTACCTCTGTGACTTTACACATCGTTCCTTAATTTCTATAAGCCTAGCATCCTCATTTAGAAATGTGAATTCTAACAGTATTGTGAGAATTAAATGGGAAAAAGCATGGAAAGGCCTTACTTTGCCAAGTACTTAATAAGTCCTGAAGTGAAGTGTTAGTCGCTCACTTGTGTCAGCTCTGTGCAACCCCATAGACTGCAGCCTGCCAGGCTCCTCTGTCCATGGGGATTCTCCAGGCAAGAATACTGGAGTGGGTTGCCATGCCCTCCTCCAGGAGATCGTCCCAACCCAGGGATCGAACCTAGTTCTCCTGAATTGCAGGCAGATTCTTTACCAGCTGAGCTACCAGGGAAGCCTGGTCATAAGCCCTGGTAGCTATTTTTCAGTAGGCAGTCTTGGGCGCCTAATGTATATCACATGCCTGGTAGTCACTGGGAATGGCGACACCTATGGGATATGGTGGCTGCCTCTGTGACATGCTTAGTGTAGTGAAAAAGGAATTACAAAGAGACACAACACATGTGTGCCAAGAACTGTGGCGTACAGAAGAAACATTCTAAAGTGACTGACTTGTTTATTTTAAAGAAGAGATGGTAGTGGCTTATTTACTTCAATTAATAAACTGCCATCATCTACACTTGGAAACCAGATAAACAGAGCACAGAATGAGTGATGCCGTGGGCTCCCATGGGGCAGCACAAGTGAGAAAGTCAGTGATACAGAGGAAATGCTTCAAAAATAAAGACTAGAGTCTACGTGACATTGGCTGTATGTGTTGTACGGGGCTGTGTTTTGGTGCCAGGATTGTGCACCGCTGTATTTGCCTGCACGCCAGTGGTACTGGGGGCCAGGCGTGCCCACTGAGGGTACAGGAGCACCCGGTGGCAAGCAGCCCCTGAGGCAGAGGCTCCCGTGCTCCCTCCCTGGCACGACAGGCGCTCATGCGGTGACTCTTGTCCCCAGTCACAGCCACAGTTAGGAAAGATTGGCTTGGGATGTAAAAAGATATTCCTAGTTCCCCAGCTCTCCAGTTCTGTATCATGTATTTATTCATTGCTCCTGTTTCATATACTTAAGAAAAATGATTTAAGGTGACAGGGACACCCCATTTCAAGCAGGAACACTTGAAATGTGATCTACCAGTGGTACTTTGCTAGTTTTAGGTTTGGGAGACTCACTTTTGGGGAATGAATGGCCCAGGCCAAGTAGCCTCTCAGAAGAGGGTCACGTATCTTACCCGTTCATATACATCTTTCCAGGTTAGGGAGAGCAGTCAGGAAGCAGAATCATAATATTGCTGTTTCAATATTTAGTTCATGTAATCTGGAAACGCCAGTACTAATACCGCTTCTAAAATATTCAGCATCTACAAAATAAAAATCAGTGAAATTAAACCATTAAATTTTAAATACAAAATCTCAGACTTGTAAAAAAATAAAATTTGTAGACACATAAACAGACTTTCTTATAGGCCTGCTGCTGCTTTTAACTGAACACCCTTGTTCACCTTCCACAGAGTCAGCACCTCAGTCCTCCCCAGCGGTGGGGGTCTTCTGGACCACCAACTCTCTTGCCTTGGCTCTGGTTCCCAACAGTAATTACTTTCCAGCCATCGTACCCTGCTGAAAGCATGATAACCCTGCCCTCCAGAAGGGAGATCAGCCTAACCTCCAAAACGGCATTTTCAGGGTTTGTGGGAGAGGATGGCAGGAAAGAATTGGAGAACTAGAGTGAGTGAGAGCTAAGAAATACAGACAGAGCTGCTGATTGATGTCTGAAATAACTACATTGTACCAACAAAAATACTACTATTCACTATGTATAGTTGTCCCTCCATATCCATGGAGGATTGGTTCCAGGGGTCCCCACCCCCATATCAAAACTCTCCATGCTCAGTTCAGTTCAGTTCAGTCGCTCAGTCGTGTCTGACTCTCTGCGACCCCATGAATCGCAGCACGCCAGGCCTCCCTATCCATCACCATCTCCCGGCGAGTTGGTGATGCCAACCAGCCATCTCATCCTCTGTCGTCGGTCCCTCATATAAAATGATATATTAGTTGTATATAACCTAAGAACATCCTCCCAAGTACTTTAAATCATCTCTCAATTACTTATAATACCTGATACAGTGTGAATGCTATGTAAATAGTTGCCAGTGTGTGACAAATTCAAGTTGTGCTTGCTGGAACCTTCTGGAATTGTCAGTTTTCTCCAAGCATTTTCCATCTGAGCTAGGTATACTCTGCAGACATGGAACATGTGGATAAGGAGGGCCCACTGTATACTGGGAGGCTGTAAAGCCAACAACTGTTTTTATGGTCACTGTTAAATCTATTTGAAGTGTGCAAAACTTTATTTTGCTTTATAGAACAACACACATGATAAAGATCTTTCTTTTTCTTTCTTTTGTTTTGAGAACGGACAAATAATGCCTAGAATAAAATCCCTTCTGAGAAGGAGGATAGAAAATTTTAAATATTGGCACATGCTTCCCCAGGATATTTGTACCTTTTGTGGGTATCTAGAGTACCAGATAACTTTGTAGAGTGCTGTTTTGTGGTGTGTGTTTTAGTTGTTTCAATTCCAAAAGTCAGAGTAATTAGAGAAGCCGGCATGAGAATGAATCAAGTCAGCCTGGGTTCTACATATAAGACTCTACACCTTGTCTCCCTGGACTGGACTCTCTTCTCTAATTAGTGTTTCTCAGTCTAGAGAAGGAACCTGTTCTAAAGGATAAACAGGGTGATATTTTTAAGAATTTCTTTTCAGTGCTTTCATCGAAATATACATGAATACAAAAGGAAGTGTATATACACTTATTATTCTATATAGCATTTAAACATTAGAAAACCAAAGCAGATTTACAAATTAAATATTAGCAAAACTCTAAAATAAATACAAATTAGCTTCATGGATTTAATGTGATGAGAAAGAATGCCTTTCTGAAGCGAGACCCCTCTTGCATTGTGATTAGGACTGCAGGCTGCCAGGCCTGGGGACTTGAGTTCTGTGGCTTGTTCTGTGCACCCAGGGATGATTCAGTTCTCTTTTGTCCTTTCAGCTGCTATTAAACCCTCATTCATGCAGCTAGTCAGGACTGCTGAGGCCTTTTCTTGGGCACAAATGCATCACTTACAAAGGAAGACTGCTTTTTTCCCTTTCCTTGGACGATTCAGTATACCGTGGCACCAGTGCAATCATTAAAATAAATGCAAATTATATGGTAACACATAATTATAAGGAGTTCATTCAGAATGTGTTTTTATTTTGTTTAGGATATCATTTTTTTCTTTTTTTTTTTTTTAGAGAACACACACACACAAAATGCATAGAACACTCTCAGATTTCTGGGAATAAATCCATGGTTTTCTGTTTGTGAAATACTGCTCCAGGTCAGCGTGATCCATACTGTTGATTTTTTGTTTGATTGATTCTGTTGGGTTATGTAGCAAACAGTATTCATTAGCTTAATCTTTCAGGAGAGATTTCCTTTTTTCTCCTGATAAACTAATGTACCTCTTAGATATGTTTGTAACCTACCTATTAGATATGTTTGTGGTTGTTTTTATTTGCAGGCATACTTTGGGGATATTGTGGGTTTGGTTCAAGACCACCACAATAAAGCAAATATTGCAATACAACAAGTCACAACAGTTTTTTTGGTTAACCAGTGCATATAAAAGTTATGTTTATACTGTATTCTATTAAATGTGCAATAGTATTAGGTTTAGAAAAACAATGTACAAACTTTAACTAAAAGATACTGTATTGCTAAATAAGAATGCTGGCCGTCATCTGGGCCTTCAGCAAGTTGTACTCTTTTTGCAGTAGTAGTGTCAAAGGTCAAAGATCAGGTCACCATAGCAAATGATATAAGAAAGTATGAAATATTGAGAGGATTACAAAAATGTGACACAGAGACATAAGGGGAAAATGGTGCTGATAGTGGTATAAGACTAAGCATTGCTACAGAACTTCAGTTTATTTAAAAAAAAAAAAGATTATCTGTGGAATGCAATAAAGAGCAATAAAATGTAGTGTGCTTATCTGTTATTCCCTTCTTTAAAAGTTTATTCAGATTTCATTTACATATTGATGGAATATCTTCTGTAGGCCAAGCCAGGGACGACTTTATAAATACCTAGTTATGGACAACTTTCTAAATATTTGATTTCTCCCAAGAGTGTGTGTACGTGTATGTTTGTAAGAGGTAGACTTAACATGCTGACAAATGAATTGCGTTATCCACTTTACCTAACAAGATTAACCTCTGAAGTCATGGTTGTAAAGCTCCTGTTTTGGTATTAGATTTCTTATAAACGAAAATTCTATTAATGCTGTAAATTATGGAGTTAGTGAAATGCTGTTTTTCTAAAGGTCCTTTAAATTTTTCTGAAGTTGTTTTCAGTGTTTTTCTCAGTCTATATTTATCAAAACAACTGGTCTATTCCATCATAACTCCAGTCAGCTGTTTAAATGGTGTTAGTTCCGTGGCCAAATAGTCAGATAGGTTATCTATTTTGTTATTTGTTTTGTTATTTGTAGGGGATAAAAAGTTCAAGTTTTGTAATCCAACTAAGAGACTTTATTTTTCTTTACACAGAAGGCTCGACCATCTATAATGCAGGTAAATGATACTTTAAAATTTATTAATGTATTTTTCCAGCAGTATTCTCTGTGGAATACTATAATATTGCCAATAATGTGTTTCCTTCTAGGATGCTGTAACGCTTTGTTCCTACCCTTTTATCTTTGATGCCCAAGCCAAGACCAAAATGTTACAAACTGATGCTGAACTGCAGATGCAGGTAACATATTTTAAAAATTATTTTTTCCTATTATGGGTTTCTTTCATCTTACACATTCAGTTGTAATTTTTTCCTAACAGAAGAAGGTTCATTTGGGTAAAGTTGTAGTATAACTTTTAGAACCTATAGAAAACTTTTCAGCAATTCTCTATTGAATAAAGCAAATACAAGTGAAGGGACATTTACATAAACAGGGTTGACAAGTGTCTTCATAAAGTATCATATAGTAAATATTTGCCTTTGTGGGCCATATGGTCTCAAGTATAAAACTCTGTTGTAGCACAAAATTTTAACTTTACATAATTTTCACATGTGTGAAATATTCTTTTTTTTATTTTTGTTTAACCATTTAACAATGTTAAAACTATTAGTAGCTCAAGAGCTGTATAAAAACAGGCAGCAGGCTGGATTCAGTCAATGGGCTATTGTTTGCTGACCCTTGATACATTATTAAATGGACCTTGGCAGTTCTTCATTGAGCCAAAACTTAAATTAGATTTGTTTAATTTAAATTTGTTTTGATTGTAAAATATAATTGGTTTTGGCAAGCCTGCAAAGGTGTTTGTGAACTAGCAATCCAAACCTGTCAATTCCTACTGCTGGTGGATATGTAACTTTATTCATCTCTCTCCCCCTTCCCCATCTTTCTGACTCTGTCTCTAGCTCTTATTTATATCTATCTCTATAGATCTGTTTTCACAGTAATATAGCCATCATATTGACAATTTAAAGCTTTTCCAGAGAAAATGGACATTTTTCAAAGAACTAAAGCTGTTTAGCAAGTGGTTATTTGGTTTCTTTTCCTGCTAATTCAAAAGTCACCATTTTTACCCAGTTACATCGTCACTTTCTTCTACTAAGATATTATTTCAGTCTTAATCCGCTTAGTCCAAATCATTTTCCTGGAATGAGTTATGGATCATATGGTTCACAAAGTGTTTCAGTTAATCTCTTTGGGTTCATCTCAGAAAGATTTGTGTGTTTTGTAAACATGACTGAGAAAATCTACGGGAAGAGTTAGGAGGAAAATACAGAACCAGGTGGAGATGCAGCATGTCTGCCCTGCCCTGTACCCAGCCGTGGTCCAAAGGCACGGCTGACAGCCGTCTCCCTCGCACATGCGCTCTTGGGTGATAACTGTGTTCTTGGGTGTGCTGTTCCAGGTGGCAGTCAATGGGGCCAACCTGCAGAACGTCTTCATGCTGCTCACCTTGGAGCCTCTGCTGGCCAGAAGCCCCTTCCTGGTCCTTCATGTTCGCAGGAGCAACCTTGTTGGAGATGCCCTAAGAGAGCTGAGCATTCATTCTGATATTGATTTGAAAAAGCCTCTCAAAGTGAGCCCTTCAGTATATTTATCTAAATAACCTTCCTGGGTTTCTTTAAACAGTGTCAGATGAAGCAGCAAAATTAAAATCTTGGAGTACAGCCATTCATTATTTCCTTCATTCATTTTACAAGAATTTACTCACCTCCTTCTGTCCAGTCACCAAACAGACCATCTCAACATGACATCAGATAAAAATGCCAGTGGATTATTTGAGGGACAGCAATGGCACCCCACTCCAGTACTCTTGCCTGGAAGTTAAGAAAAATCCCATGGCTGGAGGAGCCTGGTGGGCTGCACTCCATGGGGTTGCTAAGAGTCGGACACGACTGAGTGACTTCTGTTTCACTTTTCACTTTCATGCATTGGAGAAGGAAATGGCAACCCACTCCAGTGTTCTTGCCTGGAGAATCCCAGGGACGGGGGAGCCTGATGGGCTGCTCTCTGGGGTCGCACAGAGTCGGACAGGACTGAAGTGACTTAGCAGCAGCAGCAGCAGCATAGGGCCTTCTTTGTCTGCTCTTTTTCGTGTACCTGTTCCCACTCTACCAAAACCATGCAAACAGTAGCACTGCTAAAGCTTCAATTAGGTAAAACTACCAAGCCAGCATCTAGGAAGTCTTTGGATGTCAAAAATTTAAGAGAAAGAAGGTGAAAAAATAGAAAAGTGAGATTTTCTGGGCAGCTGGTCGTCTGTCCTGATAGGCCCTTTTTAGTACTCTGAAATGATTAAGAAATTGTCTTTCCTCATAAACTATGCATGCTTTGTGTTACCACTTAATGTATTCTTGGGGCTTAGCACAATGCTTGGAACACAGTAGCTAGTCAGTAAATATTTAGTGAATTATTGAAGTTTTAGATCATTTATTTACCTTTCCCTTCAGAAGACTTTCCTGTTTCCAATCCTGTTGTAAACTCCTGAAATGTAATAGATAAGAAACTGATGGTATCCATGATACTGTCATCCTTTTCAGAATTTCAGTGGGTAGCATCAGTCCCATCAGTCTGCCTGGGAGTTCTCCCTAGAACTTCTGGGATAGATTTTTGATATTGCAAACAGAAGGTGCTCTCTTTGCCGCCTGTTTTCAATCACTAATTCAGATGAGACTCTTTGCTTGGTAGCATGTCTGAGTTAAGTCTTCTACTGGCATCCATATAATCAGAGTCCTTTACTCTCCTCCTGCTCTAGGCAACCTTGAGCACAGTATTCAGGATAATTTTTCTTTCTTTCTTTCTTTTTTTTTTAGCTACACTATGTGGCATGTGGGATCTTAGTTCCCTGATCAGGGATCAAACCTGTGCCCCCCGCAGTGGAAGTGCAGAGTCTTAACCACTGGACTGCCAGGGAATTTCCCAGGATAAGCTTTTTTAAGTGCTTTTTATTTTTAGCTCTGTGCCTGAGCCCTTTCAGTAAAGTGGGGATGATAATAGTAATTTCTGTGTGTAAGACTATTCTGAGGATTAGGTTAATAGAATTTAAGTGGCTGGCATATAGAAAACTCTTAACAAATCTCGTCCTTTGGTTTGCTGTAGTTGTTACTGTGGTTGGGTCCAGCGTGCTCCATATAGATCTGTAATGGGTCTCTTTATAGCCCCTCACAGATGCGTCTGCTTGAAGTACTCCCTTCCCTTTCATATTCATCAGTTAGTTTAAGACCCCTACTGAGAGAGATTTCTGTCTTTACTCAGGTTAGTCATTGCTTTTCTCTGTGTACCAGAACATTTACCTCTCTGTGTATCTGACTCTTTGAAAATGTATTCTTGAATTGTTTTTTTTTTTTAATGTTTGCCTGTCTGCTCCAAATTGATGGTACATTTTCTGTGGACATCTGGTAAACTTCTGACTTTGTCTATATCCCTTGAAGTGCCCAGTAAAATTTTGTGTGATTGTTCAGTGTCTTGGTAATAATCAACAGATACACCTTGCAGTTTCATTGCAGCAGTGTATTCTGTTACATCTTCCTTTCTTTGTCCTGACTTTGGAAAGAATTTGCAAAAAAAAAACCCAAACCCATAAAATGACAATGATTTCCCTGAAGTACTAATTCTACTTTGATTATTTTAAGGTCATTTTTGATGGTGAAGAAGCAGTGGATGCAGGTGGCGTCACAAAGGAGTTCTTTCTTTTACTGTTAAAAGAGCTGTTGAATCCCATCTATGGAATGTTTACCTACTACCAGGATTCAAATCTCTTATGGTTTTCAGATACGGTAAGTTAGTAATGTCATCATTCAACAGATAGATTGAACTAAACTTCCTTTTTGTTGTCAGACCAGTCCCTAGCCTTCTGACATTTGCAAAGGGGAGCTCTAACAAAGATAATCATTTAATGTTTATGAAGAGTCTAACAGTCTTCATGTTTCCCCTGTTGCCAAGACCTCATAGTTGAGTTTTGTTGCCCATTAGTCCCATTTCCATTTCTAGTAGGTAAGCTCCAAGCTTTGTAAATCCTCGAAGGGTAGAAAGAGTATGATAAAGAAATTGGTTTTATGACATATAAAAAGTAATTGTCAAATATATCTTATTTTAATAGCAACGATAGTATGTGTATGGATACTCCCACAGATGTACACAGTTTATTTTTGAAAATGCAGTAGGAGGGCTAAGTTTTAAAAGGCATTCTCATTTCAGGCAGACTATAGTTTATTTCTTTTTCTACCGGACTTCTCTCCCTATATCTGTATTGTTCTGAAAAGTGGCTGTTAGCCTCTTGTGGCTATTTAAATTTCAATTTTATTTAGTTAAAATTAAATAATACTTGGCACTTCCCTGGTGTCTCAGATGGTAAAGAATCCACCTGCAGTGCAGGAGACCTTGATTCGATTCCTGGGTTGGGAAGATCCCCAGGAGAAGGGAATGGCAACCCACTCTAGTATTCGTGCCTGGAGCATTTCACATTCCCTCAGTTGTACTGACCCCCACTCAGGTGCTCAGTAGACAAATACAGTGGCTGACATCTGGGACAGAACAGAATAGAATGTTTCCATCACTGCAGCAGGTTCTGTTGGACACCAGTGCTCTAAATGAAGATAAGCTGTTCTCTGTATCATAGATGAGCTGTAAATGCTTAACTTTGTCTACACTGCATCTTTGGGGGACAATTGAACTTTTTTTTTTTTTAGTATTCTAAATATTGCAGTTCTCATCCACCTCTGATAAAAATCACTATTGTAAAACAGATCATTACTCTGTATTTGTGTTCATGTTTATGTGAAACAATGGGCATATATTAATTTTGTAACAGTATTCCAGTAATTTCTAGGGACATCTTTTTTTTTTAACCTCATATCATTCACAAACATACACAGTTAAACTTTTGTTAGGGATATTTCTCTGTTTCAGAAGGTAACAATAGTATAGATCTTTATTCTTTCATTCTGAAAATATTTTAAGGTAAGTCACACATGGATTTGAGGGTGCAAGCACTGCTTTTGTTTTGAACACATTTGTGCATGTGCTTAAAGTGTTTCGTAGAGCACAACTGGTTTCACTTGATTGGCATAACCTGCGGACTCGCCATTTACAACTCCACCGTGGTGGACCTGCACTTCCCGCTGGCCCTCTATAAGAAGCTACTGAACGTGAAGCCTGGCCTGGAAGACTTGAAGGAGTTGTCACCCACGGAAGGAAGGTACAGAGCTGAAAGATGGGAGCCTGGCGTGGAAAGCTGCTCTTGGCACTGAGATTAAAGGTTGAAAGCACCACGTGTATAAGTTAGAGTTTCTCATTCGATTGTGCTGTGTATGCTTTGTCTTAAGACAGAGGTCCATAGCTGCTGGCTTGAATCAATGCCTAGGTCACTCTAGGGACAGCAGGAGAAAAAGCAAAAGGGAGGTCATAGCTGCCCAGGAATCCAAACAATCTCTGCTTTTCTTATCCTGAACAGAATATAAGGACTTTGAGATTTGTCATGGTCCATAAATAGCAGGGGAGAAAGTATTGACAAGAGAGCCTGTGTTTTAGGTTACAGATTTCCCCATCCTTCTGTATTTCTCTTTTCTGTGCCTCCTTGACTTTCACACTATGACCACATGCGCTGTACTTCTGGTCACCAAGTGTGTGTGGGGTTCTCTGTGTCCAGGTAATTCTGCATGATGCCAGCTGGGTGTCCTGCAACTTATCTCAGTTCTGACACTGTCTACCTGGAGATAGAGTTGGATCCCACAGGTTAAGGGTTTCTAGTGCCCTCATCCCAGAGGAATTTACAAGGATTTGGGGAGCTCTGTGCTAAGGAACTGGGGGCAGAGACCAGTATATGTATTTTTTCTGTTATCTCATGGAGCCTTTTTTAGAAAGTAGTTTAATTGGGATATAATTTGCATTCTGCACAATTCGCCCAGTTAGAGTATATAATTCAGTGACTTTTCAGCCACAGAGTTTTGCAGCCTTTACTCCATTAATTTTAGGATGTTTACATCACCTGAAAAAGAAACCTGGTATTCTTTAGTTGACATTCCCAACTTCTTCATCCCCCAAGCCCTAGGCAACCATTAATCTACTTTCTGTCTCTGTAGACATGCCTCTTCTGAATATTTCACATAAATGGAATCATACAATATGTGGTTTTTGGTGTCTGGCTTCTTTCACACAGCATGTTTTCAAGGTTCATCTGAGTTGTAACTTGTATCAGTGTTTCATTTCTTTTTATTGTCAAATTATATTTCGTTGTATGGACATACCAGATTTTGTCTATCCATTCATCAGCTGATGGACATTTGGCTTGTTTCTACATTTTGACTGTTAGCAATAGTGCTGTTATGGGTATTTTTACACACTTTTTATGTAGACATAAGTTTTCGTTTCTCTTGGTTATGTACCTAGGAGTAGAATTGCTAGGTGAAATGCTAACTCTGTGTTTAGCCTTTTGAGGAACCTCCATACTATTTTCCAGGACAGTAGAGACATGTTTTTAGTCATTTTCTTTCTGTCTCTAAAAACTCCTTTTATTTTGAGTTTCTGTGTATTGATTTTAGGTAGCATAAGGTGAAATTTAATTTATAAAAAGATACCATTTCCTTGGCTTTGTGGAAACACTATAGTTCTTTTGACTTCAGCAGGAGGTAACATCCCTTTTTTTATATACAGAAAGACTACTGATTTTAAGATGGAGATAGAGAAAGGGTAGTCTCTAAGGTGCTCTCTGGAAATGAGATGGTCACACCACCAGTATAGGACATCAGTACAGAGAAATCACAAAGGATGTGGGACAGGGGAGCGAGGCACAGAGAGAGGTAAAGAAAATTTAGAAGGAATATTAAAAAATGGCAGAGGAGACCAGGCAGGGTTACTTTTTTGGTAACTGAGAGTAACAGAAATGTGTGCTGTTTTTTTTGCCAACCTGGCTTAGAATGATATATTTCAAGTAATGATTTTGGCTGGTTAAGTGAAAAAAGATTTAAATTCTGCATGAAAAATTTTCTTTCTGGGCAACTTGTTATGGAACTGCCAGATTCTGAGCTCATTGAAGAAGTGTGAATGAAGTCTAGTTATAAGAATGTATTCTCGTGACAGCTGCGATACGACCATTGCTGGCATAAACAGGTTTCAGTGTTCTTTAATGTGGCAGGTACTAGAGTTCTTTGCACACAGAGCCCCTTGCATTAACAAGTAAGACTAGATTCCTAAGTGGACACAGTGACTTTGAAGCTTGTTTTTTATGATGGGAGGATTATCCTTCTAATGCAAACAGATAAAGCCAATCTGTAGGACCACTGCAGGATCATCTCCTCACTTATCTACTTCCAAAGTATACTAGGGTTGACATAAGTGTGTCAGATACAAGGCTGCCTGATTTTCTTCTTAAATTCAGTGAGGCTTGTCAGTAGGAACAGAGAACAATTAATGAGCATCTTACAAGTCAACTGCTTGTAAGACATTTTTTTCAAAATATGTTTAACGTGACTTTCAGTGTAGATTTATGTTCATTCAAGAATCTTCTTTTGTAGCATTTCCTTGCAAATAATCTGGTCATGTGACTGGGATAGAAACACCATTGCCATGTGTGATTTACCTCTTTTCTTTTCTCTGTCACACTGTGATTAGGAGTCTTCAAGAACTGTTAGATTACCCTGGGGAAGATATTGAGGAGACTTTCTGTCTCAACTTCACGGTAAGGATTTTCTTTACTTACAACCATAGCTATCTCTTTTATCATGCTTACAAGTTATAATTAGCATCATTTTTCTCCAAATCAAAGAACAAATTCAGAGACTTCTCTGAACCAAACTATTTTAGTCATAGTATCTTTTTTTCATCAATGTATAGTTGTTGTAGAATATTAGTTACAAGTGTACAGTGATTCACAATTTTTAAAGGTTAAACTCCATTTATAGTTATTATAAAATATTTGCTATATTTCCTGTGTTGTACGGTATATCTTTATAGCTTATTTCTTACGTAATAGTTTGTGTCTTAGTCCCCTACCCCTATGTTGTCCCTTCCCTCTTCCCTTTCCCCAGTGGTAACCACTAGTTTATTCTCTAAATCTGTGAGTCTGCTGCTTTTTTGTTATATTCACTAGTTTGTTGATCTTTTAGATTCTACCTATAAGTGACATCATACAGTACTTGTCTTTCTTGGTCTGACTTATTTCACTTAGCGTAATACCCTTCAAGTCCATCCATGTTGGTGCAAATGGCACAGTTTCCTTCTTTTTTATGACTGAGTAGTATTCCATTGTGTACATAAGCCATTCATCTTTATCCATTCATCTGTTGACGAACACTTAGATTGTGTCCATACCTTGGCTATTGTAAGTAGTGTTGCTTTGAACATTGGGGTGCATGTATCTTTTTGAATTAGTATTTTTGTTCTTTTTAGATATATACTCAGAAATGGAATTGGTGGATAGTATGATAGTCAAAGTATCCTGAATATTTCTGGAGTTCAGTAAATGTGTTGAATAAATGAATGAATGAATGGTTAATCTATACACTTAAGAAAATTACTGAGGCATTATTCCTCTTCACTCCTATGTTGTTGTTTGCTGCTGCTGTTGAGTCACTAAGTTGTGTCCAACTCTTTGCAACCTCATGGACTGTAGCCCTCCAGGCTCCTCTGTCCATGGGATTTCCCAGGCAAGAAGGCTGGAGTGGGTTGCCATTTCCTTCTCCAGGAGATCTTCCCGACCCAGGGATTGAACCCATGTCTCCTGCATTGGCAGGTAGATTCTTAACCACCGAGCCACCAGGGAAGCCCCTTTACTCCTATACGTATAATTTATTTTCTAGAGTTCATATTTTCTCTTTGATTGCATTTATTGGCAACTCCCTATCTTAAAATAAAACTATCCTATAAAGTGCCGATGTTCTCTGATTCTTTCTCCTCCCAAGAATCTTCTGTGGTAATGTAAGTAGTAATTAAGCTACATTCATTCCTAAGGCTTCTCAGTCATTTGGGATCTAGAAAGATAAGTAGTCAATAAAATCGAAATGTTTCTTTATTCCCCCTTAAATATAGATTTGTCGAGAAAGCTACGGTGTGATTGAACAGAAGAAGCTGATACCAGGAGGAGACAAAGTGACCGTGTGCAAGGAGAACAGGTTAGTCTTGACCCTTGACTGGGCACATGTAACTTCATTTCTCGACACTTGTACTTTGAAGACAAAGACTAAAGTTAACTTTTCATCCCTTCTTCAGAGGGAATAAGAGTGGTAGGGCAAGTTTACAGATTTAATAGTGGAGGAATCAGTGGACCTCGGATCGGAAGGTAACTGTGTGTGTTCTGCATCTCTGTCCTACTGGCTTTGACCCTGGTCAACCACATAAACTACCTGATCTCAGTTTCCTGTCCTGTCAATAGGGGGTTAAAATAACCGTTCTGTCTCCCTCATGGGAGACTAAGTGAGATAATTTATAGGAGAATATTTTGACATTTTGGAATGAAGGAGCTCCCAGCATCTATAGGAGGTTTCCAGTATCCATCAGAGTGACTGGCAAAAAAATGCTCCAAAAACTATGTGTTGAATAACCGAAAGTTATAAAAATGCTTACTATTATTGGTGGTGGTTTTATTGATGAAGAATTTGTAATGTAGATTTTAAATTAAATTCTGTGTGCCTCATGAAAATTAATTCAAGTACATCTGATTTTTTTAGTACGATTTTCTGTGTTATCTCTTTGAAGGAGAAAAACATTCAATTTTGTTTGCTTTTGAATTAGAGTGAGGTTGTTGGCCATCTGCATGTTAATTAATTCAGTTTGCAAACACTGAGTGCCTGCTGTGGGCCAAATCTGTTGCTGGATTCAGGAAATAAGTAACTTTTATCCTCAGTACTAACTGGGAAGGGACAGCATAATGAATAATTGCAGTAGATGATGGTGCGTGTGGTAGGTAAGTGATAGAACATGCGCCATGGAACCAGAGGGAGAAGCCACAACACTTTCACTGACCATCGAAGAGTGTGAGTGGGAAAAACATTTCAGGCTCAGGGAATAACATGAGTCAGACTCTCAAATTTAATACATGATAGAGAATGGTGAGTACTTGTTGGATGGGAGCTAGTGTGTGGATTAAAGGGGGGTGCAATAGTATTGGGGTGAAACTTGTCAGATCTTAAGTGGTTTTGAAGTGGGACATGGTTGATCTGTTTTAGAATGATGACTGGTGGCCATATGGAAATGGACCATGTGTGGGGAGACCAAGAGGAGACTACTGAGGTAACTCAGGTGTTAGGTACTGAGGGCCAAAATGAAGGCAGCAGGGATGCAGAGTCAGCTCTGTGTTAATTATGTAATGAACAGGAGCTAGTGCCTGATTATATATGCATCCTACTAGAGAGGCATGTATTGATAAGCATGTCTTGAGGGTTCCAATTTGGACAACAGGAAACACAATCTGTAGAGCAGGGTGGAAAGGAAAAAGAGTTCCTTTTTTTTTTTTTTAAAGAGTTCCATTTTATAAATGTTGATTTTGACATGTCTGTGTGATACCTAGGTGATTTTGTTTAGAGCTGAAGATTTATGTATGTCTTGAAGTCTTTTTTTTTTTAAATCAAGTCATAGTTTCTAAGTAGGATATTTCCTTTTTCTTTTTTTGCATTTCAAATTTTAGTACAATTTTTAAAGGTTACTTTGCATTTGCAGTTACTACAAAATATTGGCTACATTCCCCACATTGTACAACACATCCTTGATCCTGCCTCACACCCAGTGGTTTGTACCTCCCACTCCCCAGCTCCTGTGTTGTCCCCCCCCACCCTCACTGGTCACCATTGATTTGTTCTTTGTATCTGTGAGGCTGCTGCTTTTTTTGTTATACTCACTGATCTGTTGTGTTAGAGGTCTTACTGTCAGTAGTTTGTTTAGTCACTTAACCACCAGTGAATCTGAGGTTGCCTACACACAGAAAAACGTGGTGAAGTAAAAAAAGCAAGGATGGGGGGAAATGTATGTTCTTAGAAGAGTTATATATATTAGAACAGAAGGGAGACTCTTGTGATGAGGACTTAAAGATCGTTAACACATCGGGTAGAGACAAAACTTCTTGACTTGAAGAAGTCGTGGGTGTGCAGAAAGATAAGGTAGGTGTCTCTCATCTTCCTGCAGAAAGGTGAGGGAATGGTGGTCTCCACTTGGGAGGGTTGTGAGTGAGGGAAGCCTGGAAGCAAGGGTGGAAAAAGGTTACAGAGGTAGAGAAGTTGGATGCTGCTTTGGGTATGTTGGGAAATGAAAGCTTTGGGTTTTAATTGGCTTCTTACTGTACGTAGTTGCAAAAATGCAGACAGAAATCCTATATGAGTGATGTATATTGGCTTCCTCCCATAAATCTTCCCTTCTGAAAGTAGGAGTGACAGAAAACCTGACAGGCCTCCTCTTCCATCCTTTTACAGTTTAAAAGATAGCTAGAAGCCAGGGTGATCTAATGTAGCATTCAGTAATCTTTTTTGTCATGTAAACCTTCCAGACTACCCGGGAGGCGTCAGCTTTGGGGAAAGTGTGAGCTATAATACCAGAGTTAACTGAAATAATGCAGAAGTTGCCAAGGACCCAACAAAAACGGCTTCAGGTGATCTTGACTCTGGGAACCTAGTATAGAGGCTAATCTTGTCTCAAGTAGGTGTGTTACCAAGTTCGGGCTCGCTTTGTTCACTGCACACAAGGCCAGTGAATCTTAGAGACAAGGTGCTGAGGCAAGGAATATGACTTTATTTGGAAAGCTGGCTGACAGAGAAGATTGCAGACTGATGTCTCAAAATAACCATCTTGTCAGGGCCTGGATGTCAGGTTCTTTTATAGAACCGAAGGGAGAAGCAATGAGGAA